>NW_018164444.1:71828009-71835395 GCF_001263595.1 Phalaenopsis equestris | reverse complement strand
ACTATGTCCCATCCCATGCGAGGAGGAAGACGATTGCTGCAGCCAATATTGTGAAGTTATCTGAAACAAGGAATTAGTGCACAAGACTTTAAATAAATGTACAATCATAGTATCAAGTACGATCTACAAACTACTAGAACTGAAACACAGAGCTACACAATAAACGAGAAGAGAGAACTGTAAAGTGCAATATACAAACTATCACAACTTAAAATATAAGTAAGAGCCTCAAATGAAAGTATGGGCAAAATATAAAGTGCAATCTACAAATTACTGAAACTAAAAACATAAATCTACACAGCAAAAATCTGGTGAGACTGTAAATAACAATCGATAAAACACCACCACTGAAAATATAAATAAAAGCATTAGATGAAAGTATGAAAAAAATATAAAGTGCAATATACAGACAACAACAACAACAACAACAACAACAACAAACATTTATCCCACTAAGTGGGGTCGGCTACATGAATTCTTTTTCCACATTGTGTATTATTGAGTGTCATATTTTCATTTAATTCTAAAAAAATAAGATCATTTGTTATAAATCTTTTTAGGTCTACCTCTACCTTAGTCTTTTTATGTCTCCTTCTACCTTTCTTAACATAAGTTGAATCTAAAGCATTTACTCTTCTAACCATATTATTTGAGGATCAATGTTTAATGTGACCAAACCATCAAAAGTAACTCTCTAATCTTGTCTGCCACTAGAGCTACACGAACTTTTCACGGATACATTCATTGCGTATTTTGTCTCTAAATGTCAAGCCACTCATCCACCTAAGCATTCTCATGATCTCAACAACACTTAACTTAGTTTTCTGCTTCTCTTTTAAAGACCAACATTCTCTGTCATAAAAGAATTGCAGGTCTCACCAACATCTTATAAAAAATTCCTTTAAGTTTAAGCGGTACAATCTACAAACTACGTGAACTGAAAATAAAAATTTATAAAGTAAATATAAAGTAAAACTAAGCTTACAAAATTAAGCTAATTTAAATCAAGTAATTCTAAAATCAAATCTATCAGAATATTTGGAGTAATTTACACATCTTAACCAATCTTGTCTGATGAGTCGCAAGAAGATGTACTTAAAATTTTCTCGTTCAAAGCATCGCTAAAGCCATACTCATTGAGATTTATTTCTTCGGGTTCACCACTAGCAACCTCAAAATTTAGCTCTTCATGAATAGAATCGAGTGAAATACATAAATCTGTCATTTTTATTTCTTTATGAGCAAGTTCAATAGCATTTTGATTATCAACAGTCACTTTATGTTTACTTATTATGAATACTGCCCAATCAACTTTATCTCTTGATCCATGAAGTTCTCGAAGATAATATACACGACCCGTTTGTCTAGCTAATTAAAAATAGAAAATTTATTATGAATTTTAATATCTAACATTTAAATTTCAGTTTTTACGTACATACTGTCTTATTTTTGCATGAAAAATTGTATTTCAACACTTTAAAAATAAAAAATAACTATATTTTTAATATGATAAAAATGATTTTAGTAGTATAAATATAAATTATAAAACCTAAATATTAGATTTGTAAATGCATATAAATTGGATGACATATATGTAAATACCTCGTACAAAAAAAAAATTATTTTAGGTAGGAGTTAAGCCATCTTGTTTCGATTTCGACCCAGATCGATTTGATTTCGAGCTGGAACACATCCACATGATTCAAATATGAGCCAGCTCGATTCGATTTCAAGCACGATCAAACTCAATTCAATTTCGACTCAAACTGGCTCGAAATTGAACATTACAAATCACAAACCGACTAAGATTCAAATTCAATTCATTCGAATTGATTTTGAAATTTGGCCCGACTAAAAAATAGGATTAAAAAAAAAAATTGGAGTATAAATTCCAAGAATGGCAATACTCGTAATTTTTAATTGGAATTGTTACAGAGCTACTGATCTATGGAAGCGGGACTGCTTCCCCTTATCTCTACTCTCTCTTCCTCGTGGAGCTGCCCTCCTACGCGCCATCAATCCCGTTTCCTCTCAAAATTTCGCTCCGTTCAATTCGTATCTTCGTTATCTCCTCCTCCTCCTCCTCCTCCAGCGTCTTCCGGGGCTTTTAAGGTGCCGATGCCTCGCCGGAATCCGATCGCCGAATGGGTTTTCGGCAACGATGGGGTGGCCCGGATTGTTCCCATCTTCACCGGAGGGACCTCTCTGATCTTGGTGCTTCTCAACCGAACCTTTTCTGGCATTGCCCCCGTGGCCGATGCGTCGAGGTCTTCTTTTTCTTCTAAACAATCCCCTAATCGTTTGTTCTGTTTACAATGCTGTTTTGCTCCTTTTCTTTCGACGCCCAAATCATGGCTCAAACTGTGCCTCTTCTTTTTAATGTTTTTTGGTCTTTAGAGGGCCGAACAAATCGGATTTAGTTACAAAATGGAACTGACTGCTGGCAATTGTTTTTGTCTCTTTATTTTCTTTCTGATGCTCTTTTACTTCGTTTCTTTTGTTGTTCCAAGGTTTACTGCTCTTTGCTCTTACTTTTTAGGGAATGTGAACTGTTTTTCATGATATTCTTTCTGATGCATAAACAACAGTTTGAGTGTACAGAAACAAAAAAGCCAACAAAACCAAAACTTTATTACCCTATTCAAATGATAGGACAATTACCTAATTTAACTGCACAAGAAAATTACTAAACCAATTCTGCCAGCAAACCTTGAAAATGCCCAATTCCATAATCAAGAATATATTATATATATATATATAATGATGGACCATAGGCTATGATATGAGCCCCATCCAATCTCATATGCCTTACCACTTGACTGATCTGCACACCAGCGGGATCGAACCCCCAACCCCAGGGGACTTTGGACTGACATAGCAGATGCCAACCAAAGAGTTGGGGAACGCAACACACACACACACACACATACCTTGGGAAGTAGAATATTCATGATGAAAACATGGCTTCAAAACTCTTTCCTGCCCTACATTGGATAATAAATCCAAACTAAAGAAACCACTAAGAAATCTGACTTATTCAGAGATGAATGGATCATATATAAATGATGTGAATGATGTCATGCATAGGATGTCAATCTGACTTATTCAGAGAGAAATATAAATGATGTGAATGATGTCATGCATAGGATGTTCGTAGGTCTTGAACCCATGAGTATCTTGAAGGAGAAGTGGTTGATTAATTACACCTAGATTTACGACCGATAAAGCATTCATAGTAAAAAAAACTGAATGGATAAATATTATAAATATTTATGAAGTTTTAAATGAATTATTAAAACACATTTTTAATTGTTTGTTTGGTAAAAAATTAGATAGAATTACTGTCCTGGATTAAAAAAATAATTAATAGCTTGGATTTTCTCTTGGTAAAATCTTAAGCGGCCTTTTTAAATTGGTATAGATTATATTCTTTAGGAGGTGTTCCCATTATGTTTTTATAATATAATTATTTATTGTTATATTTCTTCTAAATTTGCATGACATTAGTTTAAACATTTTATTTCCCAACAATCACTTTCATATAACATAGTTTGTCTAATTATAATTTTGTCGAATTTACCTAGGAGTCTTTGCTAACCTAAATTTATTTACCAGAGAAATTTTAGGGGCGATTACCTTTGAATTTATGATAGCAGGAGGTGGATACTGTATAAACATGTATTAGGGAAGAGTAGCACCAATGATTTAATACAAACCTAAATTTTGCTGAATATTTAAGGATTAACATGGTTAAAGATTTTTCAAAAGACATATCAAAGGAGTTGGGAATAATTCAAATTCATGTTACTTCGCAATTTTACATTTGTGTTTGGTTTCAATGTAATTGTATTCACCTACCCAATTTTTTTCATTGAAAATTTCCTAAGCCTTAATGAAAAATGAGAAAAAAAACTTTTAGGATCTTCATTGTAACTCGTATGTCCTTTCCTAGCAAGAAATAAACATACAATTTCCTATTTCTCTCAGTTTTTTGTTCGCCACATAAGTAGGTGAAAATTGATTTTAAAACAGTGGCTAAGTGAAACTGAATTTAAAAGCAATACAACTCTTGATGAGAATGAATGGAAAATAGTAAAGCTAACCTCAAAAAATTAGGACGTGATGGCTGCTGCTACTAATGATGATATCTTTCTGCTGATAGGTTCTCATTAAAGAATTATTAATACTTGATGTAACTGGTATCATCTGCTAAAGTGTCAATCCGGAGTTGTATCTTTAGTTCTGTTTGGAAACTTTACTCTTTAGATGCATCCTTTTGTAGAATTTTTTTGGCTAGTTTAATTTTCTTAGACCATTTTTATTGTTTGACCATGTATTATTTATGTGTATGCTAGTAGAGGATCTATTTTATCTATGAATAATGATGATATAATTCTAGACTTAAGGTTGAATGATTAAAATTGAAAAGTGTTTCAAGTGTATTATATGATCAAAGGATATCATAATGCCTTAGCATAAATTATATAAAAGACAATTAGAATGATGATGTCCTATGGAATTGAGTGGTGGACAATGAAAAAAGCCTTGCTTTTTAAGTGGTTATGATAGAAATGAGAGCATTAAGTTGGATGTGCAACAAAACTAGGAGGGATAAATTATGAAATGGTTATAATAAAAAGCATGGCTGGATTGATAAATTCCAAGGATAAAGTAATTGAAAATAAATTTAGGTAGTTTGTATAGTACAATGAAGGATAGCAAATGCATCCATTAGAGAAGTATGCAAAATTATCTAAAAAAATTCCGAAGGTGAAGAGGTATAGTTAAGACAACATGGATAGGAGGTATTCAAATGTTTTATGAAGAATATAGTTAACACCTCATGTAGAACTCAAAAAAATGAATGAAAAACAGGGATTCATGAAGCCGGCCCCAAATAGTTGGGATAAGACTAATGGTGATGATGGAAATGTTTGCCAACAAAGTGTTTCAAATTTAATCACATATGATCAGGAATTGCTTATGTAGGGGAATTGGTTCTGAATGAAAATATTCAATTCAAAATATCATGTCTCATTCCTCACCACCACCCATGTCTTTACTTCAGTTTCTGGTATTCACATCTATTATAACAGTGATGATATAATATGAGCTGCGGTACTTATGTCAGTTTAATGTTCTTTGAAGATGAAAATATTACCTCTCTTATAGTTGCTGAGGCTAATAGGTTATAACTACTTTTAACATAATTGCAAATACATTCATGATATATTGAACCTTCACCACTAATCCCCTCCTTATTTGGCTACACATCCTGTGCTGAAACCTAAACAAGAAATTGTAGGGTTCTACTGAAAGCAGATGGGGTGAGTATGCAAATGGAAAGATCTTATTGTCACTTATAATTTATGTTTGAGCTATGTGTATAAAAGTTAATAAAACAATAAACAGAAGAGGTTGAATGGTGTGTATAATTTTAGCACATCTGCCAAACCTTACCATTTTAGTCAACATGCTAATGTATGATATTGAGTTATTTTGATTATACGATACCAAAAAAATACGAAAAAGGCTTGCAGGGTAATAAAGCCTTTATGTGTGCTCCTCTTAAGATTCACTACGTCTAAGTTGTCTCTTAAATGATTTTATTCCTATTGCTCAACTGCATTCACAATGTTGGTAATTTATTTTTTGCACTTAATGATTTTCTGCTCAAGGATTTTTTATTAAAAATGGAATATAATTTAATTTTCTTACATAACTAACCATTGCAATATACTGAATACAAATTGATATGGGCACCTATTATCTACAGTTCACAATCGAGGGCAGATATACTGACCCTTGCTCTGGCAGTAACCAATCTTCTTACTGGACTTGTTTGGTTGTCAATCCAACCAAAAAATATTTCTTCGGTGAGGACTTTGTAGGATCCATTTGCTTTGGTGTGAGAGTTGGAGATAGAACATGAAAAGGAGGCTCATTGATTTCTAAATTTCCATTGATGAGCAGGTTGCTCCTCATGGTATAGAATGCAGATGGATTGATTCTGCTCTTCCTGAATGTTCAGCTACTGAGTTGTTATGGTAACATTTAGAGAAGAAAATTTTAAGGTCCTTATGATTTTTTTATTTGAGATGATTTTTTTCTTTAATTGTTTGGGTTGTCCATTCTATTTTTCTTAATATAGCAAATTGAATATATAAAAAATAAGAAGCATCTTGTCTCATGTAATCTGGTTGACAAAATGATGCTCTGCAATTAGGGCATGGGAATCTCTATCAACTGCAACATGTTGCAGATCTTTCGTTGTTGTGCATGGTGGAAATTGTTTGCTCCAAGTAGGTGTTGCAGCAGAACCTTCAACTGAAAATGGTGGTGTATCAACCATTGACGTACCTAGGTTGACTCAGGGGTCACTTTATAGAACTGTCGTGGAATCAGGAAAGCGTATGCACTTTTCTCCTGATTTTTTTTTTTGTTATTTCACGTTTTTATCTACAAATTTTCTCCATCTTACTTGGTGGCTATACTCTGCAGAAAGCTATTTGGCCAACCTTTCTCTCTATCCTGGGAGAACAGAACTACCCTTCTTACCATCAAACACACAGGTTAATATAAGTACTTATTTGTAAATGAAAGCATTTGTCCCAGTTCGTAATTGCTAGATGTAAAAATGCACCTTGAAAATGTTTGATTCTGTTTCTAGTTTTGTGATGTATGCTAAGAAAACGCTAGTTAAAGTCTGGGATACTTAAGATGCATTAGAATGATCCTGGATTCAACATATATAATCTTTGTAGACATGTTGACCTTTGAGATTGCGAGCCATCTCTACCTACAGTGTGGCTGCGATATAATTCAGAATTGGGTAGTTTGATTTTTATTTTTTTGTGAACATGCTGTTGAAATAGAAGCACATAAATTGCTTCATGAAGAGTAGCAGATTTTCTGATGCAAAATCATTAAAGGTCATTGGGTGTCTGTGGTGACAGCTTAGGGCTCCTATTACTGGTCGCTCTGTTACAACTTGAGATCAGCTTATGTGTAAATTGATCAACTTTAGTTCCTAGTTGTAACAGCACGTTTCTCTTATATTATTATCACATAAATAATATATATCTAACGGATCTTTGTTTAAAAAATCACTTAATCAAATTTTCCACCTTTGTTGTTCTTGTTATGGTATGACTCATATATCATATCGGGACAGACGCTGGATCGAAGCGGAGCGGAGGGGAAGAATCTGTCCAAATTGGGAAGTTACGTGGGTTGGGGTGCGGGGGCAAAGCCCCACGGTATGGTACAGGGGTAATGTTGTAATTACATGTTGTGCCTAGGTTTACTCCTGGGGTTATAAATAGGCCTGTTAGTAATCCAAGGAGGTATCCCTCTATTCTGTAAACCCTTTTCTGATTATTGAAA
>NW_018164444.1:71825394-71827440 GCF_001263595.1 Phalaenopsis equestris | reverse complement strand
TTTCTTTGTGACTAATTTTACGTCCAGTTGTCAGATCAGATCCAAGGCATAGGATGTAGACTGGGAAACCATCAGGACTAAATATTTATTTAGTGGAATGGCGACTGACTTTTTGGCCAATAAATAAACTTACATAAATGCGTCTGGTCTACCGACTGAATTCTAGAGAAGAATTGCCGGCTGATGGTTCAAATGGTAATTGGCCGCAAAGTCTAGTTATATCTAAATTGATGGCTTGAAACTCTCATTTCTCTCATTTAACTTCTCTATTATCACTCGGTTCTGATTTCCTCTCATATATGTTTCCCTCCACGATAGCAGCTCAGGGTGGATATTGACATCAACTTTGTTGCTCTCGGCAGCGGTTCGGTTCCTACTCTCGATGATGAGTAGAGGCACACCAAACCAATTCTTTATGGGTTGTTGTTTAGTAATTGCCCCATGTTTTAATTGGATTTCTTCAAATTTCAATGTTTACATTTGTGAATAAAAATTTCATATCTAACATCTTTAATTTGATTTTGGATGAAAAAAGTGTTGAATTTTTATTTATGTTATAAATAGCAATGTTCTTAAGTATTTACATATCTTGTGCCTAAACTTTAATTCCGACATCAACAAACCACCATATATATGCATGAAAATTTGAATTTTACTTTTTAGATGTTTAGGTTGATGGTATTTCTAATGTGATATGAAATGTTTGATTGTTGTATAAAAGTTAAAATTTTGGATTTGTTGTTATGGAAAACCTTTGACACTAAGGTAGTACTTTGAATTGTTAGCCACTACTCGGTCAACAATTCAGCTGCTAATCGGTCGAAAACTTAACCACTAATGTTTTCGACTGAATAGATATCCGTTATTCCACCATTGAGTAATTGTCATATTTTTTCTGTCAAATTACCTTGGCGGCTAAATATTCATTCGCTAAACTGTCGTTCATATTTAGCAACTAAATTAATCAATAGGTAACTCTCAGTAGCAGAATTAGAGGTGTAAGTGGCCCAAGTCGATTCGTGAGCTAGTTCTAGCTCAACTCGATAAGTAGTTTATGAGCCGGGCTCGATGCTAACAAGCTATGCTCAAGCCAACTTCGACTCGACTCGTTAGCTAGTGAGCCGCTCAAAATATATTATTTTTAAATCTTTATCTTTAAATTATTAAAAATATTTAAATTATGATATTTAATATTTTATGTATTTATCTCATAATTATTCATTCTTTTTATCATTTTATAATAATACTAGATTAAAATAATGTTATTTCTCTCTTCTATAATAAACAAGTCGGCTTGACCTCGATTGGTCTCGTTTACACCCGTAGATGGAATTTATCTACTACTATTTCTATTCCGACCTAGCCACTTGAAGTATGTGTTTCTGGAAGACTACATATACATTACCTGTTATTATATCTTCAGAATTAGATGATTTGTAAGAGCAAATACTATTAAATACATTAAAAAGATATAAGTAAGCTTTTGGTTGGACCTTAGCTGATATTAAGGGAATCACTCCTTCGATCTGTATGCACAGAATTACACTAGATGAACAATATAAACTAAGAGTTGATCTCTAAAGGAGGTTAAACCCAATGATGAAAGAAGTAGTTAAGAAGGAAATTTTGAAATGGTTAGACACTAAAATTATATATCTTATTTCTGATAGTGCTTCGGTAAGTCCAATTCATTGTGTTCCTAAGAAAGGAGGAGTGACTGTTGAAACAAAAGAAAATAATGAATTAATACCTATCAGACAAGTTACTGGGTAGCGTATTTGCATTAATTATAGAAAATTAAACACTGTCACTAGGAAAGATCACTTCCCTTTACCCTTTTTAGACCAAATAGTAGATAAACTTGATGGGCACAAATATTTTTGTTTTTTAGATGGATATACCGGTTACCATCAAATTCCTATTGCTCTTGAGGATCAAGAAAAGACAACATTTACTAGTCCTTTTAGAACTTTTTCTTTTTGAAGAATGTCTTTCGGATTATGTAATGCACCTGCAACATTCCAGAGATGTATGATGTTTATATTT
>NW_018164444.1:71824544-71824891 GCF_001263595.1 Phalaenopsis equestris | reverse complement strand
GATTATGCTATTGGAGCTGTTCTTGGACAAAGGTATGAAAAGATTTTTAAGGTTATATACTACGCTAGTAAAATACTTAATGATGCACAAATTAACTATACTGTTACTAAAAAAGAGTTAGTGGCCATTGTGTATGCTTTAGACAAACTTCGATCTTATTTAATTAGGAATAAATGTGTTGTGCACACTGATCATTCTGCTATTAAATATCTAATGTAAAAGAAGGATGCCAAACCAAGATTAATTAGATGAATACTTTTGATGCAAGAATTTGATCTTGTGGTTATTGATAGAAAGGGAACTGATAATCAAATTGCTGATCATTTGTCGAGATTAGAAAACTATGA
>NW_018164444.1:71815527-71823472 GCF_001263595.1 Phalaenopsis equestris | reverse complement strand
TTAGGACCCTTTACTGTGACTCAAGTTTATACTTACGGAGCTGTTGAAATTGAAGATCAAAAGACTGGAAATAGATTTAAAGTAAATGGACACCGATTAAAATCGTATTTTGAGGGTAAAATACCAAATTTTAAAGAGTTTTCAATGATCAGTCAACCTGAATAATATTTGAATAGGTCCGGTTGACGACGTTAAACCAAGCGCTTTATGGGAGGCAACCTATAGTTATCTTTATTTTTATTGCAATTGTAATAGTTTTTATTTGAAATTATCATTAGTTTGTGGTAGTATTGAAATCCACTACTCTTATTTACCCTTGAATCATCATAAAAATTGGATCCATATAAAAAAATTGGAACGCATTCCGACCAGAGCAAAACTGTGCAATTTTTTCCTTGTGCACCGATGACAGGTTTTTCCTGAGAGTCCAGGCAATTTTATTTTAAAGGCTCGCAGGCGGCGTCGACGGCCTCCTCTACTCCGCTGACGGCGAGACAGGCGAGATGGCAATTCTTGACGCCGCCGACAGTGAGACCAGCGGGATGGCGATTTCTGGAGTTTGAATGGGCGATTTTTGGCGGGGGGGACCCCTTTTAAACTCCCAAATTCGATTCCTAAGTTCATAGTTCCCCAAAAAGGAAGTGAAACTCCATCAAATTCATCCCTATGGCATCCAATTCCCCTGAAAATCATAGAATGTGAGTGTTCAACCGGAGAAAGTTCATGAGTGCGGAAGCACAACGAATATTCAACAAGATGCTGGCGAAGAAGAGATTAATCAAGGAACGAGGATTGAATAATCCCTCGACAGCAATTGCAGAGATGATAGTGTGGCGATGATGGGAAGTGCTGTGCTACACTACCGCCGCTGTGAAATGTCATATTCAGACTTTAGGTGCTACATATGTAAATTCATAAGAATTGCGTGGTATGTATGTAAATTTCCCTATTTTTGAATTTAAATCATATCTGTACCTGAAATATCATTCATTATGTTGTACTTTTTTGTTTTGAGCTAACTTTGGAACCGTTTAGCTTATTGATTAAAAAAATTACTTGAACTCAGACGCTGCAATCTTTTCAAAATTGAGAAATTGCAGTGGCTTCATGAAAGCATTGATGCCATACAATGTAGATTCTTTTATTAAAGTGTATCATGCTTGGACTACTGCATTTTGTGAACTGGATGTAATTTTTTTTGGAAGTTATTCCTGTGGTGAAGGAATTTTATGCTAATTTGCATGGAATCAACCTGGGAGTCGTCTATGTGCAAGGTAGATGGATAAATTTTACTCCTGCACGGATCAATGAATTAAATATGATCGAGAACGTTCCCATCTGCCATTATTCCAACTTCGTCCCAACAAGAAACCAGATGAATGAAATTTACCAATATTTAACATACGAAACTGAAGTCTGGGAAATGAGAGAAAACAGGTATGTTAGTTTTTCTGCGACACTTCTAAATCTCGTTTCGAAACACTGGCACTTCTTCATTTCTGTAAAACTGTTACTAATGATGAGGATCGGTAAAGTTTCTAAGGAAAGTGCTATTCTGAAATACTGCATCCAAATGGGACTGCCGATCGATATTGGATCTATAATTATGAAGTTTGTTTTGGACCTGATCATTCATGGATCAACTTATGGGCTTGGACACCCTTCCACAATTTTTTTACTTTGTAGTCAGTTCCAAGTATCCTATGAAAATTGGGAAAAGATATTTCTACCTTGGAAGCCTTTGGACCCAACTGAGAGATTGATCCACCATAATAGTCATATCATTTTCATCTTCATAGGTTGGGAATCTCTATCGAGCTTGAATTGTCCAAAATCATTTGAACCATTAAATTTGTTAAATTTTTCTCTATCAATTGGACCAAAGTTAATTTTTTGGTCAATGTCAACTTCACAACCATCATAATCACCTGTCCAATCAACTTTGAAAATCAAATAACCATAACTTTGGCTACACAACTTCATTTTTAAAATTATTTAAACTATTGGAATCTTTATTTTATTCTCTTTGAATTTTATAATTTAAAATCTCTATCATATTTGACAACTTTACAGAAAAGCCCCACTTTTCAGCCTTAATTACCAAAATGCCATTATTTTATTTAATTATCCTTATTTGTACACCTCATTAATCCAAGTGCTCACATTCTATTGGCCCAATATACAAAAATTGAATTCCCTCCATTTTAAATAGATCCTAGCCATTAAATTCAAAATCCATCTCCCTCCTTAATCCTAGCCAGTCCCTCTTTCATGTAACCAACCCACTCCCCCATCATCTCCACTAAATCCCCATTACTTCTATGATAGAAGCCAAAACTTACCATTATTCCTAGAATTCATGCCGCATCAGCAAGGAAAACACATTTCTTCTCTATTCTAAGGCTAACTCCTTGTCTTCTATCATTCTTTTCAGATTTCCCCTTTTCCCATAGCAAAACCGAGAACTCCTTTGGAAGTTCTCCAATAATTTTGAAGAGCAAAGCAAGAAGAAGAGACAAGGAGGATCCTCAAGCCAAAGAAAGGTCTCAAGTAAGAATACATCAATAAATCAAAGGTATAATATCGTTATTTTCAATTCAAGTTTTCATTTTTCATCATGTAAATTTAAACCAAGTAATCCATTCATGTTTCCATACAAAATTCCTCAAATTCATACATACCTTTTATTCAATTTCATAGGGTTTTCATCTGAACATGTTCTATGTTGTTTCAATGATGTTTTTGCATGAAATTATATATGTTTCCATGCATTTTAGTCCAAAACCAAAAAACACTTTGATGTTTTATAGGTATTTCAATTCAATTGTGTTTTAATGAATTTATTTGATGCTAACTGAAACAAATTACATTTCTACATCCTTCACATGTTAAAACCGAAAATCCTTTATGTTTTTATGTTAATATCTTGTGGCTTATTCATGTATTATGCTTAATTGCGTTAATTAATGTTTTCACCAAAAATTGAAGCGTTTAAATGTACATTTAGTCCAAACTGTGAACTTTTGCATGTATTCCATGGTGTAATTTATACAATGTCTCATGTTTATTTGTTCCAAGTTCAATATTGTGTATTACATGAATAAAACCATAGGACATTTGTTATTTATGTATTACAATACGTGTATGTGATGTTTATTTATGAAATTGAATATGTTCCCCCTCTTTAAAAGCCTAATTTGAAAGCTTTAGCCTTAATCATCTTCTAATTAACATTAATAAATAATAATCCACCTCTAATTACCTTCCTAAAGCCTTGGTCAAAACTTAAACTATTGCTAGTCACCTTAATTACCACTTAGTGATCCTCAAATACACTTGGTTGAACCTAATCACACTTAGTTAACCTCAATCACCTCTTAAAAACCCTTAACCAAAAGCTTTAGCCTAATTAACTAACCTTTTAATTCCCTTAATCAATTAATTAACTAAAATTGCCCAAAATATTAAGAATGATTTAATAACTTATATAACCCATAAATGATATAATTAATTGATTAATACCTTAATCAAATAACGATGACCTTATTTAACTAATTAATATTATAATTTATACTCATAATAACCTTAATTATCTAAAAAATAATCATAAATAAATAATTAATATCTTAATTCAAATAATAACAACCTTAGTTATCAAATCATTACCTTAATTGATTAATAAATGGCTTAATTTATTAATTAACATCTTAATTAATCATTTAATAGGAAATTAAAAAGTGAATAATTTAATTAGTCAATTAAAATTGTAATTAAACTTTTAACAGCCTTAATTAATTATTTGATAACTTAATTAATCCATAAATAGCTTAATTAACTAAATAAAATCTTAATTAACCAATAAACAACTTAATTAACCCATTAAAGTCAACCTTAGTCAAATTAAGTCAGCTTTAATCAAATCTAGTCAGCTTTAGTCAAATCAAGTCAGCTTTAGCCAATCCAGTTAAAACTAGCCAAATTTGTCAAAACTTACCAACATAGCCAGGATCTGCCAGATCCAACCAAAACTTGTCTAAGCTTGCCAAAACTTTCTAGCTTGGCCAGGATCTGCTAGATGTAGCCAAGACTTGTCAGCACTTGCCAAAACTTGTTAATTTGGCCAAGATCTACCAGATATAGCTAGCATTTGCCAAATTTGCCAACTTAGCCATCACAGGCTAAGATTTGCAAGTTCCAGCCAACACTTGCCATATCCTAGCCAGTCGAGGCTAAATTCAAGCAAATCTAAAAGAGTCCTTATCCAGAACTTGCCAAATCCTAGCTAGTCCAGGCTAAATCCATTCAAATCCAAACAAATCCTTAGTCAACACTTGCCAAATCTTAGTCTGCCTAGGCCATATCCAGGCAAATCAAGGCCAACTCTTAGCCAATTCTGGTAAGCCTTAGCCAATCATGCTCAAGTCCAAGTTCAAACAAGACTTAAGTCAAACTTAACCCAAATCAAAACTAACTTAAATTTAATCTCATTATGATGTAAAAGAGGTAAAAAATATTTATATGTGTGCAAATGGACATGTATTTTATCTAAAATTCATGTATTAATTTAAATTAATGTCTATAATTAACATATATGTATAATTATATATCAATGCGTGCTTTATGCATACATATATGTATAGTTATATGTTTTAATGTATGTATTATATATATATATATATAATCTTGTATGAATAATTATATGCATGTGAGTCCTTAAAGAAAGCCCTATGGATAATTCACTTAATATGTTGTTTAGTTAATATTATTCCTTTCATCAATGTGATGTGCTTGTGCCTGTAAAATCCTATAAATAGTAAAAATTTGTAATGGATGGATGAATTACATGGATTATGTGCTACATGTTGCATGTCCTTGATGATAAATTGTATGTTGATTGCTTGCTTGTTGCACCTTTGTTTTTAGCAAGCATGTGTTTAATGGGCATTAGATATGATAATGGTGAATGAATTTGATTAATGGATGAGAGGTATAAAGGAGGAAATAAGGCTCGTGGAAGTTGAGTGAACAGAGAAAGTCTAGTAATCACATTAAAACCATTTCAAATAGAACACACACACACACACACACACAAATTAAATGTGTTCAAAATGAAATATTTTCAAAATACAAATAATCCAATTAAATTAAAACTTTTCTATTATAATTAAAAACACTCTAAAATATAAATCTCTTAAAATTCAATTAACCCATTAAAAAAATTTAATATTTAAATTAAATGAGCTTAAAATTTTAATCTTTTAAAGGATAGAAAAAGCTTAAGGAGAAACATTTATAATAATTTTCAAATCTTAAAAGTGTTTGAAGAAAATATTTTTTAATTGTTTATTAACCTTCTATTTTAAAAGTTTTCTACACTTTTTCAAAATAAACAACTACCTTTTTCAAAACTCAATAGAAAGCTATTTTAAGAGAAAACTTTATTTTCAAAACATAAAAAGATATTTTCATAAAACTTTAAGACTTCTTCTAAAAGAAGTTCACTTGGAAGCTTACTTTAAGCCTCTTAAGATATCTTTTCTTCAAGGTTTAAGAGATTAAAATTCTTTTCAAATAACCTCCTTCTGAAAGACAATATCTTCAAAACCTTTTAGCTTCAAGCAAGACTCTCTTTTACTTGCCTAGCCTAGGCAAGACTTATATATTCACTAGAATAACTGGCTACATGAATGAATACATTTCTCTCCATAAATGTATGATTTCATGGACTTAGACTTGTAGATTATTTAAGTTTTGGGTATTTTAATTTAAATTATGAAAATACAGATGAGTTTATTTCTCAAATGTTTTTTAATGATAAAATTTATTTCAAAAAATCTTTCTTTTATATGAAAATAATTTTTTATTTTATAAATGAGAATACGAAAAATTCATAAGTGTAAAGTCTTTAAATTAAGAGAATTAGTCTTATTTGTTTACAATATACTATCACGAACAAAAATAAAAACCTTAAAGAAGGGAAACAAAACCTTAGGGAGAAAACAAAATCTTAGGATGAAAAAACAAATTTTGATAGACAATTTGACTAGAACTTCACTTAGAATGGAAAAATAACCAAGAAACACTTTCAAAAATTTTGATTTGTGAGCATAACTGATAATTTTAGGAGAAAACAAGTTATCAAATAAATATTAAACCCCTAAAAACTTTATTTTGACCGCTCTAAATTTTTATAATCACTCCCTAACATAACTCCAAATTATGACCCCTATGATAGCTAACGTAGATGAAAACTCAGAACCACACGCACCCTAAATTAGTCTATTCTAGAAGTCCTAGGTTAGTTTAGTAGGTATCCAATAAGTAGATTTAAGGATTAGGCATATAAAATAAATTAACCTACCCGCAAAGTCTATCGAGTATCCTAGAATGAAGTAGCCTGTGATATAGATGAAGATACAAAAAACCACTTTATAGCAATAAGGACTACTTAAGTCACCTCTATGGTGATAAGGGAGAGCATTAGTTATTCGACCAGTTAATAGTCTGAGACTATCAATGTTCTCAGGATGATAGAATGCCATGGACATCTTCATTGAGTGTGTTACTCACAAATTTAGATTAGTCCGTCTGTAGTTTCTTATTTAAAGATATTGTTAAAGCTTCACCTCCATCTATAAATCTATTACCCTTTCTTACCCTTTGGACTAAAATGTTACCTAAGTCAATTCACCTTAATTCTGTCAAACTTATCCAACCTTCTTAGACTCAACTCAATCCTAACAAGATCAAACCTAACTTTTTTAAATCCAAAATCAACCCATACTTAACCAACTTAACATGCCTCTACCTAATTCAAATTCTAAATCTAAACCAATTCTAATCCAAACACAACTCAAATCTAATTCAAATTCAAGCTCCAACTCAAATCCAAATTGTTTCTCAAACTTGATTCAAACTATATATCATTTTGACTGTCAAATGTTTGGCTAAAACCTAAGTGTAAATCATTTTGAAGCTAAAGTGAAAACAAACTTTGTCGAAACTTATCCTTTTTTGTTAAAGTCTTTGAACTTTATCAATCCATAAATATTCATTAATGAATAAAAGGGATATAAGGCATAACTTTAATTAAGTGTTTTCTCTAGAGTAATTCTTAAGATCTAATTAACAATGACCAAACCCTCATATGGATACCATACCCCTAAATAAAATAAAGCTTATCTTACCATCATAAGGTAAAGGACATATCGTGGTTCTGCATCTTCATAAATCCTAAATATTTTTCTCATTTGAATGATTAAATCTAATATAAGATGATATTTCTATCTTTCAGGATAGTATATTATTTTTGGAATGTCGTATCCAAATATTTAGATAGAAATATTTTGAGGTTATGGTGGCCCCAAGGAATAAAAGTTCCACCAATGGAAGTTGATCGATGATCTATCTATCTATCGAAGAACTTTAGACAATAGAACGATGATCAAGTGACCATGTCAGATGATTATAAATATGAAAAAGTGTTAGTAGCAGTTACAAAAATGAAATGGTGCTAACATTAATTACCATAGTTGAAAGATACCAATGTTGGTTACAATATGTAAATGTGTAATGACTCATCAATCACTTGTAACATTCCTATTAAGTGAGGGATAAACATGTAATTAACTAGACTCCTCCTATAATCTACGAATAGGGAGTCATTTTTTCAGGAAAGACTACTGAATCTATTTCAAGAGAATTAATATTATATGTTGCTTACTCTCTTATTCTCTCTATTCTCTATCATTCCTCTCATCTGAACAACACTATATTGTTGGCATCATTTTTTATCAACCCTATTTTTTTCTTACTAAAACTTGGTTAGACTTCACTTCAGTTGAATCTGGATTAAACCTAGAATTATTATTTTCTCTCCTGAATTCATTGTAAGGCTCCAAAATGTATTTTAAAATGAGGTTTATTTAAAAGTTTTCTACACTTT
>NW_018164444.1:71803827-71810208 GCF_001263595.1 Phalaenopsis equestris | reverse complement strand
TTGCCTCGACCGACGAGGTCATTTATGACTGATAAAGATTGCAGGCACAGCAAAGATTCGAGCTTCTCAAGGTCTAATCGTTCCAAAGAGCCGGGAATGTTCGACAGTTGCTGGAGCTGAGGAGCCTCTTGAATACACAGAACCTGAAGTGAAGAGAGTCTTGGCAAGGATGAAGGGAGAGACTGAAGGGATTTGAGCCTTCTAAAGTTCAACTCAAGAAGGGACAAGCTAAATTGTAGAAACCATTGCTCTGCTTCAATTGTAAATGAAATCAGGTCATCATTTTCCTCAATGGAAAGCTCTTCAAAGGAGGTGATACTTCTCAATGGCTCCATTAGCAACACAGACAGATCATTTACAATGACTTTGTTGATTATTTTCTTGAATGTCTCTGAATTCTTCTGTTGTCTAATATAGTTAAAATTGCTGCAATTTTTAATAGAAATGTAGCGACAACGGTCATCAATACCTGGTAGCCAGTTAAAAGCTTTCCACCCAACGTTATCTATCTCCAAGTTCCAAAGATTTGGAGGTCTAGAGGACAACTCCTGCAAATTTGGGCAGTCTTTGAGCCTGAGTATATGTAAGCAAGGAAAAGGCCAAGCATCTTCTGTTGCATCAAATCAATGCTCTAATGCTTCTAATTTCGTAATATCTAGCCGCTCTAGTGATGGAAAAACACAAGCCTTACCATTCCCATGAAATTTATTATAAAAACACTTTGCTTTTGGCATGTCATGAAGGAACAGAGTCTTAAGAAAGGGAAGCTGCTCAAAAGGTGGAAGAGTTTCCCACTCCAAACATCTAGACAACTCAATGAATTTTAGATTGAAGATATAATTGGCATTATCCATCCACCGTGCAGACTTTGCACCCATGTATGCATATATGCGTAGATGCTCTAGTTTGTTGTGTGGTTGAAGGTTTTCGAGCACTTCCTCATCTAAGACAGTATCTAAAGTGTTCCTCAAGGTTTTACTTTCATCACCCCAGACTAACCACAAATCTGTTAGGTTTCTCTTTTCACATAATTTGGCAATGCATGCTTCTTTAGCATCCTTCACACTTTCAAGAGAACTGATTCTTAATCTGCGAAGCTCATTCAAATGTTCCAGCTCCCCAATTTTAAAACCCTTCTCATTCTTAACAGAGAACCAATCCAGTTCTCGAAGAGACTTCAACATTCCAATTCCAGGCATCTCAGACAAGGCTTTCTGCAATTTTCTGCGATCATTACAAAGGTTCCACTTAAAATTTTTATAGATTATGAACTGTAAGTGATGAAGATTGTTTAGAGTTCTTGGCAGTCGAGTGATATCAGTATAACGTACATTCAAGTATCTGAGATGTATCAAATTTGCAATCTCCTCAGGTATCAATTTGAGATCCATATGATATATGAACATCAACCGAATCCTTCTCAATGATTTGAAAAGCTCAGTAAGTATTTGAATAAAATCTTGATCATCTCCCCGGTATCTCAAAAAAAGTGAATGCAAATTTTTAAACTCAATAATCTTTCTCAATACTTCTATATTGGAAGTTTCAACAAATAAATGTCGAATAGTTTTCAGAATTCTAAAAGGTTCTTTATCCCCCACAACTCTGAAGCATTCTTGTGCAGAAATAGATTGTGCTAATTCATGTAAAAAATCATGCATCTTGTAATATGGTTCAAAATTGTCAAAGAAAGATTTTTTGACCAAAATATCAAAACACTTGCCTCCGATATCTTCCATGGTCTCTCCTGAAATTGAAGGTGTCTGAATGAAACCCAATGAAATCCACATTTTGACTAAATCATCTCTAATAAAGTTATGATCTTGCGGAAATATGCTACAAAATGTGAAACAATTCTGTAAAGGTCTTGGGAGGAATTTGTAGCTCAATCTTAAGATGTGCATGATGTTGCTCTGACCAAGGCTAGCACTTCCAATATCACTGTTTAAAACTCTTATCCAATGACTCACATTCAAGCTAGAACTCAGAACACCACCAACAACTTTAATTGCCAAAGGAGACCCTGAGAGAGTTTTAACAATCTCTCTAGCAATGCTTCTTAATTGTTTATGATTATCAAGGTTTTCTACATCAGCAAATGCGTGGATGTTGAGAAGCTGCAAACTTTCATCATCCCCCAAGCCCTTTAATCTCAATGTTTTCTTCTTCTTTTTTATCACCTTTGCAATCACCGTCGCAACTGAATCCATCCGAGTTGTTACCAAAATCTTACTTCCCAAAGTTCCATAAGCTAAAGGGGAGAACACATTCTCCCATTTGCTTTTATCACTCTCCTGCTCCTCCTCCCAAACATCATCAAGCACAAGTAAGAACTTCTTGGACATCACCTCAGATTTAAGACTTCTTTGAAGCGCATCAAGTGACTCTACATCAGGCTTCTTCATTTTAAGACATTCCAACATATCTGCTATGACTTTTTTCACTTCAAAGTTGTTGGAAACACAAACCCACATTTTAAGATCAAATTCCTCTTTCAGATCTTGATAGACATGTTGTAAGAGAGCCGTCTTACCCATACCACCATGACCCACTATAGATAAAAGAGAAATGTTCTTGTACAAAGTAATATGAGTTGGATCTTCATTTGATGGATTCCTCAACCACTGCATAACAAATTCCATATCCTTGCCTCGACCGACGAGGTCATTTTTAGGCAAGGATCCTGTTTCACGAGTTTTGTACAACTCAAGCTCCTGCTTCTGCTGCTGCTGCTTGGCGTTTTCTGCAAGATGAAGGAAAGTGCCAACCTCAGCTGAAACTTTATCGAGTTTCTGCACAACCTCCGTCAGTCTCTTCAAGTAGGGATCAATTTTGAGAGCACGTTGTCCTGTTCTCTTTAAAAAGCTAATGGCCAAACGCACCTTTCGTCGCTTCTTATTTTTGATCAGCTGTTTTTTAAGCTTCATGTACTCCAACTCATCGAGCAAATCATCCGCCTCATCGATGGCATCTCTAAGCAGCCATATCCAGTCGTTGAGCGCCGGATTTTGATCTGAGATGTCTGCTTGAGTGGAAAAAGCAGAGACGACAGCTTGGATCTTAGGGTGGTTCACTCGCAGCCTTTCAAGCTCCTCCTTCATGCCTGTCTGCCATCTGAATTGATCTTGCAGGTAATCAGAGCAAGCGTTGATGATCCTATCCACGACTGGACCAACAAGCCAGTCTGCCATGGCTGTGGAAGTGAAGAAGAGAAGATAGTCGGTCAAGAGAAAGATCAGGGATGAGTGGTGGGCGATGGTTTGGAGCGAAGATTTACATACATACCACTCACTTCTTATTTGTGTAAATATGTAACCTTAAAGGTACGAGTGTAAAATTAAAGCTTAAATGTTAGATATATAAATGCATAATAATTAGTTGGTATGTATGAAATCCCCCTTTAAAGTATTCCTCCCTTAAAGTGTGGGTTGAATAGAAATAGAATGATTTAGTTAGAATATTTATTAATATATATATTGGTTAAGCTTGTAGATTAATTTATGAAATTTAGGGTCTATTTGGGACAGCTACAGTTTATTGAATAATCTGTTGATAAATTGATTAAAAATAATTTATTGATAAACTAGTTGCAGTATCTATTATAAATTTTTATTTTAAAAAAAAAAAAAAAACCGCTGCCAGAAAGTTGCCGCCACATCTAGATAGTTGTTACGGTGTGAAAACGCTATTTTCAGTATTTTGAAAACGCATAAGCTGTCAAAACGTAGTTTACCCAAATAGGCCAAGTACATTTTCAAAATTCCACAGCACCATATAAGCTGCCACAAACGGGCCCTTAATGTGAAAATAAATATTTCGAGGAAATGATGTGAGGTGAGGTCCAAATGAGCTCTTGGGATTCTTTTAGGCTTGAATTGTTAAAAATTTATAGCTTTTACAATAAAAGCACCTGCTAATCTCCCAAAGTAAACACACATTCCTCCTTCCATCTCACTCTGTCTCTTCTCTGCTTCACAATCATCAAAATACAACACAATCAAATAATTCTTCACAAAAAAAAAAGAAAAAAAAGAACTGTCATTGCATATTACAATAAGCATCCCACATAACACTATAACAGAACATGAATCTAACCAAATAGCAAGTCCTCACATACCCATGGGAAGGGATTGATTTAGAATTCCATGAATTGCACAAATATTCATAAATAAGCTAGCTCTAATATATATATATATATATATATATATATATATATGTATAAGAGATTTAAATTTTATGATGTAAAGTTGTTTGAGAGAAGATAGGCTAGCAAGCGAAGAAGGCAGGCAATCCAGTTGATTGAGATCATATAGAAACAACTTAAACAAAGAGGGAGGGAGGTCTGGTAGTTCTCGCAGTTTAGAAACCTTTATGATTTCAAGTTTTTGGAGAGAGGAAAGTCTTGCAAGGGAAAAAGGCAGGCAACCCAGTTGATCAAGATCATGTAGATACAACTCCAACAAAGAGGGAGGGAGGTCTGGCGATGATTTGAGGAGCGGAATTCCACCTAAACGTAGCTGCTTGAGGGGTGAGATGGTCGACAAAGAATATGGAAGGCACTGCAAGGATTCGAGTTCTCGAAGCATTAACTGTTCCAGAGAGGTGGGAATGTTCGGCAACAGCTGGAGTAGAGGGGCCATATCCACACGTAGAGTCTTAAGTGAAGAGAGGCTTTCCATGGAGGAAGGGAGAGACTGCAGGCATTTGAACCTTCTTAAATATAACTCACAAAGTGACAAGCTAACTTGCAGAAACCACCGTTCCATCTCAAATGGAAATGCAGCCACCTCATCATTATCCTCAATTGTCAGCTATTCCAAGGAGGTGATACTTCTCAATGGCTCCATTAGCAACACAGATGGGTCGGTTATACTAAGATTGCCCAATATGAGCGAGAAATTCTCAATGAACTTCGCTTCTTGCAGTCCATTGAGAGAGATCAGAGCGGGGCAATTCTGAATTGTCAAGTTTCTCAGTGCTTCAAGTCTTACTATCTCATCAGCTAGAGGAAGAGATGTCAGGTTTGGACAATGAAAGATTTTTAATGAGCAAAGAGGAAATTTTTTTTAAATGTTGCAACAGTTGATAGTGACTTGTTTCCAGTTCAAAGCTTTCCACCCAATATTACTGATCGTTAATGTTTTCAGCTTAGGAGGTAAAAAGGAAAACTGTTGCAAATTTGGGCAATCTATGAGGTAAAGCTTAGTTAAGCAAGGAAAGAACCCGTCATCTTCTGCTGCTCCTACTGTATCAAAGAAAACCTCCAGTGCATCTAATTTACCAATATGTAGCTCCTGCAAAGATGGAAACACACAATGCTTGGCTTTCCCTTGAAATTTGTGATTAAGACGCTTTGCTTTTGGCATGTTTTGAAGGCGCAAAACCTTGAGGAAGGGAAGCTGCCCAAAAGGAGGAAGAGTTTCCCGCTCCAAACACTTATCCAGATAGATGAAGTTTAGATTGGAGATCAAATTGGCATTGTCCATCCATGTTGCAGATCTTGCGCCCATATATGCATGTATGCACAGTTTTTTTAAATTGTTTTGTGGTTGAAGATTTGCAAGCACCTGCTCATGCAAGATTGGGATTTGACTTCCTAGCTCACTGTCACCCCAATCTAAAGACAATTCCAAGAGGTTTCTCTTTCCGCAATTGCTCGGGATCACAACGAATTCCACTTAAAATTTTTATAGATTATGAACTTTGTCCCCCACAACTACTCTGAAGCATTCTTTTGTAGAAATAGATTGTGCTAATTCATGTAATAAATCATGCATCTTGTAGTATGGTTCAAAACTGTCAAAGAATTAGGTGGTATGTATGTAAATGCCCCTTAAAGATTTTATTGAATAGAAATATAAAAAATCAGTTATAACATTTATTAAATTTTTCTCATGTCGCTGTATGTAAATTTGTGAGACTATTATATATATATATATATATATATATATTAACTTCAATGCAACCAAAATTTAGGTATGTGAATATATATAAATTATGTTTTTAAGATGTACAAGTTATCAAATTTATAGTGAGCTATTTGCTACATAATAAATAAGCATATTTACGAACGTAATTCAACAAATAGATTGGTTCAATTTGTTCATTAATATTCTTCTATCAATAAATTGAAGCCCATTTCTCTCTCTCTCCCCCCTCTAAAATAAATTGATTTAAATTAATGCCATTTCAAACACCATTATCTAATCTAAGAGTTAGATATAAATATATATAATATATTATCATATAAATAATATATGTAATATATTATTATATAAATAATGATATAATTTTTTATTATTATTATTTTGAACTAAAATGAGCCGAACACGAGCGAACATAGTGTTGTTCGTGTTCGGCTCGTTTATAATTCCAAATTTT
>NW_018164444.1:71779140-71803246 GCF_001263595.1 Phalaenopsis equestris | reverse complement strand
GCCTGATCACGTCGACAATTACAAGGAAGAAATTTCTTATTTCCTCTCTCTATATTCGAGAGTCACAATAGAAGACAAGTGCAAAGAAAGGAAACACCGCAAGCAACAATTCCTTCTTACTATATTCACCTCAAGCAACAAACTCCTTCTTGTCTTCAACACAAGCAAGAACTTGTTCTTTCCTTCCTGTAAGCCTCAAGAAGAAGAATCAAAGGAGAAATCTCCTTTCTGTTTCTGTTTCGCGAACTAAGGAACAGAAGCCTTCTTCAGCGGATTTCGCGAATCTGGAGAGACGGAGACATACAAGCTCTGCTCCCGAGGACGTAGGCATCTTTGCCGAACCTCGTTAAATCTCTGTGTTCTTCTTCTGATTTGTGTCAATTCCTATATTTTCTTCGCCCTAACTTCATAACACTCATTAGATAAAATCCAAATTACTCTTTTAAAGGTTTCTGAAAGACACAACAAACTTATAAAAAAAAAACAGTGATTGCATATTACAATACATTATGACAGAACATGAATCTAACTAAATAACAAGTCCTTAAATACTGATGGGATGGGATTGATTTAGAATTACATGAATTACACCAAAAAACTCATAAATAAGCTAACTCTAATATATATATATTGGAAAGGGTTTTGAATGCAATACTGACTCATATTATGCAGACCACTCATCTCCGTCCTCTACCCCATTAGAAATATAGACATTAGGAATGAGTGCAATCTTGTGCAGATCAGAACCTGATGGCTCTTCATACCGCTCCATCAATTCTTGTTGACAATTTTGTATTCTCAGATATTCCAGGGAGGGAGGGAGGTCTGGTAATTCTCGGAGTTTAGGAACCCTTATGATGTGAAGTTTTTGGAGAGAAGATAGGCTTGCAAGGGAAGAAGGCAGGCAATCCAGTTGATCGAGATCTTCTAGATACAACTCAAACAAAGAGGGAGGGAGGTCTGGCAATGATTTGATGAGCGGAATTTCAGCTAACCATAGCAGCTTGAGGGAAGAGATGGTCGACAAAGAATATGGCAGGCACTGCAATGATTCGAGTCCTCGAAGCGATAAGAATTCCAGGGAGGTGGGAATGTTCGGCAACAGGTGGAGTAGAGGAACCATATGCAATTGTAGAGTCTT
This sequence comes from Phalaenopsis equestris, assembly GCF_001263595.1. Taxonomy (NCBI): domain Eukaryota; kingdom Viridiplantae; phylum Streptophyta; class Magnoliopsida; order Asparagales; family Orchidaceae; genus Phalaenopsis; species Phalaenopsis equestris. Next base: position 71,802,105 of record NW_018164444.1, on the reverse strand, counting down.
AAGTGAAGAGAGGCTTTCCAAGGAGGAAGGGAGAGACTGCAGGAATTTGAACCATCTTAGGTACAACTTACAAAGTGACGAGCTAACTTGCAAAAACCACTGTTCCACCTCAAATGGAAATGCAACCACCTCATCATTTTCCTCAATTGTCAGCTGTTCCAAGGAGGTGATACTTCTCAATGGCTCCATTAGCAACACAGATGGATCGCTTATACTAAGTTTGCCCAATATGAGCGGGAAATTCTCAATGAACTTTGCTACTTGCCGTCCATTGAGAGAGATCAGAGCGGGGCAATTTTGAATTGTCAGGTTTTTCAGTGCTTTAAGTTTTACAATTTCATCAACTAGAGGAAGAGATGTCAGGTTTGGACAGCGGTAGATTTCTAATGAGTAAAGGGTAAAATAGTTGGAAATGCTGCAACAACTGCTAGTGCCTTGTTTCCAGTTCAAAGCTTTCCACCCAATATTATTGATCTTTAATGTTTTGAGCTTAGGAGGTAAAAAGGGAAATTGTTGCAAATTCGGGCAATCATTGAGGTCAAGCTGAGTTAAGCAAGGAAAGAAACCGTCAGCTTCTGCTGCACCTTCTGTATCAAACAAACCCTCTAATGCATCTAACTTACAAATATATAGCAACTGCAGTGATGGAAACACATAATGCTTGGCTTTCCCTTCAAATTTGTGATTAAAGCGCTTTGCTTTTGGCATGTTCCAAAGCATCAAAACCTCGAGGAAGGGAAGCTGCCCAAAAGGCGGAAGAGTTTCCCACTCCAAACACTTATCTAGACGGATGAAGTTTAGATTGGAGATCAAATTGGCATTGTCCATCCATGTTGCAGATCTTGCACCCATATATGCGCGTATGCAGAGTTTCTTTAGATTGTTTTGTGGTTGAAGATTTGCAAGCACCTGCTCATGCAAGATGCAATCTACAATGTTCGATGGGGATTGGCTTTCTAACTCAGTGTCATCCCAATTTAAAGACAATTCCAAGAGGTTTCTCTTTTCACATAATTTGGCACTGCATGCCTCTTTGGCATCCTTCACACTTCCAAGAGATTTAATATTTAATAAGTGGAGCCCATTCATATGTTCTAACTCCCCAATTCTATAACCATCCTCATTCTTAACATAAAATGCATCCAATGTTTGAAGAGAGTTTAACTTCCCAATCCCCCGGATCCAAGAAACGACAATCTTAGGCATTTTCATGTAACGCAAATTAGAAAGATTATTAATGTCTCTTGGTAAGAGATCGTTAGAAGGTATCCCAGGATAACCTTGATAGATAATGAACTGTAAGTGATACAGATTGCTTAAAGATCTTGGCAATTGAATAACATTATTTCCTGGCAGTTTAGTATAATAACTTCTTGATATGTTTAAGTATCGAAGATGTATTAAATTTTCAATCGCCTCAGGTATCACTTTTATCGAGTGAGAACGTATGAACAATAAACGAATACTTGTCGATTCTTTAAAAATTTCAGTAAGTAAATCAATAAAATCTTGATCTTCACTGTCACACCAAAAAAAAATCGAACGCAAATTTTTTAATCCTCTAATTTTTCTCATGATTTCTAGATTTGTGGTTTGAACAGATAAGTGCCGGGTAGTTTTAGGAATATGAAAAGGCAACTTTATATTTTCCACAAGACGGAAGTATTCCTGTGCAGAAACAGATTGTGCCAATTCATGTAACAAGTCATGCATCCTGCAGGAATTATCATCAAGAGTCTCACAATTTTCAAAGAAAGATTTCTTGACTAAAATATCATAATATCTTCTTCCGACATCTTCCATGGTCTCTCCTGAATTGAAAGAGGGCTGAATGAAACCCAATGCAATCCACATTCGGACTAAATCTTTTTTATCAAACCAATGATATTGGGGGAATAAGCCACAAACTACAAAACAAATTTGTAGATGTTTCTCAAGGTATTTATAACTTAATCTCAAGATAGGCATGATGTTATCATGAACCTCCCCTGGTTCGGCGCTTCCCATATCACTCTTTAATACTCTTTTCCAATGCTCCACATTCAAGCTAGAATTTAGAACACCGCCAATGACCTTTGCTATCAATGGAGACCCTAAAAGCTTTTTAACCATGTTTCTAGCAATGCACATTAATTGTTTACGATGATCATCAATGTCGTTTGCATCCGTGAATGCATGGGTGTGAAGGAGCTGCAAACACTCATCTTCCTCCAAGCCCCCTAATCTAAATGTTTCCTCCTTCATTGTAATCACCTTGGCAATCATCGATGCAACTGAATCCATCCGAGTTGTGACCAAAATTTTACTCCCCAATTTTCCATAAGCCAGAGGGGAGAGCACATTCTCCCATTTGCGTTTATCCATCTCCTCCTCATCCTCCCAAATATCATCTAGAACAAGCAAGAACTTCTTGCATTGCACCCCAGACTTGAGACTCTCTTGAAGAGCCCCAAGTGACTCCAAACGAGGCCTCTCCCTTTTAAGATATTCTAACATATCGGCAATCACTTTTTTTGCATCAAAGTTGTTGGAAACACAAACCCACATTTTAAGATCAAATTCCTCTTTCACATCTTGAAAGACATGTTGTAAGAGAGTGGTCTTCCCCATACCACCATGACCCACTATAGACAAAAGAGAGATGTTTTTGTTAGAACTAGTGCCGGTAAGATCTTCAATTGATGGTTCCCTCAACCACCGCATAACAAACTCTGTTTCCTTGCCTCGACCGATGAAAACAAATCCAGGGTAGGATCCGCTTGCACGATCGTCACAGAACCCTGCTCCTCCGCCTGCTGCACCTGCTTTGTTTCTATTAAAATAGGAAGGAAAGCACTTACCTCAGCCGCTACTTTATCAAGTTTCTGCACAACCTCCACCAGCCTATTCAAGTTGCGATCAATTTTGAAGACACGTCTGCCTAATTTGCGAAGTTTGCTAACACCTTCCAAAAGGAAACTAGTGGCTACGGAACGCTTCTTTTTTTCCTCCATGTTTTGTTCTGACACCCGTTCTCTGAGCTTCAGGTACTCAAACTCATCAAGCAAATCATCTGCCTCATCGATGGCATCTCGTAGCTGCCATATCCAGCTGTTGAGTGGTGAGTTCTGATCTGTGATGTCTGCTTCGTTGGAAGCAGAAAGGACAGCTTGGATCTTGCAGTGATTCTCTCGCAGCCTTTGCAGCTCCTTCTCCATGCTATTCTGCGATCCAAAATGGCATTGAAGGTACTCAGCGCAAGTGTTGATGATCTTATCCAAGATTTGGCCAATAAACAACTCCGCCATTGCAGCGCAGAGGAGAGATTGTGGAAGAGAGTAAGATATGAAATCCGACAATGGGAAATTTCAATAAATATATGAAATCAGACTTTGGGAAATTACAATTCATTTGTAATTTAGTTTTTTTTCCTTAAAACTATTCCAATTGTTCTTTTCCGGCATTGAATCTTTCTATTTAAGAATCTCAACAAACAGACAAAGTGTTATGAAGAATAAATAATTTAAATGGAAGTTGAATATTATTATGTTGCTTTCAACTTTATGGAGTAAATGGGTTGGTCGAATGTGATCAACTGGCTTTTCTCGTATCAAGTCGTCAAAGGTGATTCGATCTTAATTAATCACCTTTGATGATTACTATGAAGAAGATCTAACCATCTTGTAGCATGAATCTATAACTATTATTATTATAAAATATTCTCATTATTAAGAGTATTTTTATTTATTACATTTTTATGTGACTCTTCTAATGCTTATATATAAGCACAACCTTCTTTCAATACATTATTTGGTTCAATAAATAAGGGTTGAATATCAAAATAATCCCCAAACAATTCACATATGATCATTTAATGCCAACATCACATTTCTTCAATTTAATCATTCTCTCATAGAAAATTGATCTAGAATGATCTCTCAGAGACTACACTGAGATCAATTTTATATAATCGAGAGAGATGAGATTGCGAACAATTTTTCTACACAATTAGCAAGAAACATTTTAGAATCAATTTTCCATAACCAAGTGTCTATATTAGAAAAATGTAATATTTTCGTACTAAATTGATCTCGTGAGAATAGTTGGGGTGATTACTTTGTGTTTCAAATCACTATCACTCCCTATGGGGAATTGCTTTCTTGTTGTTTTTAGAAATTTTTGTGCCAGAAAGCTGACGTTTATCTTTTGTATGACCACTAAGTTGAAAAAAGTAGAACCTTTCTGAGAAGGTTCTTGAAAACCATCAACCACACAACAATCCAAAGAAACTATTCATATATGCATAAATGGGCACAAGGTCTGCAAAATGAATGGAAAATTCCAATTTGATTTTCAAATTTAGTATATCCTACTGAACGAATGTTTGCAACGGAAAATTCAAAGTATTGGAGGATTGGTTTGATGTAGCAAGAGTAGAAGCAGATGACTGCATGTTTCCTTGCTTAACTGAACTCTAGCTCAAAGACTGCCCAAAATGACACGAGCTGCCCTCTTTACATCCTAAGCTTAAGAAATTGAAGATAGATAACATTTCATAAATCTAAAAAGATGGTATGAATTGGAGACCATTTAGAACCATCCCCTCATATACAGTGAAGTTTACATAAATGATCCATCCGTGTTGCTAATAGAGCCATTGAGAAGTATCTCCTGCTCGGGAATGCTGTCAATCAAAAAGGATGATGAGATAGTTTCATTTCCAAATGAGGCAGATCAAGGGTTTTCTTCCTACAAGTTAGCCCATCCCATCTTGAGTTGAACTTTGTAAGGCTCAACTCCCAGCAGTCTTGCCCTACCCTTGCCAAACCACTTTTCAGAAACAGATCTATGTGTGTAAGAGATTTCTCAGCACTATGGATCACGACGGGATCTTAATAAACACAAACTCTTGCAATGTCTGCCATAATTTTTATTTTTTGCACATCTCCACTTAAGACTATTTATCAAAGAGGTTCCTCAGCTCCAGCTGCAGCTGAACATCCCCACCTACTGAAATGATTAGCTATTGAAAAAACTCAAACAATTGCAATGCTTGCTATCTTTTTTGCACATCTCTTCACTTGAGAAATTATTTATTAAAAATGTGAAATTGAACACAACATAACCGAACTAACGTAATAACAAAAAAGATTAAGCTTCTTTATTTTCTACAAGAGGTATTCGTCATTGGTAGCTCATCCCTACTAGAAGAATGAAATTTTATAACGAGTTTTCGAACCGATAAGAGGCCGAGTGATCAAAATGGCCCATTTGATTAGGAAACACAAGAGCCATGCCAACGGAGAGGCTAAATAAATCAAATGCAATACAGTTAAATTTTAAAATACTAACTTATAATGAAAAAAAATCATCAACAGTAATTGGCTTGCATGATAAGAAAACTCTTCAATAAACAAACATATATAATTTTCTTTTTGTTAAAGGCAATTGCTTCAATTAACCTGCGTATAAAGAGCCTTATTCAAATTTGGCAATCTCCCTTATAGCTAACTTTCCAGTCCTCGTAAAGCGATGGGGATAAGTATAATAAAATTCAAAAGAAGGATTAGAAAGTGAAAGGTAATTAAGAAAGCCCCAAGGCTCAGACTAAAATGTACAGTAACAAATAATCTGCCTTCACAAGAAGGCGGTAAAGACCCATTGAACAGGGTATCTCGGTTGTCATGAATAACACTAAACTAAATCACCATATAAAAAAGCATATTGTATGACCAATAAGTGCGTCGGACGTGAAGAGGTGCCAACGAAAATAACTCCAAGGGGTGAGGGGTGAGTTTGTACTTTTATATTTGTCCTCCTATAATCTATAAATAGGAGGTTCTTTTATGTATAAGAAGATTGATGACATTTTGGCTCTCTCCTTCTCCTGTAAATAATCCTTTAATATATGAAATGAGTCTGTTGACCTCGGTCATTACTCTTTGCCTTAGAAGCCTAGGATCTAGTCATAAGACTTTCCTATTGACTATCTTAGAAAACTAGTATTGGAATCCATCCCCTTTAGAAATTCCAGTCACTTCCTATTTCTCTTGTGATGTCTCGCATTGATGATCTCAAAACCATCGTCGTATGATCGAGTGGTTAAGGACTATCATGTGGAGACTCGGTGAGAAGTTCCCAATATGATCTCAAGCCCTAGGAGAACCTTTTCAGGACTTTATCATCACACACACACACACACAAAATACAGGAAATGCACTAAGTTGCACAAGATTGGACTAAAATTGAACTTAAAGGATTGGTGAAAATGCGAACTTCTCCGAACGATCTCCGACGACGAAATAGACTGCGACAGCGAGTCCGGGACACCAATTTTGGCTAGAAAAGACACTCATATTGTCATAATTCCGCGCACAAGCAAGTTGCACACAAATCGATGGATTCGTTATAACGACCTCCAATGACAAAACGAACCACGGCAGCGCGTCCGGAACACCAAAGTTACCTAAAAGGGACTAAACCCTGCTTTCCCCTTTTCCCGCACACTTAACCCTTCGCTCGACCCCGCGGCTTAGTTAGATGCTTGGCTCGTCCCCCGTGTGCCCTAGCTACCATGGACGATCCACACGACGATCTCTTCCCCCTCTCTCGACTCTTCCCCTTCTTCGTATGGTCGCTCGACCTTCCGGCTCTCCAATTGCAAGGGTCGAGCTGGCTGACTGAGCTGGCCAACCCTTCTCCTTCTCGAGGTTTTACCGTCTCCCTCTTTACTGTGGCGATTCTTTCCTCGTCATTTGATTCGACTACCAGTGAGGCTGGTAGATGGCGGTCCCCCTCTCATCTCTGCCAATAAAAAAACTTCCTAGAATACTGTTTTTGGTTGTTAAAATTTTTTTTTGAAAGAAAGAGAGGCTGAGGTTTTTTTTTTCTGCCTGAGGCTTTAGGAGGAGAGGTTGTGCCGGAATTTCTTCTTGGCTAGGTTCTGGTGTACTGGGAGTTTGGAGCATTCGTTGGTGCTGTTTCTAGAAGCCTTTAGGAAGAGAGGCTCTGTTGAAGTTCTCTTTCGGCTAAGTCCTTGTGTGTTGGGTGTTTGCAAGCTTGGTGCCCTTTTTCTGTGTTTTTCTCAAGAAATCTCAAACAAGGTACTTATTCCTTCTCTTCTTTGTTCTGTTGCCCTGCTCGACACATGTTGGAAATGTTAAAATAAGGAATGCATACATAAGGCTTTGATTTGTCTTAACTGGTATTTCGTAACGACATTGATATCAAAGATTGGGCCTTTAATACTTTTATTGGATCTGATTTAGAAGTTCTATGTTGATTAGTTGAAATAACAGTTCAGGGAAAGCATGTTTCGACCTATTGTCATATGCAAATCTTCTTCTTACACTTCTATTATTCCTATGCCTATATGTTGGAAATTGTGGCCTTTTTTTTTTTTCTTTTCTCCTTGCTAAATCAATTTATTGTTAAAGGAATGATGATTTTTTTTAGGGGAAAAAGATAGCTTGCATTTCTTTTCTGCTCGAAATACATTGGAAATCATGAATATGAACTCTGAAATGATATTTGCTCATCTAGAATTCATGTTAGAAATAAAATGTTGATGTTTTTTTTTTTATTATTGTTATTCTTGTCCAAATAAATGCTGGAAGTTCTACCCCGTTTGGACCCATTTGATGGGCTCGGTTTGAGTCTTTTGGGATTGAGACTATGCTGAAAATGTTTCTCTGTTTTTCCCCATATGGATGAGTTCGGATTTTGGCTTCATTTTGGATTTAATGCTAGTTGGGAATTTTTGCTCTATTTTGCTTTTCTTGTGGGCTCAGTTTGGCCTGAGGATTGGGTTCGATTTGCCCCTATGCTAGGCCTGATTTGCCCATGTGATAGGTATGGTTTTGACTCTGTTATGTTGGAAATTATAGTTGAAAGATGTTTCTCTATTTTGGCCCATTTGGTGGGCTCATTTTTTTTTTGTTCTTTTGGAATGAATGAATGCTGGAAATTATTCTCTTTTCTCCCATTTGGTTGGATTCAGTTCTAGCTCTTTTGAAATTGAATTATAGTTAGAGGTATTCTTTTGTTTTGCCCCCTGTGCTGGGCTCGGTTTGCCCCTTTGCTGGACACAGTTTGGTTAGAGGCTCTTCTTTAACGTCTCTCCTGAGATTTTTATTGGTAATCAAGTTTGTCTTCCCAAAATTTATGATTTCAATATCTACTTCTATGTGTAAATGTTTGATACAAGCAGACCAACTCATTATCATGTCTTATTTAATGAGAATTGTTTCAATCTAGATAGTTTATGTGAGTTTGTCCATTCACTCTCTTATGTATATTAAAGGAGCACAGTGGTAATATTTATGGCGGCTTTTCTCTTTGCCGTGAAGCCTGTTTAGTGGTTTTGGTCTGCTGCCTTTAACCGTGAGCATCCTAGCTGGTTTCTTTTCGTCCTGTTTGAATGTTCTGTGCTAGGTCTGGGGCTTGGTTTTCTCCTTTCTCCCCTTGGCCGTAAGCTTTACTGTTGTGGTTGGTTTGTGACTTAACTTTCTTCTCATTTCCTCTGGCAATGAGCTTTCTTTAGTGGCTCTTTTATGTTGAAAATGGTTGGTTCAAGCTTAAATGGTGGTGGTCTCCTTCCTGTTGCCTTGGTCGTGAGCCTACCTTGTGTTTACTGCCCTTGTGGTCTTCCTCTTGCTGCCCTTATCCGTCTGCTTATTCTGTTGTGGCTTTCTCTTTCTTGGCCCTGCCCGTGAGCTTAAATGTGTGGTGGTTTTCCTCTTGCTTCCCCTACCCGTGAGCCTTACCTTGTGATCTCTTCGTGAGATAAGTTGGGCTGGTGGTTGTCTCTCTATGTTGCCCCTGGTTATGAGCACTTATATGATTTTATTTGGACGATTTCGTGCTTATATAACATGGAAAGCTTTTGGTTGGAGTTGGAATTGAATGATTTTAATATTGGCATGATCTTTAGAAATTTAGAAGGTTGCCGTCTCTGGATTATTTTCCTTTATTTGATCTGTGAAATATGAAAGGCTCTTACAACTCCATTTTGAGGAATCATAAAGTTAATCATAAAGTTGATATGAAACATGAAACAGATTCATGAAGGGTTTGAAAGCTTATAAAATTGTCATTTAGAAAAGTGTTTGGAGATTCAACATTAAAATTTGGATAACATAAATGCCACATTTCAGTTCAAGCTGAGGTATGTGAGTACATATAGGTGTTGAAGTCGTGAATACAATTGTTACATTAGTTTTGGGCCTGTTTCGACCTGTTTGAAACAAAATTTGGAAGGGATGCCCTTCTTGGGTTGATCCATTTATAAAATTTGAGAAAATGATATCCTTCTTGGATTGATTCAAGGATCTTGGGCTCTCTTTTTTGTTCTTTTTTGTCACAGTTATGAGGTTTGCTCAGCCCTTCATCCTTTCAATCTTTTGGGTGGATCGGTTCTTCCTCTCTCTCATCCTCATTTTTATTTTTTTTCCTTGCTTCTTGGTTCGGTTTTCAGTGCTTATGTCTGATACATAAGTGCTCATATATAGACTTTTGTTATATATGAAACCATCAAACAAGGTCGTAAGTAGGTCGGTTTTGTTTTGGGGTTTAGGGGGCGATGATGACAAAAACACGCCGGTGGTAGAGCAAAATGATATTCCATCCTACGACATCAGGACCCAATCCTGGGACCCGATAAACTGTAGGATGACAATATCATTCACCGACACAAGACTAGCGGGGGACCCATACCTTCTTAAGTTGTTGGCGGTCCTATGCTCGACGACGTGATCGACTCGTGGACAAGTATACTTTTTTAAAATATATAAAACAAATTGGTAAGAACAGTTACAATATTTTTACTACAAAATTGATACTTCCTTTTTGTATGCCTAAAATTCTTGTGCATGTTAAAATATAAATTTTAAATATGTTACAACTTGGTTGTCCACTTGTTGATTACTGATACCAGGCTAAGGAGTACCCTCCTAAGTTATGTTTAGTAGGACACATTTCTAGTTGAGTGACGGGTTTTATGCATTCAGGTGACCGATAGTAGTCTTCGACGTCCCTCGAGTACAAATATATTATATTTGAGTCTAGCCCAGACCCGAGTGCATGCGGTCCCCTCTTTTTGGATTTTTTCATATGTTTTATTGGAATTTTTGGGCAAAGCACTCGTGATCCTTTTTTCCGGGATCTTCCTGAGATTTTGATAATTTTCTTGGAATTGTCATTTGTCGATTTTTCCCGAGTTTTTCGTTGTGGGTCATTTGTCAATTTTCTCGAGTTTTCCAGGAAATGTTTCTTTTGTTTATACAGTAAATACCAACCTGCTTAAAGGAGCAACAGACCTCCCAGATACAGATTTGATTTACATTACAGTATTTTACTTCACAGCATGTTATAATGTTCTTCTTTACTGTGCTTTCTACTGCTCCTTTTCTTTTATGCTGCATGTTTTATTGTTTTGTTAACACACTATACATTAGTATAGGAAAACCAAATGATTGCATGTACCCTTTAAAACTAATATCAAACCCGAAGGAGCTACGACGAGGAGCTTGGAGCAAACACCGTGGGCAGCACGACGAAGACATTCAGAAGAACAACGTCAAAACAGCAAAACAGATTCACATCACTAATCACGTTCCTTAGTTTAAATAACTACTCATAGGATTTCGAGGTGGTTTGTCTAGCGCAGCGTAAACCCTCACATATCATTTTTAGGCTTTTGCATAACCCTGTTGTGCAATTATAAGTCCTAACACTTTATAATTCCGAGATTACTGTACGGTACATTGTAAATCCTCTTATCTTTTTAGGTCATTTGCACGATCGAATATCGTGCGAATATAGGTCCTAAATTCTAAATAAATTGCAGGATTAAACATAAAATAAAATCATTTCAAAGATATAAAGTAATTCTAAATAAATTGCAGGATTAAAAATAAAATAAAATCATTTCAAAGATATAAAGTCAAACAATAGGATACTTGGGAGATCACCGAGGTTCTCCCTGGAACTGTGATATCCCCTACTCTTCGCCCCTTTGGATTCCATAAAATAACTGTTCCTATTTGAGCCACTCCCGTTTGATTTTCCCATGTCCAATCTTGGAAACCTAAACTTTGAAATCTGGAAGGTAAAACCACTGATCTTAATCGAGAGTTTTCATAAGTAACCCCAATCATTTAAGATGTAATTAACTATAGGGGTTTGTCTCTATAAAGAACTTGGAACCCAGATAAAATAAACCCTATCTAATATTTATATTATGTAGGAGAACTTGTTGGCCTCATATAAAAATGTTTCGCAGACCAAACTGATGTCACAAATTCTTTAGTTTAGGTGATTGAGTCTACTACAAGTGATATGTTTATTCTTCGGGATAAGTGTATTACTTGTGGTATTGTGCTCAATCATCCAAACTATTCAAAATATGAGACCTGTTTGGTCTCATCTCTTTTCAGAATTAAAGAAAAAACATATTACTTAAAAAAAAAAAATCAAAATCACATATTTATATTTAAACTATTTTCATATCTACAACATTATCTTTTTTTTCAAAACCAGAAAATTAAAACGGCAGACAGAGTCTTAGAGGCTGTGAAACACCCCCACCTTGCCCCGCTTTATATATATATATCTTGGTTCTTATATTGTATGCCTTGGGCATGTACCAGTCTGTATTGAACACATAGCAAAAGAGAGGCCATCCAGGAGATCCCCTAGGCTCATATGACTCATCATAGCTGTTGAGAATTTTAGGGTGAAGAAAACCAAGAATCGACACAAATCCAGAAGAAAACACAAAGATTTAATGAGGTTCGACAAAGATGTCAATATTATCGGGAGCAAAGCAGCAACTTTCATTAAATTTTAAAAAAGAGTACAGAATCATCCTAGGGTTACAAACAAGCATATATATATATATAATCCTGGAGTACAATATGTAATTATAAAATTACCCTCGTACCGTACCGCGGGAGTGTTGCCCCTGCCACCCCAACCCACATAACGTAACTCCCTCAATTTCACAGATGCTTTCGCTCGCTCCACCAGCTGGCTCACTCCATTCCGCTCCAACATCTGTCCCTTATCTGGTATATGAGTCATACCTAAAAAATCTCCACCTTGACGAATATTCAGCCCTTTAGGAGAAAATATACCTGAGAGTTACACATGCACCAATGTGGGTTGGGTCACCATGCTTCTCTAGCAACTGTGAATATTCAACAAGTCCAAGAAATGCAAGAACTTGGTGATAGTAACTGGTTTGGTCAACATATCAGCTGCATTTTCATCAGTATGAACCTTCTGCAATAGCATCTCACAAGAAGTAATCAATTCTCTGATCTTGTGATACCTGACATCAATATGCTTAGTTCTCGCATGGTACACCTGGTTCTTAGCCAAATAAATAGCACTTTGACTATCACATTGCAACTGAACTCCACCTTATTTAACACCCAATTCCTTTACTAGCCCATTAAGCCATAAAGCTTCTTTAGCAGCTTCAATTACTATCATGTACTCAGCTTCAGTTGTAGATAATGCCACAATAGACTTGAACTGTTGATTTCCAACATATAGACCCTCCACCAAGAGTAAACACATACCTAACTGTAGACCTTATGATAACCAAATCACCTGCATAGTCTGAATCCAAGTACTACATAATTGAATGATCATCCTGCTGACTATCAAAAATAATTTTATGTTCTACAATACCTTTAAGATACCTGAAAATCCACTTGGCTGCTTCCCAATGTCGTCTTCCAGGTTTAGAGATGTATTTGCAGACTTGACTAACAACATGAGTTAAATCAGGGCGAGTACTTATCATTGCATACATCAAGCTGTCAACTGCACTAGCATATGGAACCTTTGCCATGTCTTTGATTTCCCAATCTGTCTTCAGGCACTGTTATGAAAAAAGCTTAAAATGATTTGCCATTTGAGTGCTCACAGGCTTTGTTTTGCTCATCTCAAACCCGTACAACACTTTCTAAACATAGTCTCGTTGAGATAAACACAGTCGTCTTGAGTCTTTATCTCGATGAATCTCTATTCCAAGAATCTTCTTTGTAGGACCCAAATATTTTATGTCAAATTCCTAGCTCAATAAAGCTTTCAAACCACAGACATCATGCATATTCTTTGCAACAATCAATATGTCATCAACTTACAGTAACAGAAAAATAATAGAACCATCATCAAGACTCTTAATATAAACACAACAATCATACTCACATCGTTTGTAGTCAATCTAAATCATGTAGAAGTCAAACAACTCATACCATTGTTTTGAAGATTGTTTCAACACATACAATGATTTCTTTAATCTGCAAACCAAATGCTCCTGTCTAGGTTGAGTGAACCCTTCTGGCTGCTCCATGTAAATCTGCTCCTCTAAATCACCATGCAAGAATGTAGTTTTAACATTCATATGCTCCAAATGCAAATCCCAAATAGCTACTAATGCAAACACTGCTCTGATTGAGTATGTCTGACCACGGGAGAAGAAATTTCATCATAATCTTCCCATTCTGCTGTGAAAATTCCTTTATTGTCAATCGAGTCTTGAACTTCTTCTCAAAATAGCAGCAACAGTTCAAGAATGTTATGTATCTAAATATAGAAGTTTAGGTGATAGACATGTAATTACTAAGAATTGCGTGGTATTCATGTAAATGCTACAAATAAATTTCCAGGAAGGAGCAAAGTCCAACTTTGATGCTAATTAATTACCTTTGATGATTACTATGAAATTTTATAACCATCTTATAGCATCAATTTATAACTATTATTATTATAAAATATTCTCATTATTAAGAGTATTTTTATTTACTATATTTTTTGGCGACTCTGCTATTATTTATATATAAGCACAACCTTCTATCAACACATTATTTGGTTCAATAAATATGCGTCGAATATCAAAATAAGCCCCCAACAATTCCATGTGATAATTTAATCCAAACATGTCATTTCTTTAATTTAATCATTCACTTATATAGAAATTTGATCTAGAATGATCCCCCAAACATTTTAGAGATGAGATTGCGAACAATTTTGCATCACAATTAGCAAGAAACATTTTAGAATCAATTTTACATAATCGAGAGACTATATTAGAAAAATGCAATACTTTGTTCTCCTATAATTTATAAATAGGACCTTTTATGTACAATAAGACTCAAGTCATTTTAGCTCTCCCCTTCTCTTGTAAATAAACCTTTTAATGTATGAAATGGGTTTAAGAGCACGGGAAATATCCTCACTTCGCCCCGCTTCACGACGCCACCTTTTCTCTCTCTCTCTTTCTCGGTTTTAATGCTCTATGCCTTGGGCATGTACCACTGACAATTCTGTAAATAAGGGACAGATGCTGGAGCGAAACGGAGCAAGCCAGCGGAGAGGAGCTCGCGAGCTAGCATAGGTGGATAAAACTTTTGGTGTGGGATATGTAAATACATAAGAATTGTGTGATAATAAAATATGTTTTCTACATTTAGTCGAAGATTTTGTTCAGGATAAAACTTTTGGGTTTTTTTCTTCTAACCCAATGCATGGTTTTCTCAGGACCTTCAAAAACCTGAAGCTAAAATTCTTGGCGGTCGTGTTGTTGGTGGAATCACTCAGCGTTTCTCTGCTCCAGCTGGTTCTCCGCCCTCCCCTCACAGCTGTAGCACAGTAATGGCAATTAATTGTGAATGGCTAATGCCTAAACTTTTTGATATTTACATATCTAACAGAAAGATTTACATAAATACCACTCAATTCTCATGAATTTACATATCTAACACCTATACTTCAATTTTTACATATATATCACCTACCTATATGTGGGAATGTGTATTTCACTTTTTAAAAGTTAAAATAGTGATATTTTTTATGTGATTTGAAAGATTTGGCCGCTATATTTTTATCAATACATATATATATATATATAGTTTTTAAGATTTATAAGTTATCAAATTTATATCGAGCTATTTGCTAAGTAATAAATAAGCATATTTACAAACATAAGTGCACAAATAGATTGGTTTAATTTATTCATTAATATAAAAAATTTTTAGAATAGTATTCAAATTTATTTAATAGTGTAGATAAATGTTAAAATTTCAGAATAATGAGAAATAAAGTGAAATAATTTTTATTGTTTCATTGATATGAACGGAGGAATAAATAACCCTTACAAGTATCTTATAATTGAAAAAATAACAAAAAAAAACGATATGAAAGGAAAAATATATCACATGATATCTCCAATAATTAATTCATATTGATTATTACAGGATATAGGAAATAACATAAAATATGAAAACAAATAATTCATAATCTAAGCAAATAAATATAAAATAGGAAAAAAAATATCTCCTTATTCTAAGAAAATAATTTATTCCTCATAATCTTCTATAAGAATAAATTATTTCATATTATAATTCTTAACACTCCCCCTCAAGTTTGTAATGTAAGTTAATAATTCCTAACTTGCTGAGTAATCAAGAAAAATTGGTCGTTTGGATTATCGAATTAGCTAGATTTAGGCTTGACTAAATTTTTAGTTTTGTCTGTCATGTGTTTAGGCGTAGAAGAGAGATTCAGGCTTGGCTGAATTTGCTAGATTCAGGCTTCGCTGAATTTTAAATGATATCTCCAATAATTAATTCATATTGATTATTACAAGATATAGGAAATAACATAAAATATGAAAACAAATAATTCATAATCTAAGGAAATAAATATAAAATAGAAAAGAAAATATCTCCTTATTCTAAGAAAATAATTTATTACTCATAATTTTCTATAGGAATAAATTATTTAATATTATAATTTGTAACACTCCCCCTCAAATTTGGAATGTATGTTAATAACTCCTAACTTGCTGAGTAGTCAAGAAAAATTGGTCGTTGGTATTATCAAATTAGCTAGATTCAGGCTTGACTGAATTTTTAGTTTTGTCTGTCATGTGTTTAGGCGTAGAAGAGAGATTCAGGCTTGGCTGAATTTACTAGATTCAGACTTCGCTGAATTTTATTTTTTGGCATATGGTTCGGCGTAGAAGAGATATTCTGGCTTAACTGAATTTGTTGGATTCAGACTTCGCTAAATTTTGAGTTTTGCAAGGAAAGAGACAACCTACAGGAAAACTGACTCTTAGTTGATCTCGGTTGTCGTTGGTTGCAAAGAAAACATGTAAATCACACCCAGTAAATTCTGCTGACAGAGAAAGCAGCAGCAGAAAGGGCGGCTGGAAATAGAGCTCCCTCCGACGCTTGGGCCAGGGAAGAAAAAATACTGCAAGAGAAGTGATCGGCTGGAAACACAGCTCCTCCTGACGCTTGGGCAAGAAAGAAAAAATACCACAGAAGAAATGACCGGCTGGAAACGCAGCTCCCCCTGACGCTTGGATAGGGAAAAAATACTGCAGAAAAAAACATTGGCGATGGATTTTGTCGGCATTATCTGATCGACAACAGCGAATGGGGCGGGTGGCGACGTCGATGGTGCCACCATGGCTGTAGCCCCTGCTAACAACCCCCTTCTTCTCGATTTGTTTGGCTCGTGTTGACGTCTTGCACAACGAAAGCAACATGTTCTGTCTCGACTGAAGGGATGCCGACTATAGATTTTCTGAATGCCAGCAGAGTCGAAGCTCTCGGTTCAGGAAGGGTCGGTCAGCAAACAAAGCTTGCAGGGAGAGAAAAAACGTTGTTTCAAATACCGAGATGAGTGCCCCCTCACTTCCCACACAGATGATGACAGGAAGGGAGTCCAACAATTCTCAAAGGAGGACCAGTGGCTTGAGTACGAAATTAAGCTCTGATACCATGTTGAAATTCAGAATAATGCGGAATAAAGTGAAATACTTCTTATTATTTCATTGATATGAACGAATGTATAAATAAATCTTACAAGAATCCGATAATAGAAAAAATAATAAAAAAGAAACGATATGAAAGGAAAGATATATCATCTGATATCTTCAATAATTAATTCATATTAATTATTAGGAGATATAGGAAATAACATAAAATAAAAAAACAAATAATTCCTAATCTAAGGAAATAAATATAGAATAGGAAAGGAAATATTTCCTTATTCTAAGAAAATAATTTATTCCTCATAACTTCTTATAGGAATAAATTATTTTCTATTATAATTCTTAACAATAAATAAATGTAATTGAGTTTTATATCACTATATAAATGAGTATTGAATTAATCGTAGAGTGCACAAGTTTTCCTTATAATACTTGGCACTGATTTTGTTTTTATAGAGTTTAATCGGATCACTTGTTATTGAATGTTAAGAACTCAATAACTATATACTCATGTGGATTGTGGTGAATTTTTTATTTTTTATTTTTTGGTATGCGAGCTTCGAACAAAAGACCTTCCAGTGCGAAAGGAAATGCCCAACTACCAGGTCACCATCTCATCTATATTGTAGTGGATATCTAATATATAATTGGAGAGACAAAGATAAACATTAATAATTTTGTAAATAAAAATTGTGCAAAAATCTCACTTTCTCTCTATCCCTCCCTCCAAAATAAATAATTTAAATTTAATGTGATTTAAAACACCTAGATCTAATCTAAAACCATTAATGATAATTAATCCCAAGACTCACTACAATTGTAGATAAGAATTGACAACCAACTGAAGAATCACTTTATAAATAAGATAAATAGGAAAGAAAAAAAAATTTAATGTGAGCGAGAATTTGAGAAATGGACCTAAAATATCACAATCATCAAAATATACCACACTTACATGAACTATCGTTCTATGAGAGCTATAATTCAATCTTAGAACACATTAGATAAAATCCAGATTACTCTTTAAAGGTTCATAAAAAGACAGTGATTGCAAATTACAATAAGCATCCACATAACACAATAAAGAACATGAATCTAACTAAACAAGTTTTCACATACTGATTGGAAGAGATTGATTTAGAATTACATGAACTACACAAAAACTCAAATAAGCTATGTTGACGTGTATTATGCGGACCACTCCTCTCCTTCCTCTACGAAATATAAACATAAGGAATGAGTGCAATCTTGTGCCAATCAGATCCTGAAAGCTCTTCATAGCGCTCCATCAATTCTTGTTGACAGTCATGTATTGTCAGATATACCAAGGAGTGAGGGAGGTTTGGTAGTTCTCGGAGTTTAGGAACTTTTATGATGTAAAGTTTTTGGAGAGAAGATAGGGTTGCAAGGGAAGAAGGCTGGCAATCTAGTTGAGCGAGATCATGTAGATACAACTCCAACAAAGAGTCAGGGAGGTCTGGCAATGATTTGAGGAGCGGAATTCCAACTAAGCGTAGCTGCTTGAGGGATGAGATGGCCGACAAAGAATATGGCAGGCACTGCAATGATTCGAGTTCTTGAAGCACTAAGTATTCCAGAGAGGTGGGTATGTTCAGCAACAACTCGAGTAGAGGAGCCATATACACATGTAGAGTCTTAAGTGAAGAGAGGCTTTTCAAGGAGGAAGGGAGAGACTTCAAGGATTTGAGCCTTCTTAAAAACAACTTACAAAGTGACGAGCTAACTTGCAGAAACCACTGTTCCACCTCAAATGGAAATGCAACCACCTCATCATTATCCTCAATTGTCAGCCGTTCCAAGGAGGTGATACTTCTCAGTGGCTCCATTAGCAACAAAGATGGATCAGTTATACTAAGATTGCCCAATATGAGTCGGAGATTCTCAATGAACTTTGCTTCTTGCAGTCCATTGAGAGAGAGAGAGATCAGAGCGGGGCAATTTTGAATTGTCAAGTTTCTCAGTGCTTCAAGTCTTACTATTTCATCAGCTAGAGGAAGAGATGCCAGGCATGGACAGCGACGGTTCAAAGCTTTCCACCCAATATTATTGATCGTTAATGTTTTGAGCTTAGGAGGGAAAAAGGGAAACTGATGCAAATTTGGGCAATCTATGAGGTAAAGCTGAGTAAAGCAAGGAAAGAAACCGTCATCTTCTGCTGCTCCGGCTGTATCAAACAAATCCTCTAATGCATCTAATTTTCTAATATGTAGCAGTTGCAGTGATGGAAACACACAATGTTTGGCTTTCCCTTGAAATTGGTGATTAAGACGCTTTGCTTTTGGCATGTTCCAAAGGAACAAACACTTGAGGAAGGGAAGCTGCCCAAAAGGCGGAAGAGTTTCCCACTCCAAACACTTATCTAGATGGATGAAGTTTAGATTGGAGATCAAATTGGCATTGTCCATCCACGTTGCAGACCTTGCACCCATATATGCATGTATGCAGAGTTTCTTTAGATTGTTTTGTGGTTGAAGATTTGCAAATACCTGCTCGTGAAAGGAGCAATCTACAATGTTCGATGGGGTTTGACTTACTAGCTCAGTGTCACCCCAATCTAAAGACAATTCCAAGAGGTTTCTCTTTTCACATAATTTGGCACTGCATGCCTCTTTGGCATCCTTCACACTTCCAAGAAATTTGATATTTAATAAGCGGAGATCGTTCATATGTTCCAGCTCCCCAATTCTATAACCATCTTCATTCTTAACATAAAACGCATCCAATTTTTGAAGAGAGTTTAACTTCCCAAACCCATGGATCCAAGAAAAGACATTCCGAGGCATTTCCATGTAACGCAAATTAGAAAGTTTATTAATGTCTCTTGGTAAGAGATCATTAGAAGGTATCACAGAATAAATTTGATAGATAATGAACTGCAAATGATACAGACTGCTTAAAGATCTTGGCAGTTGAGTAACATAACTTCTTGATATGTTCAAGTATCGAAGATGCATTAAATTTTCAATCGCCTCAGGTATTACTCTCAACGAGGGAGATCTTATGAACACCAAACGAATACTTGTCGATTCTTTAAAAATTTCAGTAAGTACATCAATAAAATCTTGATCTTCTCTGTCAAACCAAAAAAACATCGAACGCAAATTTTTTAATTCTCTAATTTTTCTCATGATTTGTAGATTTGTAGTTTGAATAGATAAGTGTCGAGTAGTTTTAGGAATATGAAAAGGCAACTTTATATTTTCCACAAAATGGAAGTATTCCTGTGCAGAAACAGATTGTGCCAATTCATGTAATAAGTCATGCATCTTGCAGGAATTATTATCAAAAGTCCGAGTATTTTCAAAGAAAGATTTTTTGACTAAAATATCAATATATCTTCTTCCGACATCTTCCATGATCTCTCCTGAATTGAAAGACGGCTGAATGAAACCCAATGCAATCCACATTCGGACTAAATCATTTTTATCAAAGCAATGATCTTGGGGGAATAATCCACAAAATACAAAACAAATTTGTAGATGTTTCTCGAGGTATTTATAACTTAGTCTCAAGATTGGCATGATGTTATTATGAACCTCCTCTGGTTCGGCACTTCCAATATCACTCTTTAAAATTCTTTTCCAATGCTCCACATTCAAGCTAGAATTTAGAACAGCACCAATGACCTTTGCTATCAATGGAGACCCCAAAAGCTTTTTAACCATGTTTCTAGCAATGCATCTTAATTGTTGATGATCATCACCGTTATTTTCATCAGCGAATGCATGGGTGTTAAGGAGCTGCAAACACTCATCTTCCTCCAAGCCCCCTAGTCTAAATGTTTCCTTCTTCATTCTAATCACCTTGGCAATCATCGATGCAGCTGAATCCATCCGAGTTGTGACCAAAATTTTACTCCCCAATTTTCCATAAGCCAGAGGGGAGAGCACGTTCTCCCATTTGCGTTTATCCCTCTCCTCCTCATCCTCCCAAATATCATCAAGAACAAGCAAGAACTTCTTGCACTGCACTTCAGACTTGAGATTCTCTTGAAGAACAGCAAGTGACTCAAGCCGAGGCCTCGTCTTCTTAACATGTTCCAACATATCAGCAATGACTTTTTTCGCATCAAAGTCCAAAGTTGTTGGAAACACAAAACCACATTTTAAGATCAAATTCGTCTTTCACATCTTGAAAGACATGGTGTAAGAGAGTGGTCTTCCCCATACCACCATGACCCACTATAGACAAAAGAGAAATGTTTTTGTTAGAACTAGTGCCGGTTAGATCTTCAATTGATGGTTCCTTCAACCAGCGCATAACAAACTCTTTTTCCTTGCCTCGACCGATGAAAACAAAACCAGGGTAGGATCCGCTTGCACGATCGTCGCAAAGCTGCTGCTCCTTCGCCTGCTGCACCTGCTTTGTTTCTATTAAAATAGGAAAGAAAGCACTTACCTCAGCCGAAACTTTATCAAGTTTCTGCACAGCCTCCACCAGCCTCTTCAAGTTGCAGTCAATTTTGAGGGCACGTCCGCCTAATTTGCGAAGTTTTCTAGCTCTTTCAAAAAGGAAACTAGTGGCGGCGGAACGCTTCTTTGTTTCCTCCATATTTTGTTCGGTCGCCCGTTCTTTGAGCTTCAGGTACTCAAACTCATCGAGCAAATCATCGGCCTCATCGATAGCATCTCGTAGCTGCCACATCCAGCTGTTGAGTGCCGAGTTCTGATCTGCGATGTGTGCTTCGTTGGAAGCAGAGAGGAGAGCTTGGATCTTGCAGTGATTCTCTCGCAGCCTTTGCAACTCCTTCTCCATGCTATTCTGCGATCCGAAATGGTATTGAAGGTACTCAACGCAGGTGTTGATGATTTGTTGATGATCTTATCCAAGATTTGGCCAATAAACAATTCTGCCATTGCACCGCAGAGGAGAGATTGTGGAAGAGAGTAAGATATGAAATCCGACTATGGGAAATTTCAATAAAAATATGAAATCAGATTACAATTCCTTTGTAATTTAATTTTTTTTTTAACCATTCCAATTGTTCTTTTCCGGCATTGAATCTTTCTATTCCAATACAAATGCGAGGAAATCGACGAATCATTAAAATCATAAAAAACACGAAAAAATCCCAAAAAGAGACCACGATCACAGCTTATATAGAACGCTGAGAACGCAAGACGGGATCACGGCTTATAGAGACCCGAAACTCCCATTTTTCATCTCCCGCTCCTCTCCTACCCAAAACTATTGAGGAAGGTAACTTCATGTCTTCTTTTTAGCATGGAGCGTCCGTCTCAGATTTACTAAATCCACCGATTCACGGGATTTAGTAAATCTGGGATTTAATTTAGGTTGAAATCCGGATTTATCAAATCTGAGGCTTTATTTTGTCCAAAATGACCATCTAGCAAGATACAGGTTAAATCCAGCTTAAATCCTGCTCTAAATCCGTTACCAGACCGGCCCTTCGTGATGGAAGCTGCCCAAAAGGCTGCAAGAGTTTGCCACTCCAAGCATTCATACACTTGGAAGTACTCAACTTATATGAGAAACTCTGCAGAAGTTGGATTTGGAAATAATTCAGAAACACTGCAGATCTCAACTAAGAGATGAGAAGGTGCTTGAAAATCGTAAAACACAACCTAAAAAAAATTGAAGATAATGTTATCAGTCGGAGGAGAAGCGTTGTATGAACATCAACAAAGACCTCTAAACTTCTGTGGGGAATATGTTTTGAAATGACGCAATAAATACAGTCCTTCATGCCTATACAAAGCTTTCCCCACAAAAGAAGAGAAACTATAAAAACAAATAATAAGATCTGATAGGCCCAATACCTTTGCTACCACCATAGATCCACCCAAAAAATTTCCCATAATATAGGATGCACCATATATGTCGCACTCCAAACTATTTTATCCAGGTCCAACAAAATTCAGGTCACAAATAACACCCCCATTGTTATCCATCTTCAATTTGTTAAGCAAGGAAATAGAAAGTCATTTCCTGCTGTTGCAGCAACAACAAAACAATTTCTTATATGTAGCACCTTTAGTGATGGAAGCACCCAAATAGGTGGAAGAGTTTGCCACTCCAAGCATTCATCCACTTGGAAGTACTCAGGATTGTTGATCACATGGATCATGTCGATCCATATGGCAAACCTGGCACCCATGTATGCATTTATCCTTGGCTGCTTTACAGCCTACTTATCAATATACTTTACG
>NW_018164444.1:71757787-71779040 GCF_001263595.1 Phalaenopsis equestris | reverse complement strand
TAGTGGTGATGGAATAATTTTTTAATGAGTTAGTGTTGCATGACGATCCAACACATGCATATAAATAAAAGAGAAGTAGCGAGAGGAGACAACATAATTTTTACATATAAAAGAAAAATTACGGGGTCTAGCCCAATTAAAATAATTAATTATGAGTTTGTAAGTATAAGGGTGCGCCTTTCTCTCGCAACAGAGAAATCAGGGCTATAATTTTAAACAAAGTATTATGCTTGTGTTTTTACAACAACAAAAAAAGAAAATACATGTGTTAGACACAACGACCATATGACCATGACTACATGATTTGCAAGCAGGGGTAATTGATGGCAAGCAATGATAATCGATGGTGGCTTATGGTAGGCAACGGGTTGTGATCAAACAGTGGTCGACGCCCATGAAGGCCGATGGTTATTTATCAGATTTTCTCTCAGGACAAACTTTGAAATTCCACTTCTTCTCCTCTTCTCTAGTGAAGAGAGAGTCTATTTATAGTCTTTTAGGGAGGAACATCTAAGTCTTTTGGCACATAACTTCTCTAATCACTTGATCAGATGATCCCCATCAATCTTTCTTGATCATAGATGATTTTTTAATGATTTGAGTGAATTAATGAACTCAAATTTTAACAATCTTAGACTCGTTATATTTCTCTCATCGAAACACTCAACTTGATTATAAATATGTCAAATTTAGAGTTCATTTAACAATTCAATTGAAGATTCAAAGCCTCTAAATATGCCTTAATAATTTGATCTAGATTTGATTGGGCCAAATTAAACCAATTTTGGTATCATCAAGTTCGTTTTGCCTAGACTAGTAGTTTGAATATAAACTTGTTGAAATCAAGGCTCAAGTAATCTTAAATTTGAATTTGAAAGATCCTTCATAAAAAATACATCAAAATTCATGCTTGATAAAAATTTATTGATCACACTGCAACAAAATGAGTTTTAACAAACCGGTGCCAAATTGCCCTTTCGAGCTCTCTCAATTGGCATTGCTATTAGATCACAAAACTAGAACTCCCACTTATGGAGGCTCTCATTTGACAGCTTAAAATAAGAGATATTATAAGGTGCGATTCGAATTCTCAGTCATAATTCTTTTATTGCACTGATTTATAATTGAAAAAAATATCAACAAAAATTCCCAAAATCATTTGAATTTTAGTCATCTCATTTATTTAAATCAGTCCCTTCTCAAATCAAACATGTCAACCTACTTCGGATTATATTTGAGTAGAGCCATTTTAAATCAGTTCTGAAGAGTTTTGGATCTAAATTCGACATATCAGATGGTCTCCGGGGGACAATTTTGACTCTTATGTCATTTACATTTAAGTCAATTATTTATACAGTTATTAGATATCAATACAGCTATATGCAAACATCTGAGCTCCTTAAAGTTACAGCCAATAAACTGAATAATCGTAAATTCAACAAGAAAATTTGACGATCAATAATACATGATGTAATAATGTAGATAAATTGAGAAAGCTGTGTTTCAACATATAAGAAGAGTTCATCATCTTGGTTTCCGGATGCTAATTGTCCACAACAGATCTGAGTCAGAATGCACTGTAATTTTCTCCTCTCGCACTGAATTGGATGTGCTCTCCAATCCACCAAAATGCATGCTTCCTTCAGCTGTTGATATCAGAGAAAGCTCTTGAGGTCAGACCATTTATTTTTTATTTTTAAAAACACTCAGAAATACTAAAATATTACTTTGAAACTTCTTAAAAATAATTATATCAAAAACATAATTTAATTTAAATCAAAACATAAATAAAATGACATAAAAAAGGAAAATAAAAAAATTAAACTAAGCATCCATTTGATTTAGGGTCTGTTTGGGACAGCTTTCTTCATGCTTTTCATTTCAAATCACAGCTATAACTCCATTTCGGGAAATGCTTTCTTGATGTTTTCTTAAAATTTTTGTGGTTGGAAGCATTTTTTTTTCAAACTGACATGTTAAAATGCGGTGGTTGTAAGAAAGTTGTTGTCTAAATTATATATATAATTCTCACAACAACTTTCTCCACCACAGCTTTACAATCAACTTTCTAAAATTCTTCAGCCACTCCAAACAGACCTTTAATAATCGGTTTTCTTTAACTTCCTGGATTAATATATAAACTTGGAATAAAAATTTCTGGATTAATATATAAACTTTCTAAAATTCTTTAACTTTCTGGATTAATATATAAACTTGGAATAAAAATGTAAAAGAAATGTAGTGTGGATGCTTACTAAGATCCCATTGGAGACCGGTGGTAGTAATGGAAGAAGCTGGTGCACCGAACGGGATGAGACCACAACGTGGTCCTTCAACAGAAGACTGGATGTAGATTTCATGCCGATGAGTTTTAGGAAGAAGATAAATCAAGCAGTGATCCGATAGGAGAATAATGCGCATGTTTGAGAAGTGATAAAGCACATTGATGTTCCCCATTTCATGGTCAAATCTTCCTCCAAGCGCGCCGGCAACAAGAATATGCAGCTGAATTCACTCAAGTGCATTAGTTCGCACTGTTTGCTTTTACTTTTTCCCTTAATGTTTTTGTTTAGCATGTTTTATACATCATTTTATATATTTTATTTGAAAAAATATATTCAATACATTTTGCAAAAGTGAATGCTTACATTTGATTTCTCCAAAGAGGGTGTGCAATCACAAATAAAAGCTACACACTTGTGTAAGTCGGGGAACTCCTGCTCTGTCACTCTCACTATCTTAACTCCCTGCCAGAGTTAACGAAACACAAAAAAATGTAATCCATGCTATGCCACAGAGTGAGAGATGAAAGATCATTTGCCGCAGTAATGACCGACCTACCATTAAATGTAGTAGTCCTTTTATAGAAATGAGCTCTAAAACTCTAGTTCAGACGGGAAATAGTCATCAAGTTGCAGTAAATAAAGCTTTAATGAGTAACTTGTTGAATGCTATATGAAAGAAAAACCTGTAACATGTATTAGCTTCATTGTGCCCTTTGCACATACAATAATAATAGAAGTCAACTACAATAGTACTTGGCAAGGGCATGCCAAGATAAATATTTCATGGGCCTATGACATGCTTCGTATCCAAACATGCCGAGTTAGAAATCAATAAAACCAGCATTATCTGAAATTATCTCAAACAGAACAATAGTTAACATTTTTATTTTGTAAATCTTAACCATCATTCTCAGCCTCCATGTGGGCATGTTAGCGAAGTGATAATGAGAAGGAAACTCTCCCCAAAAAAATCACCTTTTGAAGATGCCCAAAAGAAGCTTCTCGCCAACCATTGATGCCATTTAACATATAATGAAATACCGAAAATCAATAACCCACAACATGGTTTGGAATTCTGATATTTCTAACCAAGTTTAGTTATGGGTAGGTATTATCACCTTGTCCAATACAAGAACTGAATTTTTATAAAATGAAATCCATGGTGATGAAAGTTTAGTGGAATATCTCTTGAGATTTGTATCTAATGTTGGGTCCTATTTGTAAATAGAAGAAGTATATGAATTTATTAGTACATGTTGTAAGGCTTTATATAAGCCCAAGTCATTAATGCAATGGGTAAGATTTGAAGAGCAATTACTTTTAAAATGGTATCAGAACCCTAGCACTGAGCTTGAAGCAAAGGGAAAAAGAGACGGAAGTCGGCTTTGGCTACAAATGCAACGAAGCGAGATCTTTGTGTTGTGTGATCCCGTCATTGTGTTTCCCAAACGCAGGAGCGGAAGGAGCGTCGTTGCTATTATTGTGTGATCCAGTTGTTGCATCCTGTCGTCGAGTTTCCCGAGCACAGGAACGGAAGAAGGGAATTTCAGAGGCGGGTTTTTTTTTCATGTGATTTCTTCATTGTTGTCCAACAAGCTGTTGTTGCTATCCAGTGAGTTCTAAATGCGGTTGCAATCCCTTCGCTGTTGTCCAGAGAGCCCTAATTGCGACTATTGGAGTTTCAAAGGACTTCATACACAAACAATCTTTTCGTTTGCTACGAAGCAGAGGGGAAGTGCAGGCTCATGCTTGCATAGGAACAGGGAGGTTCAAGCTGCTTCGAGTGAAACAAGAATTGGCGAGGGCATCAGATCAGGCATACAAATCAAAGAATAGTAAAATTTAGGATGTTAGAAGAAAGAGATGGTGCAGGAGGTAAAGGCGTGAAGCTTCTGGAGAAGATAGATCCTGAAGTTCTGAAGGTCTTGATCGGGCTCATACAAGAAGCCTAGTGTCTCGATGGGGGCCACTACCTCGACACATGCTTCAACGCAGGTGAAGCTATATCTCCTCCATGTGGATATGAAACTTGATGGACTAGTCACATATCTGAGTTAATCGCGTCAAATCGAGGCGGCTCTGGTAGTGAAGAGACTAGAAGGATATTTGACGGGTGTTGAGCCAAAGAGTGGCAGGTTGAAAGGGATGAGTGAAGGACCTCACATGTCTTGCTTTACACTTGACTACTTAACTCGATGGTTCCATCTATGGCCTTATCAATTGATGACATTCAAAAAGTGAGGGACATCTGGGCAAAGTAGAATAACTCTACTGGGATTAAAAATCACATGAGGGTATTCTATATTCAGTGTGAGATAGGAGATAGATTGATTCAGGAGTACTCCATAAAGCTGGAGCAATTGTGGTAAGATCTTAATCACTTCTTACCTATGTAAAGCTGTGATGATCAGACTATGCAATTTATGGCTCATTTGAACCTGACCTTTGATCAGAGGAAATCAATCCTCCTAGCCCAACGACGATCCCTTCACTGGATGAGGCAATTACCGCGATGATACTGAAGAAGAGTTGCATGAGGCAACACTCGGAGCCGGGTGGACTTCCAGTTATGTGATCAGCTTTGTCTGCTTTGAGCTTAGGCATGACAAGTGCCCAAGGGAAGACACGTAGGTGCTACAACTGTGAAGAAGTGGGACACCTGAGCAAGACTTGTGCAAAGCCACCCAAGGATAAAGAGACTAGTGAACAAGGACAGCCTAGAGGCCATGGTCGTAGTCGTAGAGGCCAAATAGGTAGAAGAGAGGGCCACTAGAAAATTTTGATGATAGAAGATAATGAGAGAGAGATAGGAGTGATCTTTATTAATAAGGATCAGGAGTTCCTGGAGATATTGAAGAGGAAGCAGAGAGTGGCAGATGATGTGACTGAGAATGCATCCACCTTATCGTCATTCAAGAGAAACACTGTTACTTATGCTCACTTAGCCAAAGATTCTCATAATGCACATGCTCTTGCATCGATATCCACAATGAGATCACTAAAATGGATAGTAGATTATGGTGCATCTTGACATGTGGCGGGTAACGCTAGTGAGTTTTCTTCTTATACTCACCTAACTGTTCCAGAAAATATTCAGGCCGTTGAAGGTACAATATAATCGATGATTTGTAAGGGTACTGTGAGGTATACAGATTCTATGACTTTGTCCAATGTTTTGTATGCTTCTTCCTTTCCAATGAACATTTTATCCATTAGTGTATTATACTCCAACTAAAATGTATTGTTTCATTTGATATTCTAAGGTGATCTTTCAAGAGAATGAGACTAAACGGAAACTTAGGACCAACATGTGGCATAATGGACTCTAGTACTTGGATAAAAAGGGATGGACTCAACCTTGACATTTATGGTAGAGAATGCTGGAATAGGAGATTTTGTGAAGAGTGTGGAGGATGTGTTGCTTGGATATATCTGATGAGAAATAAAAGTGATGTTCTCGTCTGCTTTAAAGACTTTACAGAGTGATTCAGACTTAAAACGATGCAATAGTGAAGATATTGAGGTCTGATAATGAGACAGAGTAAACCAACAAGACGTTTGAGAGTAGTTGTCAACCTAAGGAATACAACATCAAATCATATGTCCATACACACCGACACAAAGCAGAGTAGCGAACAAGAAGAATATACATCTTCTAGAGATATCCCGAAACATGATGATCATGATGAATGTCCTAAAGCACTTGTGGGGCAAAACAGTGGCTGCACAATTGATAAAATGAATGCCCTCAAGAGTGTTGGAATGACAATCTCCTTGTGAGTTGCAAAAAGGAAAAAATGATTGAATCCTCCCATTAAAGATATTTGATTGTGTATGTTTTTTAAAGGATAATAGATCATCAATAAAGAAGTTGTATCTCAATGCTGTGAAGTGTATTTTCATGGGTTATTTTGCTACCCAGAAGAGGTATGTTTGTTGGAGCCCAGTAGAAAAGATACTACTTATGAGTAAGGATGTGACTTTTAGAGAATTCAAACCTTACTACTCCTTGAAGGTGATTGCACCGTTTGGTGACTCGCTAGATAATGGAGGTGTGAGAAGAGGGGGGGGGGGGGGGGGTGGTGGAATAAAAATTTGGGGAATCAGGGGGAACAATGCGTTCTCCGGTTGTGTGGGAAGAATCAGCTAAGGAAGAGCCCGAAAATGAGCAAAATGAGCCTGAAGATGGTGGGATTCAAGCTCAAGAAGAGCTGAGAGTGTATACAAGGAGAAAGAGGCAGAATGATGGAACAGTGCATGTCGTGTCACTCATGCCAGCAAATCCTTTATCCATGTCTACTCAGACTCCTAAAACACCTACACCATCCAATTCAGAATTAGATTACATAGTTGATCTGATTCCTCTTCCTTCTCCTCCCACTCCCATGACTTTAAGGAGTACCTCTCGCAACAATGCAGGTTATTCTATGATCATTATTCTCCTGATTTTTTTTAGTTTCTCACATGACATTGCTCAGTTTGTCTCACACTTTAACATATCACATGATTTCATTACATCTTTGGACATTGTCTCTATCCCCAAGTGTCGGTTGGTAGCACAAGAGGATCCAAAGGGGAAGGCTTTCATGTTGGAAGAACTTGATGCTCTCTTTAAGAACAGGACGTGGGAGTTCGCATTGCAACCAATAGGGAAAAATGCTCGGGTGCAAATGGGTATTCACAGTGAAACATACCTAAAAAAAATGGTCGCTATAAAGCACAAGTTATGGCAAAAGAGTATAGTCAGACATATGACATCGACTATGACTAGATATTTGCATCAGTGAAGAAGATGAGCATAGTCAGGACACTCGTCTCTCTGAATGTAAATGGTGGATGAAGATACACCAACTAGATGTGAATAATGTATTTCTTCATAGGGATCTACTAGATGAGGTTTACATGGAGATACCCTCATGCTTCGACACAAACAAAACAGTGGACAATGTATGTAGACTGAGGACACAATAGATGTTGAAACAGCCTCCTCGAGCTTGGTTTGATAGGTTCAAACAACAATAGTAGGCATGGGCTATTAGTGGATTAATGTCAACCACACAAATTTCTTTCGAAGACATGGTGGTTACATTAATATGTTTGTCTTTTATGTGGATAATATGATAGTCACTTGTGTGATGAGGGAGAAATTGTGCTACTAAAGGTAAAATTGAGCAAAGAATTTGAGGACCTGGGACAATTTAAATAGTTCCTTGGCATTGATGTGACTCGTGGAGCAGAGGGGATCGTTCTATCTCAGAGAAAAAATGTACTAGACTTGCTCACAAATATAGGCATGTTGGGATGCAAGCCTACAGTTTCACTAATTAATCAGAAAAGAAAGTTGAGCACAAAGGCAGGAGAGTCAGTTTATTGCAAGAGGTACCATAGATTAGTAAATCGTCTCATTTATCTAAGTCACACTCGTCCCGACATATCATTATAGTAAGCGTGGTGAGTCGCTACATGCATGATCCGAGGAAGGACCATATAGATGCAGTGTAACAGATTATGAGATACCTGAAGAAGATATTGATCTTCAGGAAGAGTGGACATCTAAGCATTGAGGGCTATTGTGGCTTTAACCGAGCAAGTTGAGCTGATGACAAAAGGTCCAAATCTAGATATTGTATGTTCATAGGGGGCAACCTGGTCCCTTAGAAGAGCAACAAATAGTCCGTAGTAGTGAGGTCAACAATAGAGGGAGAGTATAGGGCCATGACATTAGGAGTTGCCAAGATGATGTGACTGAGAGCCTTGCTAGTAGAGCTCAAGATGAACCACGAAGCTCAAATGAAGTAGTGGTGTGACAAGAATTCAACGATCAACCTCACCAACAACCTGATGCAACATGATAGAACTAAACATGATAGGTTCTTCATCAAGGAAAAGTTGAATAAGGGACTACTGTAGCTAAGTCATGCAGCCACTGAAGAGCAAGCAGCTAACCGCCTCACCAAAGGACTTAGCTCATTAGATTTGTGTAGGTTATGTGATAAAGTGGGCTAGTGGATATCTTTTGTCCATCTTTAGGGGGAGTGTTGAGATTTGTATCTAATGTAGGATCGTATTTGTAAATAGAAAAAACCTAGAAATTTATTAGTAAACGGTGTGAGATTCAATATAAGCCCAAGTCATTAATGAAATGGGTAAGATTTGAAGAGCAATTACTTTCAAAAATATCTAAAAGCACAATCAAATGAGACCATTAATTCCAAGAATTGGTCGCATAGTCGGGAATGTTGATCATAATGTTGATGATGACACACAAATATCCTCTTACTAGAGATTTATCTCTAATGATAAACCAAGATATATTCCGATGATGAGTAATTCAGGAGCTATGATTTCAATGCAATTAAAATGATGCAATAAATTTAGCTCACATAAATTAAATAAAAATTCACATATAAAAAAAGATTAAATATACAAAAATTTATTTTCTTAATATATAAACTTGATATGAAAACTGAACCAAAATGATAATGCAATTATAAATTGACTCAAATAAATTAATTACAAATTAGAAAAAAAATCAACAAGCAATTGAAAACTTAATTGTGTCAAATTTAGCTAAAGCATTGACTCTTGTCATACCAATAATAAATATTTGTAGCCAAAAGAAATTAACAGATCGCCAAAGAGAAGAAATTTTAGCTTAATGCTGATAAAAAGTTATTAACTTTAAAATTTTCTTATTCCAACACTACAGAAAATATCACTTTTAGTACTCACTATTTTGAGCCACATATAAAGTGTAGCCAACGTAAAGTAAAAAATAAAGAGGGTGATGGAAATGAAATAACCCAATCATCCTTATTTAGGCTCTGTTTGGCGCGGCTGCCAGTCTGCGGCGCGGTGTTGTGCTGTGAAACGCGCCGCGAAAAAATGTCGTTTGGAGCGGCGGTGAGCATGCGGTTGGCCGCGATATACCCCGAAAGCGGAACGCGATGAACAACTCGTGGCTTAGCTTTCTCTCTAGGCTTTTTACCTGATTACTCTACCCCCGATTCTCATTTCTTCTTCACGAATCGCGCGATCTGCTCCCCTCGCCTTCTCTTCACTGATGGCTTCCTCTTCTCCGGCGCATCTCACGCAACCAAGTCGCTTCTTCCTCTATTCTTACGAGTTCCTCACGCGCAGGGCTTCTTCCTTCTCTACTCTTCGCACTGGTAAGATTTTTTTTTTTTTCAACAGAGCCGGCTCTTTAACGTTCTTCATGATTGCGCCCTCTATTTATTTTCCTGTTATCGGTATAGTGGTGCTGTTAAGAGAGGAATTCTTGGTTGTTTCAATTCTTTTGTTAGCTTGAAATTTTAAAATGAAGGGAGAGCATGCCTTATGAGTTCTGAATGCTTACTCACGAGTATTTGGGTGAAGTTCGGTTAAAATCTGGTAGTTCATCCAAAAATGAAATGAAAATTTAACTTCTCCAAGCTGATTGCGAAGCTATGATGGCTTGGGGATCTGCTGCTAGCGAGTTTCACTTTTATCGGATTTCCTAAATACTGCTTGAGTTGAAGTGAAAGTGTTTTAGCAATGTTTGAATGCTTGACTGTAAATGTTTCTGTGCAAAATGGTTAAAATTGTTGCACCCAAAACCTACCATTTCCAAACTGCCTTCCATTAAACTCATTAAATTAGGGGATTGTTGGGTAACCTTTGCATCTCGCATATTGGTGGCAGAGAAAAAGATGTTTCAGCTATGAAAACCCCCAAATTTCTTCTATGTCTCATTAACTCTTCAGACCCATTTTAATTTTGAAAAATTTTACTTGATTTTGGAATAATATTATTCGGTGAAGAATCCACTTCGAGAGCAAGAATAATTCTATTTTTTTATTATGTTTTGAAATGAATTCATGTTTATGGAATATCAAATATATTGATGTCATAGTTCTGTTATAAACAAATTTACTGAACATTGGCAAAATGGTCATTTTTCAGAAACAGACAGTCAGCTTCTTTGCAGCAGTTTTCCCGCAGCAGCTTCCTGGGACAGCGCAGCTTCAGCTGCGCCAAACAGACCCTTAATTTTGGAGTATCAGAGGGAGTATCTAATAAATGTGTATAAAGATAGTTATGTGATAAAAAGATTATTGTTAGCACATTATATATCCTCCTGAACTCATAGGATGTGCAAGTCTCCAAGAATAAATTTCATAATAATTTTATGCAATACTATTTACTAAAGGTAATACATGAGCACACTTTATATACTTAATTTAAGGTAATTAACAATAAGGTCAAAGCTGAATTCATCATATGATTTATGTTCTATACAACTATTTTAATTAAAATTTATAATATAGTTAGAATTTATCTTTTGCTAAACAAACCTTGCATGCAATATATTGTATGCTACAATCAAGTTTATCATAAAAAAAGTTGGTAAGAGATTGAGAACTACATGATCTTACATGGGGATCAATGAGAGAAGTAAGATTATGGTTGATTTATCAAATTTATCGAGGAGATATTTAATTATGCATGTGTAAAAAGAAACACGTCCATAGAAAATAAATTTAACAGCTATGATATTGTTCAAGAAATAATACAACAACAACGGTATGGGACCCAAAAACTTGCCTTGGATTGATAGGTTCTCTTAAGTTACGATCCTTCAAAAGATTGATAAGGAAACCATGGTAGCAAGATATTAAGGTTTAGGTGAAGGGGTCAAATTAAAAACCCAATTTAAGCATTGGTCATACAAGGCGTATCTCAAAAAGTAGAATACCTTACATGATTTTGACCTTAGTATAAGCAATGTGTCATGCCTGAAATCGTTTGAAATATAAAAATCTTAGATTGGGGTGTCTTGAGATTTTCTAAAATGTTATAAAAATTTTTTGTTAAGTATTGATATTTTTATGGATTTTATTTAAATATAAGGTCAAGCGGAATCATAATTCGGCAGTAAAATTTGAGTGGATGTTTGGCTTAGATAGAGGGTTTCACAGCTTGAACAAAATTACGAAAATTTCAGTTAATGATAGTAGATGTGTCTATATAAATGCTGGAGTTTTTCAATGATTTTAAAGATGTCTAGGTTGACCAACTTAATAAGACCAGGCTAGATTTAGCCATAGCCATGGCCAACCATTACTACTGAATTTTGGTTTGAGTTTTGTGAGATAAAAACTAGGCTGATGTTTTGGAGATTTACAAGGATGCAAAAAAAAAAAAAAAAACAACAAGATATAAGATTCCGGAATAAATTGAAATAAAAGAGCAAGAAAAAATTAAATATATCACTCACCATAGCAAATGAAGTGGTGGAACATCACCAAAATCTTCACCTGTTTGACCCACATAACAAATAAAGATATCCTACACAAACCCTAATTCTATTATGGAAAGAGAAAAAAAAGAGAGGAGAGGGATAACCCCTCCTTAATGAAGGAAGAAAGAGCCGCTAGCACTAATTTCTTTGAACATTCTA
Organism: Phalaenopsis equestris; assembly: GCF_001263595.1. NCBI lineage: Eukaryota > Viridiplantae > Streptophyta > Magnoliopsida > Asparagales > Orchidaceae > Phalaenopsis > Phalaenopsis equestris. The sequence goes on along the minus strand of NW_018164444.1, from coordinate 71,767,313 downwards.
AAAAGTCATTAAAAAAAAACTTTCATGATTTTGCATAATTTTTCTAAGGATTTAAAGATTTAAGCTCCACCGAAATTCAATTTTTGAACTTTTCAAATAAGACTAACTTCAAAATATAAATAGTCTTGACAACCAAAAATAAATAAAAAGTTCTTTATTTAATGGGTAAGTTTTTTTGTTGTTATGAACTTCTCGTCCCTTAATCCTATCCTGCCTATATTGCATCACATAATATCTTAAAAGACACACCAAAAGTTTATTTCTCTTTCTCTGTGATTAACACGATCTTGTGCCTAACATAGGCACAGGAGTGTATAAGCAAAATGAAACAATTAAAATACAATGAAATTTAAAATAAAAAATATCCATTTATTCTCTCACTGACTGGTATTTCAAGCATAGTAACTAAATTAAATTGGATGATTAAAAATAAAGTAAAACTGATTGGTATTGATTACGACAAAACTTATAGGTAGCATTGATAATAAATAAACATTGGAAGTTTCTCATCATGAAGAAGAGAAATCATAATCCATAGAACTTGAAGCCGATACAGACCTAATGACTAACTTTCACAAAGTTGAAGTAACTTTAAAGAGGTTTATGGATTTGCTAATGACAATACAAAAGATAACGATGATAAATAACAATAATAACTATTACCAAGATTAAGTTAGATGAGAAGAATAATTAATGGTTACTTATATGTAAATTTAATTTTTTGCACAATTGGCACGCATTGAATCTTTTGCCCCTTTTTTTTTTGCCTACTCGAAAGTTTGGAGGATTGGAGTTTATTATTATTTAGGCAAGCATCAAACTCTGAACATTAGCAACAACTTTCAACGATATTATCAATTGGACTAGCGCACACCCACATACATTTAGGCTTTCAAAATAATATTTAATGTTCATAATCACATTTCTTTTAATTAGCATTAAATTATTTATAATTTATTTATATTCTTTATAGATGTCAGCTAGTGAAAGAGATAAACACATAAGAAATTTACTAAATTTATAGTTTTTAAGTGGAAAAAAAAATAGCTGATGCCACCACTACTAGCAGTATGATCTACTTCACTCTACTCACATTTATCACCACCACTACCATACATATCAAATCACTAATTTATAGCGCACCGATCTACCCCTTCCCACTAATATACCATTCTGTCATCCACATTAACCATTTCCAACACCATCTTATGTAGGAGGGACATCCACACACTATAATCTTTTGCCCCTTTTTTTTTCCTGCTCCAAAGTTTGGAGGATTGGAGTTTATTATTATTTAGGCAAGCATCAAACACTGGACACTAGCAACAACTTTCAAGGATATTATCAATTGGACTAGTGCAAACCCACACACATTTAGGCTTTCAAATTAATTTTTAATGTTCATAATCACATTTCTTTTATAATATTTTAGCATTAAATTATTTATAATTTATTTATATTCTTTATAGATGTCAACTAGTGAAAGAGATAAACACATGACAAATTTATTAATTTATAGTTTTTAGGTGGAAAAAAAAAATAGCTGATGTCACCACCACCGGCAGTATGATCTACTCCACACTACTCACATTCATCACCACCACTACCATACATATCAAATCACTAATTTATATTCCACCGATCTACCTCTTCCCATCAATATACCACTCAGTCATTCATATTAACCATTTCCAACACCATCGTAAGTAGGAGGGCCATCCACACACTATAATCATTGTATGCACAACCAAACTACTACCCTTCTTCCCTACCACCTCACTGTTTTAGACAATCTAGCTGTCTTGACACCTCTTAATATTTATCCCATTGTATCACAAACCAAGCCAACTCCAAAGAAGTGTAAAATTGCTACTCATGAGCACACTTAATGTTTTGAACCAAACAATGACACATTAAACCTTGAATATGATTGTCTTTGAACGGTTACAGATATCTTTATTAATTAAGTTGATTTCTATGAGTTTAACCCACTTTAATTGTCTTTTCTATGAGTTTAACCCACATAAGATTAAGAAGACATAAGAATTAAATTTGATAGTTATATTGTATCATTGGAAAAGAAACATCGAAGATACTGTGACAAGTAATTTTGTGAGTTTTAGATGAAAATTTTTGTATTTTTATCAAATAAATCTTTAATTTTGAGATACAAATTAATGAGAGTTTTATTATATGCCACACAATTATCATGCACTTATTTATCTAACACCCGAACTTTGATATTTATTAATTTAACACTTTAGTGTCACAATCAGATCAAAATATGTTCATGAGAATGTAAATTTTAATTTTAAAAAAAATATTAAATATTTTTTATGTGATGTTAACAATTTGCATGTTATATAAGTAAATATTAAGTTTAAGCATCACATATATAAATATATAAAAATTGTGTAGTATGAATGTAAATCCCCCTAATTAATGAATTTTGTATTTTAGAAAAGTTTTACAAAATTCCTCAACAAAAATAATCAGATCAAATGACATTTTGAGTAATGCAATTCAAAAAACTTGGGTGGCATTGCTACTAATATCCGTAAACCTAGGTAAATAACTAAGTGGGTCGGAAAAGGCATTTGAGCCAAGCGGGGAAGTCATGCATGTATGAGGAATACAAAGCCACAAGAAAAAAGTGATTTTGATTACGCAGGCATGGGCACTTCTCTTCATATTGGAGCTTAATTTCACAAATAGAGCATAGAATTTGAATGTTGAGTGTAAATTAATAAATTTAATTTATATTTATATATTTTTTAAAACAATATTAATATGTTTATAGAAGTTCATGTTAGAAAGAGACCCAAACATTTGACATGTGCACCCACCATAGGTAGATAGCTCAACAACAAAATCTAAAGAGCTTAAGTATGAATACTTTGAAATATGAACTTAATTATTTAATATTTTAAATATATAATGAATAATATTTTTTATAAAATGAGTATATGTACTTTAGAGATATGCAAAGCCGGAGCTTCACATAAGAGAAATGTTCAAGTGAATGATCTTAATAGTTAGATTACAGATTGTTGACATACGTTATTGGAGGAGAAAGATAATATATGAATTGGTCACTTAGTCCTATATACCCCTTATCTTGGTTATGTAAGATATGAGATGTAAGAAATGATGCAATGCTAAATAACTGCTATAACAGAGGATCAGCAAGCTTTTGTAATCACAGAAACACAACCACAAGTTAATGTCCCAGTCTAAAGGCAGTATGTTACAACAAAAGGAGCCTATAAAGAGGAAGATAGTCATATAGAAGAAGAATGTGAGAGAGGGGAGTGAATAAAAAATAAGCAATAATTTATAATAACTCTAATAATACATTTTGTATTATGAAAATTTTATTTTTAATGCCCACTTGTGGTGTTCTTAAACGTGTAGCTTTTGTTTTGAAGTATTAAATAAAATGTATTAGAAGTAATATGTTTAATAGGAAAAATTTACATGTCATACTCACGAAAGAATATTGTGCAAGAAAAAAAATCATGTTATCGACAAAAATATTGACAAAAACTCAATGATTTAACAAAAATAATAACGGTTAATTTATCAAAAAGTACTATTATCGAATCTACCAATAAATATTGGTAGATTTCCAGCAATATGCCTATTGGAAAATACTAGCGGTTGGATAAACAAAAATAAAAAGTAAAAATTAAAAAAATTCCTAACCCAATACTCACCAAAAAAGCATTTCCGACAATAATTGATATTGCATAGAAAAATCATTTCTTTTTTTGGTGAATAATGATTATTTCCTTACGAAAAAATCTGTTCGTAGTGGGGGTATTTCTTGTAATTAATTTTGCAAGGCATAAAAATGGCATTCGATTAAATTAACCTCTAATAAATAACGGTCTTTAACTAAAATTTCCAGTTCCACATGCCTAGAGGATTGTCGTTGAATTTTATGGCTATAATCCTTCCATAGACACCAAGAAAAAAAAAGAAGAAGAAGAAGAAACATCTGAAATGGGTTTTATCCTTTGCTTAAAGAAACTTCACTAGAATTTTGACATAATTTGTCTTGATAGGAATTAGGAAGGGTACAACACCAAATATTCATTCTTTTAAAGGATAAAAAACATGCATGAATTATTTAATTAGTTGAAAGTAGAGCACAAGAATAGGTACAGATAAATAGGTGCAGATTCAATTATAAATAAGAAGGGCACAAAGCTAACTATAGATAAATTGTACACAGGAGGCTAAAAAATTTTAGTTAAAAAAGTTAACAGGTTTGACTCAAATTTGTGCCAATATCCTTAGAACCTAGGAGTATTTTTTCCCCCTTAGAAACTATGACTATACCACTTGCGTTAGAGGTCTTTAGGGAAACATGAAAGATCCTTATAATGATAGAAAGTTGACTGATAACAAGTAGTAGTTGATGGATGTACATACACACAATAATATGCAAGTTAAAACGTTTAAAATATAGAGACTTATTCGATTGTAATAAGATTAAAATTCATGCAAAAAACATATGTTTAAGGCTGAACAATTGGAATTATCATTTAAATGTTAACATAGCACAGTTTTAATTTAGTAGATAATCAACTATGAGTAACTTGTAAATGCAGCTACCTAATATGCACCAAAAATAAAGAGCTTTCATTACACCAAAATATCAATTTTGGAAAAAAAACATTCATCCATCAAGTTGCTAATGTGACAACCAATTACTAATAGAATTAAAAGCAAAAGTTTACACTCCAGGGATAAAAATGTCATGGATGATCAGGTCTCATCCATGCCATACCAGGCACATTGACATAACAACATGATCAAACATCGAAAGCAACTTATGACATATTTATCATTATTGCAAAATAATGGCCTTCAAAAAACATTGAAGGACAATCTAAGAAATTTTTATTTTAAATAAGAGTTATATTTACGTCTAAGCAATCTATAAATAATTACAACATAGATGTTGGTGAACCAAAAAGAAAATAAGTTATTTCTATTATAATATTCTTAAGCTTCAAGAAGCAAAAACAAGCCTGGCTAATGATCATCGGGATTAAGAAATAATCGAAGTATTTACAAATCATAATCTTCATGCATGCTGATTCAACAAGAAAGCTATCTTAACTGAAAATAAAGAAAAACAACGTAAACAAAAATGCTTGGATAATTATATTACAACAACAAAAACAAAAATAGCAATACATGTTTGTAAAGCTCGAATAATATCACATACCAAATCAGAATAGAAATCCTTCACTTTTGTACTTATTGAATCCAAATCACCTATAATTACGTCAGGTTTGTACCTGACACAAATAAAATGGAGGTTTAAAATTTTCTATATTTTAAATAATTACAATGATAACATCATTTTTGAATAACGCTAGTAAAATGGACGATATTGAAAATATTGTAAAGCTCTATGATAGACTTTATAATGTAATAACTATAGCAGAAGCAAGCAGAAACAATCAATACGGGAAAATGGTTAAATACTTAAATAGCATCAACACTTGCATTGGACATGTTTCGATGCCAAATATTTGTGTCTGATTTAAGACGATCAGTATTAAGGACGAGTTTTGCTTCTCCGTATGCCTACACAAATATTTAGCGTCGCGATTAGCGACGAAACTATTCCTCGTTATCTTTGTCACTTAATAGCGGTGCAGTACAAACGTTAATGTCAATGCAAATTAACTTACGCAAATCCAACGCCTGGTCCTTAAAATCTAAAATTGCACCTCTCAAGCTCATTCGCGCTCTACCTCCCCGCGACTGTTCGGCGAATCCGAAACCGCTCCTCTGACCGTCCGACGACTTCGCGACCTCTTCTTCCTCTTATCTGAGCACTTCGAAGTAATTTCCTTTTTTTCCCACATTTAATTTGTCCACTTCTTTATTTTTTCTTTGCCAAATTAGTCTACTTTGCATTAGGTTTATGTTTATGAGATTAGCTATGCCTTAAGGAGAGTTTAGCTGCAAGTAGGATTTAGGATTTGATTGATTTAGTTAGCCCGGAAAGGGGAATTTGCATACATACCAGATACATAAGTATTTACATATATAACCCTAAACTCTACTATATACATTTATACCACCCAAATCTTTCATAACACATCAAAAATATCTCTATTTTAACTTTTACAAAGTGAAAGACACCTTTTTCTATATAGGTAAGCTGGCACATAGGTAAAAATTGAAGTATATGTTAGATATGAAGTAAGTGGTATGTAAGTAAAACTCCAACGGAAAATGGTAGATTGATGTGTTAAATCCACCCTCCCCGAGGTATATATGTTAATTTGTGTGTGTCTATACATAAATGCACACACATACAAACATATATATATTAGATTTAATTAGATTTATAGGTCTAGACATATATACATAGTTATGTACAAAATGATCTTTGTATAACTGATGATTTAAATGTCTTATTGTTTAAATGAAAATATGACACACAATAGGACGCGGTGGAGAAAAAAAATTCATGTAACTGGCCCCACTTAGTGGAATAAAAGCTTGTTGTTGTGGTTGTATTGTTTAAATCTACATATATATAGGCCTATGACAGATATTCAAAATTTGAAATTATGGATGTATAATATATTGTCTCCAAGTAGAAAAGAATTCATTAATGAGATTTTAAATTATGTGAAAGAATTTGCCCGAGCGATAACACAGCTGCCCATTTACATTTAAGAAGATAAGTTTCAATGCCCATGGCAAAGCACAAAAATCAAGCATACCTAACACCTGATAAAGTCATATTGAATTTTTACCATAAGAACTTCCAACCTAATTATTGGTACTTGATTGCGCATGGAAAGCATGAACCAGATATTCAATATGATCATGTTGGAGCTTCATCAAGTTCTGCACCTCCAACGAAATAAAATCCTAGCATATATGAAAAAATAATTTTTGATGCAAGCAGAGCTCAATTCGTTGAGAATGTTAGTGAAACGTAGAAATATTAAAATTTATTGAATGTCGCGCAATAGCTTTTGTGGGAAGCTTACACCACACATTCAGAGTTATCAATAAAGTCAGGATAAATATGTTCGTGATGCAGATTATTGAATAAAATAAAAAATTGTAAAAAACAAAACACCTTCACAGAGCTCAATATGCGAGGCATACTTATTGCAGAAGAAAATTACATTATATTTTTGTTATTTTGAGCAACATTAATTAATACAACAAATTTTTGGTGAGATGTCTTCGCAGTCTGAATTATCTGTATTTTAAATATCAAAAGAAATATCAAAGTGGCATGTTACACGCAACCTCAATGATAAAGAGCTTTGAGCAATGACTTTATATATTTTCTTAACTGTAATGAAATCCAACTATTTATGCAATAAGATTTCTAGTAATTATAAATTGCTTGAGATATGACTTAGAATTTTATATTAACTTACTCATATAACTAACAATGATGCGAGCAGGTTGTTTGTCAATAATTTAAGCATAGAGGATGACTTTGTCATAACCAAATAAATTGAGGAAAAATTTTCAATAGAGTTCAAATTATACATACGCTTAATTAACTCTTTAATTCATCAATACACAAGTTGCATACTCAAATTAAGAGTATTTATATTTTAAAATTTGTAATAGGTTCCCAATCAAAGCAATGGAGTTATAGATCAAGCCTCATTAGCCTTGTTTGGGGGTCTAATCATAATATAACAATGTGACAAATATTTGATATAAATAGTTATAGATTTCATACAAATTTTTTATGTGAAGGTAATAATATGTATAATTATGGTGTTTGTGTAAAAAGAAACACTCACTCGGATGGTGAGATTAGCTACTACGAAATTCTTCAAAAAGTAATGTAGTTGTGATATCTAGGTTGTTTTGAGTGCAATGCATACCTGTTCAACTGTGAATGATTCAATCATATTTCTAACCGAGGTTCAAGAATAGTACACTCATGATATCACTAAAGTTAAAATGAACAGTAGGTTTGAAAAATTTAATCCAATTGTTCTAGCATGTTAAGCTAGTTATGTCTACTATCTTAGATACCCTGTAGAACAAGAGATGAAATTGATTGAGTTGTGGTTATAAGGAGTAAATCTAAAATAACTATTAAGGTACAACTATCATAGAACCTATTCATCAAAAGTAATAAATGACATATTTTCGTATTCAACTCAATTCTATCGAAGGAATATCCTCGAGAGTATCACAATGGCATATGAAGAGGTTATTTAAATTATAGATGACACTAATAATAATAATAATGAATAAATTTTAAGTTCATCATTGACTAATTCATCTATAAAATGGACTAAGAGTGGTATATCTTTTCAGATTTTCATTTTTTTCATGATTTTACAGTCTGTTGTATTATTGATTTTTCTTACTTTTCACATTATATGTTCTGTGTATTCCTACTTTTACTTTTAGTGCTTTTACTATTAATGTGTCATACTTATACTTACATCATTTTTCTTATTTTCATTATATATCTTCCTGCTTTTATTTTTGCTGCTGCTACTTGTACTTCTAGTGCGGTGTGTCGGGATTATACTTCAATACTACTTACACTGATATTGTTTCATGCATAATGCTAGTTTTTTAATTTTTTTCTTCATGTTACAGATGACTTTAGGTGGAAGCGGAGAACAGCCATCTCGTTGGTCTATTCCTCAATCCCTCATTCCCTACAAAGAACAAATAAGTTAGTTTCCTGCCCTTCCTCACAGAGTAATAGTTTTGTGTTGATCTGCTCTTCCATCACTACATTGATGCTCGTGAGGTTTACATTTTTTGTTTCTACTCCGATCAGGCCTCCTGCTCCGACCAGACCTGTTGCTCCTACCAGTACAACCCCTTCCAAACCTTCGTTCTCGAGCAGTCGTCCATCGTCGCACTCCTCAGATGAAACAAATCCCTTCAAACCCATCACTTCAAGACAGGACACCTCCGGTTTGGTATATAATGACTTGAGGGAAATTCGTGAGTTACCTAAATCTAGAATAAATTGAATTAATTATTGCTACATTATTAAACTAAATTTTCTATTTCAGGTTCTACCCTTTCAGGCAACCTATTACACGTCTGTCGGCCGTTTTATTGTTCAACTTCACTTTCGTAGTTTGAAAAGGTGATGATTTTGGGATTTTGAAAATAATTTAAATATAAATATAACTTTTTTAAAGAAGTAATGTTTTTTAATTTTTAAAATAAGTGAGACCAAACGAGTCTCACATTTTTAATAGTTTAGATGATTTAATACAATACTACAAGCAATACACTTATCCCGAAGAATAAATATATTACTTGTAATAGGGATTTAATCATCTAGACTAAACAATTTGTGACATCCGTTTTGATCTGCGAAATATTTTTATAAAAAGGCCAACAAGTCACCTATCTAACATAAAAATTAGATAGGGTTTATTTTATCTGGGTTCTTGGTTCCCTATAGAGGCAAGCCCTATAGTTAATTACATCTTAAATGATCGAAATCACTTAAGATAACTCTCGATTAAGATCA
>NW_018164444.1:71739127-71751752 GCF_001263595.1 Phalaenopsis equestris | reverse complement strand
ACACGTCGACTCTCCGAATTGCGAAGCTGGTGCGCGTAGGAGTGCGAATTGTGCAGAAGGCCACCCTAAGGCTCGGAAAGGTCCTATAGGAATTCATTTTGGGTTTCCTCATGTCGGTTTCATCCTTCTAAGTGTTAGAAGTCGATACCGCACACGCGAAACTCCAAAAGAGAACGGAAATAGGTCGAACTAAAAACGAGGCGGGCACCACTTCTAAGGTTCTAAGATAGTCGCAGGAAGACCCCTAAGGCTAGATCCTAACTCCTACGAGAAATACTAGACCTCACAAAAATTGAGGTCAACAACGTCTCACGGAGATCCTTATGAATAGATGCGAATTTTTATCTCTCATGAAAAAAAATCCCAATCGCGGTTCAGGACATGTGATTCAAGCAGCAAAAAGTAAATTCAATTGATTTGAATTAGAATTATAATTTTACTTTTATTTGTCAAAATAATAAACATTGTGTAATACTTTTTTGCAGAGGCCCCACTGGTGGACTGAGGATCACCAGAAGATCCAACACGATTGTGAGGATCGCGTCGGGCATCGACAATGTGATATGTTCATGGCAACTAGTAGGAAGGGAGAGCGGTCGATCTTAGTAGGGAGAAAATATGAGTGGAGTTAGCCATATTATGGGATACTTCCGAATATCAGAGGAAAAGGGATACGAACTAGCAGAACTGAAGGATCGATGGAGCCAAGGACGCCGCACTCCACATTGAATGATTGGTCCCGCATACAGAGCAATATTGGAAGTTAGTAAGATTCACTCAATATTCGACAGTTCAATGATGTAATTATTCGGTACTTACTATTTTTCATGTTCACCAGCTCATTAGCTTGGTCGGGCGCCCATCACTACAAAGTTGCATGTATAGAGACATCGGCGCATGGACACAACAGTGGGTGTCCGACCCATCTCGGTGTGCCTATGGAAGTAAAAAACTTTGATTTTCTACAATTTAGTTCAATTTTTAATGTAAAATATTAATTATTTTTTGGCTTCAATTATATAGGAGGACTACGAGCACATTTAGGACACACGGAGACAGACAAAGACAGAAGCCTGACAACCGCTAATAATAGAGGTAGTCGGTATGTTCTTGAGCAATCTGACTATGAGATCTAGAGGTAGGCTGTTGGGAAGGAGAAGGGGAGGGTATATGACCTGGGCACAAAAAAAATGTATTTGAGGTTGAGCACCCCGATCTGCTCAAGGTCCGAGATCGCTATCATCAGAGCATGACGAACTTGTCCGGAGTGTCATTGCTATGACTGAAGAGTTTTGTCAGCTACATGAGGGGCAGCAGAGAATCAATGTCACTATAAAGCAGCTTGTAAATCAACGTGGCAAGCAACACCTGAATTCAGTTCATGAGAAAAAGAAAGAGGATAACAAGAATGATGATGAGTGCGACGAGAATGCACTGTAGGAGTTTTTAGTTTTTTCTAATTTGTTATTTGGACATATACGTAAATGTCATATATATTTTTCATTTACATTTTATAAATTTATGTTATATTGACAACTTAGTAGATATTGTGAAATGTGTGTTTGTTTTCATTGTCGATATATGTTTGTGCAATCTTTTATGTGTTGGCAAAGAATAAATGTTGAGTAGATGTTTATATTAGGTTTGTGCAATTTATTTTGTGCGGATTAGTAAAATGTCACTGATCTTTTATATATGTATTTTAATTCACTATAGGTTTGCATTGGATTTGCATGTGCCTTGTCCAATGCACATTAACATCGCCAATTTTCGACATTCCGACTTAATTATGCGTCAGACAAATCAAACTTTTTTTCCGCAGTTAAAATTTATGTCCACAAGAATCTCGTCGTAAATTTCTAACGACGCACAATACGAATGCTAACCCGACACAAACCATTGTGTCATCCATTCACGACACTAATTGTCTTTGCGGCCCACATTTTAGCTTCGAACATTTTGTCGACGTAAATTCACCATTAATAGGAATTTGCATCGGAAAATTGTCCTTTTACAAGCGGAAATTTCATACGGTAATCTACCATATTCGTGTAATGAATTGCGATTCCAACAATAATTTTCTAAGATGTTTTTTGGTTGGATAGTCTGATAGCAACCAAAATTTCACATACAAAATAAAATTTGTACAATCTCTTAAAATAATGACTTATCACTCGATCAGTAACACTAATGCTGACATGATGATAATAGAAAGCATTGAAAAAAACATCAAAATGAAGAAGAACAAACATCACCGCTTATACCTGCACACCAATTATTCATTAGATATCAAACATAGTTAATATAGCATAAGTCTGAAATTTATGAAAAGCATTTGCCAAAAAAGAAAACTCCTTGTAGTATGCTCTATCCGTAGTAATGGACAAGTTCTTTTATATGATAATTCACTGCTTTCATAATTAATGAAACTTGATTTATTTACTGATCAATTATTCTTAATCTTTTATTCCTTTTTCTTCGTGAATTAATACCATCACTAAAGCCAGGTCCCCAGCAATTTTGGGAGTTTGGCGGCTTTCAGTCAGTGACAAATGAAAGAATTTCTAACCACAACCATTTTTAAAAATACTTTGATCTCTTAGCCCAAGTAAAGTTTGGGTTGTGAAAAAAAAAATCATGATTTGCAGGCCGCAAATGCCATTAATGTTTAGGTTGCAAGCCAACAAATCATACATGGATTTAGGCAAACCTATGCTGAATTGCTAGGTTGCAGGAAAACCAGACATGAGTGATTGAATCTGTCAATTATCATACCTAATTATTCTTGTTTACGAATATAAAATAGGCCATTTTTGTCAAAATGTCATCACAAAGAAAAGACAAAAAATTATAAAGAAAAAGTCAAATTCTAGGCCGCCAACTTGGACTATAAATTATCGTTCATTAAAATCACATCAAGAACTAACAAGCAGTCAATATAAAAAATCAAATCCTCGAGATGTAGGTCAAGATGAGTTATTTCTCTAACTCGCTTGATGATTAAAATATCACAAACCCAATCCATCGTCGTTCTCCAAAAAGAAATCCAAACTACTTTTTACAAAACAAAATTTAAGACGATAAAGAACAACACTCATCAAAAATATAAAAAGCATACTTTAATCGAACTTCCTCTGGATCCTCTTCGGGAAACAACTCCGGCATTCCATCAAATAAACTGTTTGCTCCTCCATCCGCGCAGACCCGCAGCTTTGCTGTTACGCACAACATCCACGATCGAAAACCTCAGCAAACGAGAAGAAGAACAAGCAAATACCATTAAAAAACTCGCGAATTCAGATAAAGAACAGGGAATACCGCGTTCCCAAAGGAGAGGGGCGAAGCGAAGGAGTGGCCGGTTAAGAACGACAAGAGCGTAATCCGGCGGAGAGAGGTCGCCGGCGCGTTCTACCGATGAGGAGAGGAGGAAGGTGGAAGCGTGGCGCATCGCCTCCATCGAATCGCTCCTTGCGTTTTCAACTTTCTTTTTTTCCGGAACGGCGAGCCACACCCCCGGCTACTGTATACCGTGGCTACCTGTTTTGCGGTGGGGCAATTTGACAGAAAGGGGTTCCTTGAATATAAGATTGCACGTGAGGAACGTTTCAATAAAAAACAATAAATTGCGGCATTTACATTCTTACTGCTCCATTTCTATGTATTTACATACCCAACCAACTAAATTTTATGTTAACACTCATGCCGCCCAAATCTTTTGCATCACATAAAAATATTATGATTTTAATTTTTATAAATTGAAGTACATATTTACATACATAAATAAGGTGTCATATATATAAAACTTATAACTTTGGTGTTAGATACATAAATATGTAAGAGTTTTGCATGTAAATCTTCCTAATAAAATTTGTTAACGTTTAATCTTTTTAGGATGTCAGATCCCAAATTATTCGTGGGCGTATACAATTTAGGTGAGTTTAGTTGAGGAAGTAGAAGGAAATGAAATGAACATTCTTTTGGTAGAGAAGGAGAAGAGAACCAAATTTCTTAGATCGTAGTTCCTTAAGGATGGAGGATCATTTCTACTTATAGAGCCTGAGATGAATGCTTTCCCTTGATGGGCTACAAAGAAATAATAATAAATTATTTTATTACAGTCGGGTGTCTATCAGTGTAGCTTAATGATATTAGAATATAATGATGTGAAGCCTTCATAAAGCATTACTTTCTAAAATATGTTATAATATTTTATTTACTTGACTTAGAAAGCATTTACCAATCCTTGAAATCTTGATAGTCCTATTACATTATAGTAGGAAGTAGTAGTATAGGGTTTACTGACTATTTTGAATAGAAGTTTAGAAGCTGAGGTTCAAAATGAACTTCACTTAATGACTTAAGATTCAAACTAAAGTTCAAACAAGTTTCAAACATAAATATTTGTTTTGAAGGAGATTCAAACCTAAGACCCTGTTTGGGATCAATTTCTATTTTCTGTTTTTTATTTTAGAAACAAAAAATAGAAAATAAACTCAAAAGTAATGTTTGTTTATTTGTTTTTTTTTTTTATTTCATTTTAGTTTATTTTAAAAGCACATGAGGCTTGTTTTCAAAGCATCAAAAGCAAAGAAATTGTGTTTTTTTTGTTTTAAAAATACGTTTTTTGGAGTATCACCTATGCGAGGCTTCATTGCCCGCCCGTCGTCTTCTGCCTGCCAGTCGTTACCTGTAGTAGCACCCCACTCCCCCTCCCTTGCCATCCGCCTTTCGTTGCACGTCTGCCTCCCGCCCGTCCCCACAGCCCACCGCACGTTGCACATTTGCTTCCTGCCCACCGCATGTCGCACGCACCGGGAATGTTTCGTGTTGAGTGGAGCAAGAACGACGACTTACACATCATGGGCAGCGGAGCTTAATACTAGAGCGTCGCGTGGACTCAACCATTATATAAAACATATAATTTTTTCTTTTAAAAAAATATCCAACCAAATATATTTATATTTTTTAAATTCTTAAAAACATATAAATCATAACAATATCAAACACAACAATAACAACAACAACAAAACATTTATCCCAGTAAGTGGGGTCAGCTACATTAATCCTTTTTTAGTGTCATATTTCATTTAATTCTAATAAATTAAGATCATTTTAATACAAAATGCCTCAGTCTTCCTAGGTCTACCTCTGCCTTTCTTAACATAAGTTGAATCTAAAACATATATCCTTCTAATCGGATCATTAGATAGTTGCTGATTAATGTGACCAAACCATCTACGACGACTCTCTCTAATTTATTCCTTCACCGGAGCTCCACCAACACTAACACAGATATATTCATTTAGCAATTTGTCTCTAAGTTTAAAGCCACTCATCTGCCCAATCATCCTCATCATGGGTAACGCTTAACTTAGTTTTATGCTTCTCTTTTAAAAGTCAACATTCAGCGCTATAGAGCATTGCAGGTCTCACCATCATCTTATAAAATTTTCCTTTCAGTCTAAGATGTACTTTTCTATCACACAATAGTTCGAAGCATTCTCCCACTTCAACCAACCAACTTGAATTCTTCTAATAACATCTCCATCAATATCATCATCACTTTGAACAATAGACCCGAGATATCTAAAGCGTTCAACCTTTTAATAATTTGATCTCATATAATTACATATTTGTTGCTATAGCTACTACTACTACTAAAATTACATTCCATTTATTCTGTTTAGTTCTACTCAAACGAAGGCCTATAGATTCCAAAGTAGACCTCCATAATTCAAGTTTTTCCTAAGTTTTTTTTCTCTTCTTATCCACAAGAAGGATATCATCTGCAAAAGGCATACACTAAGGTACATCCTCCTATAAGTCTCCAGTAAGACCATCCATAACTAAAGCAAAAAAGATATGGGCTTGAAGCTGATCCTTGATGTAAACCAGTCGAAATAGGAAAATATTTGGTCAATCCTCATTCTGTTCAAACACAAGTAATAACTCTAGTATACATATCATTAATGACTTGAATATAAGTCATATGAACACCTTTCTTCTCAAGAACTCTCCAAAGGATATCACTTAGAACCTTATTGTAAGCTTTTTCTAAGTCAATAAAAATCATATGTAGATCTTACTTATTATCTATAAACTTCTCCATCAAACCTCTCAATAAATGTATAGCTTCTATAGTAACCCTTCCCAGCATAAATCCAAATTGATTAAGAGAAATTTTTGTAATACGTCATAACCTATGTTCAATTACCCTCTCCCATAATTTTGAAGTATGACACATCAACTTAATTCCTTTATAATTTGCACACTCTTGTGCATCCCTATTATTCTTAAAATTGGGGATCAAAACACTCTTCCTCCACTCCTAAAGCATCTTTTCAGTTTTTAAAATAAATTTAAAGAGTCTAGTAAACCAAGCAAATCCAAAATCTCCTAAACATTTTCACACTATAATTGGGTTATCATCAGCTCCTACAGACTTTTCACCCTTGGTTTTCTTTAAAATCTCTTCAACTTCTTTTTTACTATTGTGATGGTAAAAATGAAACATTTTATTTTTACTAATGATATTAAGATCACTAAGGTAGATCGTATTTTCCAAAACTTCATTAAAAAATATCAAAATAACACAACCTCCTATTTTAAATGTCTTTTTTTAAAAAAATTAATTTTTGATTTTCATCTTTAATACACTTTACTTGAGTTAAATCTTTTCTTTTCTTTTCTTTTTGTTTAGCTACTTTATACATATATTTTTCATACTCCTTAGTATCTATTATATTATAAAGATCACTAAAAGCAATTTTTTTTGCATCATAGATTGTTCTCTTAGACTCTCTACGCGTCATTTGATATTTTTCTCAGTTCTTTAAGCTCTTACATTTAAACCCATTTTTATAACACAATTTCTTATATTTTATCTTTTCTTGCATATTATTATTCCACCACCAACTATTTTTTTTATAAATTTTTTTTTTATTGATTCTTCAAGTATAACTTTTGTCACTTGTTTAATAGTATTTGTTAATTTATCCCACATAGAATTTTCTTCTTCATGAACATCTCAAAATTTGAGATCTTGAATTTTACACATAAAAATAATTTTATTTATGTCTTTTAGGTACCTCATCTAATTCTACGATGATGATTTTTAATGTTCTTTATTTTACAACTCTTCATTTTAAAATCTTGAATTAATAACTAATGTTGAGTAGTTAAATCTTCATTTGGAATGACCTTGCAATCTTTACAATCTCGACAATCTCTTCTTCTCATAAAAAAATAATCAAGTTGTGTTTTATTATATATATTCTTATACGTTATATATTCTTAAAAGTAATAATATGCTCATCTCTTTTCTTGAATAAAGTATTAGCAATAATAAAATCATACACCAAAATAAAATCTAATATAGCTCTACCTTCTTCATTTATCACTCCAATACCGTAGCCACCATGAATTTTTCTAAAACCTTCTACAACTTTACTGACATGTCCATTTAAATCTCCTCCAATAAATTTTTTTTCTTCAAGAGGTATCATTTGCATTAAGTCTTCTAAGTTATTCTAGAATTTATCTTTAGAACTTATATCTAAACCAACTTGAGGAGCATAAGCGCTTATAATATTAAAAATCTTAGTATAAAAAATAATCTTAAGGGCTATAATTCTATCTACAACTCTATTAATTTTTACAACATTATCTTTTAAACTCATATCTATAATTACACCTACACCATTTCTAATGCAACTCTTATCTGAATTCCAAAGTTTAATACCTAAGTTATCATTCTCCTTAGCCTTTCCATTTAGTTTCTTGAACACATAAGATATTTATCTTTCTATGAATCATAATATCAATTAATTTCACAAATTTACCAGTGAGAGTACTTATCTTCCAAGATTATGTCATAATATTAGTTTCAATATTAGTTTCATGGATCAACTTCTTTACCCACATTTATCTGTAATGTGGGAACCCTTACTTATTTGACACTATACCCGGACGTCGGTGTAACACCTTTGCACACTTTTCACTGTATTTAGACCATACAATGCGTCTCTTCCAGGGGATGCCCTAACACTTACACAATGATTAAAAGGATTTGTGTCATGATTTTTTCAACAATCTCCTTAGCATTTCCATTTAATTTCTTGAACACATAAGATATTTATCTTTCTATGAATCATAATATCAATTAATTTCACAAATTTACCAGTGAGAGTACTTATCTTCCAAGATTATGTCATAATATTAGTTTCATGGATCAACTTTATTATCCGCATTTATCTGTAATGTGGGAACCCTTGCTTATTTGACACTATACCTCGGCGTCAGTGTAACACCCTTGCACACTTTTCACTGTATTCAGACCATACAACGCGTCTCTTCCAGGGGATGCCCTAGCACTTACACAATGATTAAAAGGATTCATGTCATGATTTTTTCTGACAATTTTGAAGCTAGTTGTCGGCTACCTAACACAACTCTCCACCTTTCACATACGGGCTTGGGATCGATAATGACAGTGTTTAACAGTACCTAACACGTTTAAAAAAATAGAAAATAATAATAAAGATAAAGCAGACTAAAAACAAAAAAAAAAAGAAAACAAAAATTGAACCCAAACAGGCCCTAAGGTGTAAATACTTGAATTAAATTAGGAGTCAAAATAGTGGCTCAGAATAATGTTTGAATCTTATTCAAATTTTAATAGATGTTTTTATTGAAACGTATAATTTGACTAGCACATGTTACAATGCATTTTTTGGTTTCTTTTTTTCATATTATGTTGATTTGATAATATGATTAATGCTTCAAAATAAATAGTTCTCAAATGGAGCAATTTTGAGCTATGTTTGACCAAGTTGGAATTTAGTTTGAACTAGATATGAATCTATTCAAAACAGATTAGAACATTGTTAGACCAAATTCAAAATAGATTAGATCCTTTTCTGGACTTGATTGAATCTTTTTTTAAAATTATTTGAACCAAACATGAATATCTTTTAGTCTGCATAGGCTTTATTTTGCTAGGTTCAAACATAGTTCTAAAAACAATCGAACTCGGTAAAGCTAAGTGTTGAAAATCAAATCAAATCCATCATAAACAAAATAAATTAGATTCAAACTATATTCTAGCAGTGATCATATTTTATCGGATGATGTACAAGATCATTCAAATCAAAATTGACTTATTTAAAATGTATTTGAATAAGATTCAAATCATACTAGAATAATATTTAAATTTTGAACATGATTCAAAATAGATTACAAATTTTATTTAAACATATCAAAATCAAATTTAAACCTTAGTGAAATAAGTTTAAAAAAATTTCAACTTGGTCAAACATTTGCATTCACATTCTGAATCAAATGTATATTAGACATAATGATATAAAGTTGAAACCAAGCAATAACCATAAAATGAAAATTTTTAATTTTTAAAATAAATAAAAAATTAAATCTCAATGGGCATACCTTTGAGGTATCCGTTGATATTAGATTTTTAAACTTTTCTTTCTTTTTTATATTTTTTCTTTGCTAGAAGTTAGTTATTTATTTAGATTGTAATGATTTTAAATAATAAGAAATATTAAACATACAAATTGGTTATAGAGAAATTATTAAATATAATAAATTATCATCACTATTATTTATTTCCCCCATATTACTTGGTTTAGATTCCGATTCATTAGCAATGTTCACTTAAAGTTTCTCATATGAATTCTCAAACAATCTAAAAAGTGACTTTATGATCTTAAACTTGCATACTCAACTTACCTTTTTGTACATAAATTATGACTCTTCTAGTAGTTAAAAAGCATCTCCCTACGATAATATGCACTTCCTTGTGCATTTTCATATATATGATAATAAAATTAACAGTGAAGATGAACCTATCTATTTTAATTAGAACTTCCTATATTACCTCTTAGGGTAAATCGAAGATCTATCAAGTAGCTATAAGGTGACGATGGTGGGTTACGCTTCTCCTAGGCCCAATTTTCTAAATATAGATAAGGGTGTGAGATTGATACTGACCCCTAAGCCACATAAGGCTATTTTTAAGAATCTATCCCTTTCGTGCAAGAAATGATAAAGTTCCTTGCGTCTTTCAATTTTTGTGGGTAAATTCCTTTGAATAATGACATTTCATTCTTTCTTTAACTATTATTCCAAATTAACATTGTTTATATTTTTTATTTAAATATCTTTCATGAACTTAACATAACTAGACATTTATTTAAGAGACTCAAATAAATGGAAAATTGATTGTGAGCATCTTGAACACATCTTGTGTTTCTAGCGTCATTAGGGAAATGGCTGTGGTAATCTCATTACAAGCTTCTTCACATTATTCTTCTCTTTTTCTTCTACAGTCTGGTTCAAAGGGCTTCATAAGTAGGTTAAGATTTTCTGATTCTTAAATGTGGGCTCCTCTCTAAGTTCATGGTAAGTACCTTGCTCCTTTATTCTTTCATTAGAACTAGGCAAATCTTCTAATTATTTTTCACTACTAAGTGTGACAGCTTTATATTTCTCCTTTCCTGCAGCGGTCATTGCATACTTTTAACTATGTTCAAGTTATATAGCATATAGCTTACAGGGGATGCTCTAGTATCAACAAAAGATTTAAATAATTTATTTTATAGTTTTTCAACAAAAAAAAAAAAAATTATGTTGGCTGCTAATTACCTAACTCAACACTCAATTTTTCGTGTTTGGGATTTCAGACACAGCAACCAGACTATCAAAAAAGCTCATTGTTCGTGAACAATTCATACTTAACTCTTTAAATAGCTCTTGTTTGTTAAGCAAGCGAGCTGAACACAAATAACTTCTTTGAGTTCGATTTAGAAATGAGTGGAACAGAAACAATGGTTGTTCGTTTGTATTCTTGTCGTTTTGACTCAAAATAATTAAATAATAATATTTTATTTGTATTCTTTTTATATTAATTTTTAGGAGAATTTACATACACAACAACCAATTCATATGATTTTATATATCTCACACTCAAACTCTCATTTTTACAAACCAAGCACCCAACATACCTTCTACACTACTTCCTAAGAGTGAAATCCACAATTTCATCCATAGGTAGATTCCAATAGGTGCTTATTTTGTAAAAAAGAGTTTGGATGTATGTTGAAACATAGGTAGATTCCAATAAATTAGGTGCTTTGTATGTAAATTTCCATATTTTTTATGTATATTTAAAAAATGCTAAATTTAATTAGTTTTAAAAATTATTTGGGTTGTATAATTATAAAATATATACGTTTAGGAGTTGGATACATAAATACATGAATTTTGGGTGGTAGCTATCAAAATGTCTCAAAAACAATTCCAAATAAGTACCCCTGAATTGGGAGATAGATATGTAAATAAAATATATATTGGGTGGTCTGTGTGTAAATTTATCTTATATTTTAGTGCTGTTGGAAACTAGCTAAATTGAGAAGCTCTATAAATCATTGAAAGAGTGGTCATGAAGTGCGAAAAAATTTGCTTACGTAAGACGCACGGAGCGATGCGTGCGATACCCAATCAGAAGACGCAACGTAATTTTAGACGGGCCCACTCCATTAAATAAATATATTAATTCGGAATAAAACCGCGCGTGACCCGTTACCCGGCCCGCGGTGTAACTCCTTTGTACCTCGATTTGTAACTTCAATATACCTCCCGCGGTCGGCCTGCTGTAACCCGATTGTAACAGCAGTATACTAGTCATATACCTTTCACGAATTTATCTTGGGTATACTCCGCGGTATAGTTTCTTGTAACTCTCTTGTAACCGGAGTAAACCCAAGATATATCTTCCGCGGTACAGGGCTTTATAAAGCGCTTGTAACTGTGATATACCCCAGCTATACTCTTCGGTACAGAGCCATATAACGTGCTTATAACCGTGATATAATGCAGATACATCTTCCGCGGTAAATAAAAAAGTAACACGAGGGTAACTTTTTTGTAAACTGCTTGTAACTTTACCATTATACCGCGGGTGTAACCTGCCTGAAACATCCATATAACGCTGAACCTGTAACCTCTTAAGTAGAATTTGTAACATTCTTATAACCTCAATAAATTGAGTTTTATAACCTCGGTATAAGGTAGAAACCTTCACAGTAACTCTCCATTTTCGAAAACAGGCAATCGCTCATGCTAGGGTTTCCCGTCGTCGTCTTCCTTTCGTTTTTTTCCTTCACAGAGAGTGTGGATTGCTTAGGCGAAGGATCGCTAAAATGGAAGACGTAAGCACCGAGACCACGAAGACCACTTTGTTAGAGGCAAACAGTTTCTTGTCACGCTCTTGTAACCGGAGTAAACCCAAGATATACCTTCCGCGGTACAGAACTCTATAAAGCGCTTGTAACCGTGATATACCCCAGCTATACTCTTCGGTACAGAGCCCTGCCTGAAACCGCGGAAGTAGCTTTGTACTATTGCTGTAACTCGTTATATACCTCCATATAACACTGAACGCCGCGGAAGTAGATTTGTACTATCACTGTCACTCGATTATAATCGCCATATAACAGACTTTGAAGCCCGTATAGTGGAACAACGCTTGTAACCACATAGATTAGAGATTGTACCCATGTTGTAACTGCCATGTAACGGAGGATTATGCCCCTTCAGTTGCAACCGC
>NW_018164444.1:71738528-71739080 GCF_001263595.1 Phalaenopsis equestris | reverse complement strand
CAGAGAGTGTGGATTGCTTAGGCGAAGGATCGATAAAATGGAAGACGTAAGCACCGAGACCACGAAGACCACTTTGTTAGAGGCAAATGTCGCGGAGTTGGGAGAGCCTAAGAAACCCGAATGCGAGGAGGCACCTCAAAAGATCAAAGGTGGTCGTAAGGAGAAGAATGAGTCAAAGAAGAAGAAAGATATTGAATCTAGGTAATTTCTAGGGTTTCGTTTCGAATATGTAAAGCCCAGGTTTTCATTTCGAATCTTTAAAGCTTGGTGGTTATGTTTTAGGTTTAATTTTGAAATTCATCCTTTTATCATCATTTGATATTAGCCCATTATGCTGTATTATTGTAGGTTATTCAGTGCAAAATCAATGAACTGCAGGTGCCGTCCTTCTGGAGTACGAGAAGTTCTTGACAAGGTTCTACCTATAGTGGACGAGGAAACATGGAGCAAATTGGAAGAACTAAATTTAGCTCAGTTTTTTGAACTCCCGCCGTACCCTCAAGATCATATTCTGACAATGCACATAATAAATTGTTGGAATATTGATCGAAT
>NW_018164444.1:71734635-71737055 GCF_001263595.1 Phalaenopsis equestris | reverse complement strand
TAAGGGGGAATTAATAACTTCAGAGCCTACTATAAATGATGATATTATTGTTGATCAACCAACTGCATATAATAATGAGGAGACGGAATTGGAGGAGAAAGAGGAGGATCAGGAACATATTGAAACACATTATGTTGATGAAAATTATCCTGATAAGGTATACATTTTTTTCTTTATTAATTTCTATAAGGAAAATTAATATTTAAACTATACATTATCATTTCCTTATTTCATAGGTTTGTCCAGCACCACTAGTGGTTGATTTTACTGCGAGAGAACAAATTCCGGATTATATGCGGGAAACAATTGACCTTTGCTGTAGCAAATTCACCGACTTGTTAGTGTGTTATGTTTTTAAATTGTTCTAAATGTCATACTTTCGCATATATATGACGCAACATTCATATGTTTGAAATGCAGAGATGATTTAGTTATTAATATGGGACATGTGTCGTTACCCCGACGTTATCTGTATAAACTCCTCAAGGAGGGTTGGTTGGGAAACGAGCATGTCGATTGTTTTGCAATGCTGATGGAGGATAAAAGATGTGAGTCACCACATTTATATAGATCTTACTTGTATGTCTCTCCATGCCACTGGGTAAGACATTGGACATTATTAGTGGGGGCAAGAACGTAGATGGAGATTTTACGACTCCTTACCAAATAGAATGCATATGAATATCACCGGCGCCATAAAATGCATATGGATATCACCGACGCCATTGTAAGTATTTGTATATACTACTGAGTGGTAGTGAAATTGATTTAAGAACTCATACTTAACTTCAAATAATTCTGCAGAGTAAAAACTTCTGGAATGATGCTGGCCACGCTTTCGATTTTGATGTGAGATGGTTAGGGGCATACCAGTACAAAGCAACAGTAATGACTGCGAAATATTTGTATGTAAATATATGGAAGTACTCGTACAAAAGAATAAAGCTGATTGGAAAGAATACTTGGAATGACAGAAGTCTATGCCAATTTTTAGAGCTGAAATGGGATATGAGATATGCAAATTTGCTTTATCAAGAACATGATCACAGGTTGATGTCTCTTACCATTTAACTCTTTAGTCACCGAAAGAAATCATGTATTTTTTGTTAAAGTTATTAAGGAATGACATAGTTTTCTTTGTTTATAATGCAGATCCAGCTTTCACCCAAGATCCAGCTTTCACCTTCACCCAAAAAGCATGCTCATTAACTATTCGCTCTTAAATACATGCACTTGGTAGTTCCTTTTAATTGGAGTTTGACATGGTTGATTTGTTTGTAATGCAAATGCACTACATCTACACCTTCATACAAACATAGTTTTATTTGTTTTGCAGATAATGGATTTGTTTGTAATGCAGATGCACTTGTGGCTATGGTGGATTTCTCTATAATGCAGATCAAGTTTTCGCTTTTACATAAACGTAGTTATCTTTGTTTATATATTAATTTCTTGATTTGTGTAGGTACAACAACAAAGTTTAAAGGATGAATGCCGCGGGAGATCAAATTTATTGGGAGCAGCAGGGCTGATTATACACACTGATATGTAGTTTTAGAAATCTCGTTGTTGATGGACAGTCTTAGATTTCTTTTTCTGGCAATGTAATATACGATGTAAAATAGATTGTAAATTTTATACTATGTTTGAATTGATCTGTGATAATGTACTACAGGATTTTATCATATGAATTTATCTGTGATAATGTAATATATGTAAATTTTATACAGTTTTAGAAATCTCGTTGTAATACAGTCTTAGATTTCTTTTTCAGTTGTAAAATGGCCGCATTATATCCTCTAAACCTCCCATAAGATGTATGTGCCTGTGCTAAAATTTTTTCGAATTTCTTCATGGAAGCTTCATAGGTTCCTTAAACAGCCATTAAACTATCAACATGCATTTTGATGGATAATAATTACAACATCAATGGGCCCTTGAATAATGGATGCCAATTCTCATCTATGCACCATATCTTTCTCTGTAGTGGGGATCGCTCAATCCGATAAATAGAACTATTAGTGAACCAAGGAATGCAATGCAACTATCTGAATTTTGTTGCAGTTTCTGTTTTATTCTTAGCTTTTAACAAGAAAGCACTTGAGGAAGAATTACAATGCAACTATCTGAATTTTGAATTTTTAAACACGCTCCAGAGCTTCTTGTTTCCCATTTACGAATTTTTAAACACGCTCCAGAGCTTTGCCAAATGGTAGTTGGAATAATGTTGTATGATCTTTGTAAGTGTAGAATGAAACAGTATGATGCTTATGAGAAATTGATCATCATGCTCGACAAGGGAAAAATCATTTTCTATTAGGTTTTATATAGGTTGTATAGCTTAGATGTATGGTTTAACTTAAAGTCAATGCTATGAGCTTCTTCGGACATCAGGAGATAGTTATTATATGAAAATTATT
>NW_018164444.1:71732716-71734545 GCF_001263595.1 Phalaenopsis equestris | reverse complement strand
TCCTGCTGATCTGATGCTGCATGATACAGAGAAAGATATGGTGCAGAACATGGACGTTTCATCAAAAAAGGTGAATCACAAATAATAATACATGAGATAAATCATTCAGGCAATCAGTGACCACTAATATCCACGAGATAAAAATTCTTCATCCTCATTCTCATCCTCCTGGAGATTACCTGTCACAATCATCATCCTCCACATCTTTTACAAAATTTTTGAATAAAGAATTAATTTCTATAGCTATGATGCCCACATCTTTTACAAAAATTCACTCCATGGAAGCATTGTTGCCGCATCGATCGACTCCGTCATCATGACAGTGAAGGATTCTCTATTCCGTGGGGCAAAGGAATTCTGCAATGGATAACAATGTATTAGATAAAACTTGAAACCCCCCGAAACAACATATGAAATCAAACAAATCACCATTAAATTCGAATCTGTGCTAGGAAATTAGGAAGTGAGCACATGGGTTGATGACACTGTGATGATCCTGGTTATTCGAATATTGAAACATTTTTTTGTTTTCCTGTATATACAATATATATGGCTGAAAATTAATGGTCCGTTGAAACATAAGAAAAGGGTTATGGTTTTCGAATATACCTTTGGTTCTTTTATTTTTCTCCCAGAACCCTTTTAATCTCTCGTTAGACATACCTTTCGGCCGCATTTTGACAGGATCATTAAGACTTGATTCATTGTTGACAGGCTTTTTATTTTTCTTTTGTTCGCTCCTATCTCTAAAACCTTTACCAACCAGTATGTCATCAATATCCAATGACATTTTCTTCATTGACTCTCTCATGCGGTGCTCAGAATCTGGATTGCCCTTTGCTTTTTGGGTGCACTGATAAGCTGCTTTCTGCATGTGTGCTTGGAAAATTAGGTCGCCTTTAATATCATGCATACACATCTCTTTTTGCATCTTCAGACCATCTCAATAAAAAATATTTAACAGTTATCTTCTTAATATGTATAAAGTTTTGGACCCTAAGAGAGTGTGAACATAGCAGCCCCATCATTTCGAACTTCCTGCAGTTGCATTTTATATCCAAACACGAACTGTCGAAGTGAACAACCCAAGTAGTGTTGAACATGTGGTCATCCAAATTCTTAATAAAAAACTCATTCTCATTGTCTGTAGATGCATGTAATTGAAGACCACAGGACCCGTGTATAAACTCTTCCTCAAACATTGTGTACAGCTTCCTTGAGTAAAATGCAGTTGTCTGCCTCAGTATTGGGCTGCTCTTTACGACAGGAGTAATCATAGATTGATCACATTTGAAATCCTCGTCCTTTTCATTTTGCCTCCATGTTCTCATTACATTTTCGATGCCCAAGAAACAATTTGTAATAGAACTAGTTGGTTTTGAGACACCATGACATATGTTATTAGTTAACTAGCTCCTCTGTGTCGATAAAATTCTCATTTCAAATACATTCTTATTAAAAGTTGTAGACCAGTTATGTTTAATCTTGTACATATCATCTAACCAAATACTGTCCTGGACATTACCTGTCTCAATCATCACCCTCCATGTATTATCAAATTCCTCTTCAGACTCGCATTTGCTCAAGCATTTATTAAAAAAGATTACTAACAATCCTATTTCGCACGCTGCAATGAACCTTTGTAGGAAATTTCTTATATATGTGTCACTGACATAATCTATGTAGTGTATTTGGCAAAAATTATGTTATGCTCTAGCCATAGCCTGATCTTGATCAGTGTAGATTGTTATTCGATGATTATCACCCATGATACGGATGAAGGTTTTAAAAAGCCATTTGAACGAGTCTGTCGTCTCCTCCGACAAGAA
>NW_018164444.1:71703305-71731333 GCF_001263595.1 Phalaenopsis equestris | reverse complement strand
GTAAAATGGAGTTCCACCGCGGGACGGGTAACGGGTCACGCGCGGTTTTATTCCGAATTAATATATTTATTTAATGGAGTGGGCCCGGTAAAATTACGTGGCGTTTTGTGATTGGGCATCGCAAGCATCGCTGCGTGCGTCTTACGGAGGCAAACTTTTCCCCATTATATGGAGGTATATAACGAGTTACAAAGCTATTTCTGCGATTTCAGGCAGGTTACACCCGAGGAAGGTACATATAGGGTATATCACGGTTACAAACGCATTACAAAGTCATGTACTTCGGAAGGTATATCTTGGGTATACACCGGTTACAAGCGCGTTACATGGCCCTGAACAGAGGAAGGTATATCTAGGGTATACTTCGGTTACAAGCGGGGTAGATTGCCCTCTACCGAAAAAGGTATATGGCTAGTATATTGCGGTTACAATCGGGTTACAGCAGGCCGACCGCGGGAGGTATATTGAAGTTACAAATCGAGGTACAAAGGAGTTACACCGCAGGCCGAATAACAAGTCACACGCGATTTTATTCCAAATTAATATATTTATTTAATGGAGTGGGCCCGCCTAAAATTACGTGGTGTCGTCGCTCCGTGCGTCTTACGCAGACAAATTTTTCCCCATGAAGTGACATGCAAAAAATTCAGTTTTTTTTTTATTTTTTATTTTTGAGTTTAAATTTGAGAGTGTGTTCGGAGTTGAACAGGACAAGACAATTTGAACACACAACCCGCCCTTAACCGTTCTCTTGCATGTCTCCAGAAGTTTACTGCCGGCGGGAGAGAGAGAGAGAGAAGGGAAGGGATCACTGATCACTGTCATGTTGAAATGCTATCTTCCAATTCTCTAGCGTTGGCAAGAATGGTTGTGGTGGGGGTGGGATCCCTTTCGGTTCTCCTTTGTGGTTTGCGAACGTGGGAATCTCCTGTGCTTTGGTGCTGTTCGCAGGTATCATGTCGGGGCTTACCCTCGGCCTTTTTTCGATGGGTTGTGTCGAGCTTCGATGGGTCGTGTCGAGCTGGAGATCTTGCAGCGCAGCGGCACAACAACAGAGAAGCGGCGGGCAGGTGCGTTCACCAAGTTAGTTTAATCTAGCAGGTTTCCCCGATAGCTATGCTTAATGGTTTGTCTTTTGATGTGCTAATTTTTACCCATTCAGAAGTATGGATGACCGGACAAAGTTCCCATTTTTAATTCATACAATTCTGATTGCAGCCACTTATTTTTACTGTCCCAATTTATCGAACTGTACATAATGCCCTCATTTCTATCTATAGAAAGGTGCCATGCAACTTATAACAAGACTGGCCACATATATTAATGGATTTTGTCCTACACTCCAAATACTTTGTAGAGAGATTAACCCACGGTACTATGGAAAGCCATAAAGTAAAACCTCAAGGCCTTGTTTGTTTCCAGTTAGAATTAGTAGATTGCATGCCTAATTTTTAAATCAAGCCAAATCTTCGGCTGTTTGCTTGAGTTTGGAAGATTTGGGAAAGATGCAGTAAATCTTAAGAGCTGTTCAGCTACTAATAGGATTTAGCAAATTCTGCAAATTTAGATTTTTGGGCTATTCGATTAGAGGTTCATGTCTGGGTAGTAAATAAAGATGGAAGGAAAATTTAACCAAAGTCACAATGGCAGAATGATCATGATGCTGGAAAAGGACACTGACATCAACATTACTAGTAGACTTGCTTTTGTCAATAAGGAAGGAAGTTGTCTCCGACACTAGAGAGAATGAATGGTGAAAGTGGAGTAGTCCAGAGTGATAGTGTTAGAAAATAAGAAGAGTTTTTGAATAATTTTTTGGGAAATTTACATAGGGAACACATACTTCTCATATATTTATATATCTCTCATCTAAATTTTCACATTTACATATATAAAACTTCCGTGTTCTATGCATATGCATGAAAAGGTAGGTGTATTTCACTTTTAAAAAGTGTTATAAGTGTTATTTTTTGTTATCATACTAATGATTTGAGTTCTATGTGTGTAAATAAATATGAAATTTAGGTGTGAGATGTGTAAATACATAAAAATCATGTCTTGTATATGTAAAGACCCAAAATTTTTTTGTATATTTTTTCCCACCATTTTTTTTATGTATTCTTAAAGTCTGAGAGCTAAAAAAATATGCAACAAATTTATCGTAATTTTTTAGTCAAAATAATTCATCATTTTCTTAGTTTGTATCTTATCAAATTTTTACTTTAAAATTTCCGAGCTTCAGCTAATAAATGTATAGAAATTTTGATATAAATTATATAGTAAGAAAATAATCAATCAATTCCTACTTATCATTTCAATAATCGACAATCTCTTAATTTTAATACTAAAACAAAATTGTATACCAAAAATGTTGCAAATCTCGAATTAAACAAATCCCGTTGAGTCTTTTGAATTTGGTGCTTTAATAAGCTACAATATTCTACAAATAATACACAAAATTTCAAACACTTTTCGCAAAATTGAGTTAAATTTTGTATTTCTCTACTTTGGTCAATTCCTCGTTGATGAGTATAAATGAGACGCCAACATGCCACAAATCTTTTTAAAGTGGATGTTGCTGTTTATTTTGTATTTTAAAAACAATTTATATGCTAAATGATGTTTTTCTTACTTAATTTGGGTCAGATATTTCTTTTTTTCTTAAATTTTAATCAAATTAAACAACCATTTAAATTTTAACGAGGCAATTTACCATAACTTTTGGGGATTCAATAGTTTTCATGCCAAAGCAATTTTTTAGATTTAACTCCCTCAAGGTGTACTATTACTAATAAGATTTACTAAATCCTATTTAGAGTTAAACCCCACTTGTAGCCAAACAATCCCTTAGTAATCTTGTGAGGATGAAAACATCAAAATTGGTTGGGATGAAAACTCTCAAATCTTATTAATCACTTATAAGGTGTTTGGCTATTTCTTGTAGGACTTAAGATTTCTAAGAAAGATAAAACTTTATGTTTACAAATTTAAGAATTTATAGATTTAACTAGTAAAAAGAAACAATATGATTGAAGTTTTTGAAAATATTTTCAACATTATTAAAGCTAAATCTTGCTTAAATCTTCCTAAAAAATGATACCAAACAACTTCTTAAGTTTTTGAGATGATAATTCCTATCCCATTATGTTTTGATAAATCTAATGTTAAATCATTCTAGATTCATAATTTATTTTAGCAATTTCATATTGGTCATTTGTTGTGCTTTATCTCAAATCTCAGGTTTAAGATGGGTATATAGGCGCACCTAATAACTTTTTGTCGCTCCGTGCGTCTTACGTAGACAAATTTTTCCCCATGAAGTGACATGCAAATAATTCAGTTTTTTTTTTTTTTTTTTATTTTTGAGTTTAAATTTGCGAGTGTGTTCGGAGTTGAACAGGACAAGACAATTTGCGCCCTTAACCGTTCTCTTGCATGTCTCCAAAAGTTTATTGTCGGCGGGAGAGAGAGAGAGGGAAGGGAAGGGATCACTGATCACGGTCATGTTGAAATGCTATCTTCCAATTCTCTAGCGTTGGCAAGAATGGTTGTGGCGGCGGTGGGATCCCTTTCGGTTCTCCTTTGTGGTTTGCGAACGTGGGAATCTCCTGTGCTCTGGTGCTGTTCGCAGGTATCATGTCGGAGCTTACCCTCGGCCTTTTTTCGATGGGTTGTGTCGAGCTGAAGATCTTGCAGCGCAGCGGCACAACAACAAAGAAGTGGCAGGCAGGTGCGTTCACCAAGTTAGTTTAATCTAGCAGGTTTCCCCGATAGCTATGCTTAATGGTTTGTCTTTTGATGTGCTAATTTTTACCCATTCAGAAGTATGGATGATCGGACAAAGTTCCCATTTTTAATTCATACAATTCTGATTGCAGCCACTTATTTTTACTGTCCCAATTTATCGAACTGTACATAATGCCCTCATTTCTATCTATAGAAAGGTGCCATGCAACTTATAACAAGACTGGCCACATATATTAATGGATTTTGTCCTACACTCCAAATACTTTGTAGAGAGATTAACCCACGGTACTATGGAAAGCCATAAAGTAAAACCTCAAGGCCTTGTTTGTTTCCAGTTAGAATTAGTAGATTGCATGCCTAATTTTTAAATCAAGCCAAATCTTCGGCTGTTTGCTTGAGTTTGGAAGATTTGGGAAAGATGCAGTAAATCTTAAGAGCTGTTCAGCTACTAATAGGATTTAGCAAATTCTGCAAATTTAGATTTTTGGGCTATTCGATTAGAGGTTCATGTCTGGGTAGTAAATAAAGATGGAAGGAAAATTTAACCAAAGTCACAATGGCAGAATGATCATGATGCTGGAAAAGGACACTGACATCAACATTACTAGTAGACTTGCTTTTGTCAATAAGGAAGGAAGTTGTCTCCGACACTAGAGAGAATGAATGGTGAAAGTGGAGTAGTCCAGAGTGATAGTGTTAGAAAATAAGAAGAGTTTTTGAATAATTTTTTGGGAAATTTACATAGGGAACACATACTTCTCATATATTTATATATCTCTCATCTAAATTTTCACATTTACATATATAAAACTTCCGTGTTTTATGCATATGCATGAAAAGGTAGGTGTATTTCACTTTTAAAAAGTGTTATAAGTGTTATTTTTTGTTATCATACTAATGATTTGAGTTTTATGTGTGTAAATAAATATGAAATTTAGGTGTGAGATGTGTAAATACATAAAAATCATGTCTTGTATATGTAAAGACCCAAAATTTTTTTGTATATTTTTTCCCACCATTTTTTTTATGTATTCTTAAAGTCTGAGAGCTAAAAAAATATGCAACAAATTTATCGTAATTTTTTAGTCAAAATAATTCATCATTTTCTTAGTTTGTATCTTATCAAATTTTTACTTTAAAATTTCCGAGCTTCAGCTAATAAATGTATAGAAATTTTGATATAAATTATATAGTAAGAAAATAATCAATCAATTCCTACTTATCATTTCAATAATCGACAATCTCTTAATTTTAATACTAAAACAAAATTGTATACCAAAAATGTTGCAAATCTCGAATTAAACAAATCCCGTTGAGTCTTTTGAATTTGGTGCTTTAATAAGCTACAATATTCTACAAATAATACACAAAATTTCAAACACTTTTCGCAAAATTGAGTTAAATTTTGTATTTCTCTACTTTGGTCAATTCCTCGTTGATGAGTATAAATGAGACGCCAACATGCCACAAATCTTTTTAAAGTGGATGTTGCTGTTTATTTTGTATTTTAAAAACAATTTATATGCTAAATGATGTTTTTCTTACTTAATTTGGGTCAGATATTTCTTTTTTTCTTAAATTTTAATCAAATTAAACAACCATTTAAATTTTAACGAGGCAATTTACCATAACTTTTGGGGATTCAATAGTTTTCATGCCAAAGCAATTTTTTAGATTTAACTCCCTCAAGGTGTACTATTACTAATAAGATTTACTAAATCCTATTTAGAGTTAAACCCCACTTGTAGCCAAACAATCCCTTAGTAATCTTGTGAGGATGAAAACATCAAAATTGGTTGGGATGAAAACTCTCAAATCTTATTAATCACTTATAAGGTGTTTGGCTATTTCTTGTAGGACTTAAGATTTCTAAGAAAGATAAAACTTTATGTTTACAAATTTAAGAATTTATAGATTTAACTAGTAAAAAGAAACAATATGATTGAAGTTTTTGAAAATATTTTCAACATTATTAAAGCTAAATCTTGCTTAAATCTTCCTAAAAAATGATACCAAACAACTTCTTAAGTTTTTGAGATGATAATTCCTATCCCATTATGTTTTGATAAATCTAATGTTAAATCATTCTAGATTCATAATTTATTTTAGCAATTTCATATTGGTCATTTGTTGTGCTTTATCTCAAATCTCAGGTTTAAGATGGGTATATAGGCGCACCTAATAACTTTTAAGACTCCATTTATTAAATATTCCTTGAGTGAGATCATTTTGCTCAAAGGATGTTGTGAATGATGTGATGGTTGATTGCATATGAGTCTACCATAAGATAGTTTGCAATGACCTCAAATTGTTGGAGTGCAAGAAAAAATACATTGAAAAATATTTAATGAAATAAAATAATCAAAATCTTTATACTGAGTACTAATATTCAATTTTATTAAGTTTTCGTCTCTCTCTTCTGCTTTGGTGTTTATGTGTGATTTTCTCTTTCCTTCTACAAAACTATCTTCTTGTTCTATCTAGGATGAGCCCAACATATGCGAAAGGTGAGACCAAGTTTTTGGGCATTAGTGGATGCATTCTACAATAAATAAAAGTTAAATGCCACAAATTTCTAATTTCTCTCTCCATCTGCTAGTATTGCAAACTATATTTTTTTTCGATGATTGTGATTGTACTAGAAGAAATGCTTTTTTGAAGTGTGACAAAAATTGAATGACACTGAGTTTTATAATCAATATAAAAAAACTCAGTTTTACAAGTGCAATGACAAGGTTAAAGCTATATCTTTTGCACGGAATGCTAGAATTTTTTAATCTCTTGATAAGCTATTTTTGCAAACTACATTTTTCACGATTGTGGTGAATGTTCTACAACAAATAACAAAGTTAAAGCTATATCTTTTGCATGGAATGCTAGAATTTTTTAATCTCTTGATAAGCTATTTTTGCAAACTACATTTTTCACGATTGTGGTGAATGTTCTACAACAAATACACTGTTTATGGGTGAGAAAAGTTGAATACTAACTAGCCTTATAATCACTATAAAAAAGATGGCAGTAGTGCAAAGAGTGTAATGAATAAAATTAGAGTTATAGTTTTTTGGTGATTCTTATATTATGCTCGCCACGTTGGAAGAATAAAAGGAGATAAATTAATAACTAAAGATAGAAGAGTCAGTGATCCATAACTGTCATAAGTTCAAAATATGTATGTATGTATAAGGAAAAATAATTTTAGGGTTCAGATATATTATACAAAATAATGAAGATTTAGATGTGAACATAATTTTAGGGTTAATATTGGATGGTTAAAATAGAAAAACAACTTAATATTATTGTGTGATAAGATGATATCATGGAGATTTAAAAAAAAATTTAATAAAATTGTTATTAGATTAATGTTTTGTTGATCTGAGTGTTGGGTAGTAATTTTTTCTGCATTTAAAGCACCCAAATCAATATATCATACCCATTAATATTTCAACTTCACATTCATCTAGAACCTAGTGACAGCCATAATAAAACATTCAATGTTAGGATTCACGATAAATGTTGCAACTCCTAGCTTTAATTTTAATTGTAAGCTAAGGGATTATAACTATAATATGGATTTGCTGGCTAGCATTTTTTTTTTACTGAATAGTACTCTCTGATCTTATGATTTAAGAGTTGCTAGTAATGTTACTTGCTTAAAACTAGCTGAGCCATGATGCAGTTTTTTTTTTCTTGTGCTAGTTGGTCTTACATTTATTAAATTGATCTATTGTTGCAGCTACCATTCTCCCTGTTGTTAAAAAGCGACATCAACTTCTGGTGACTCTGCTATTGTGTAATGCTGCTGCCATGGAGGTATGCATCTAAATGTCCTTGACTTGGCGGAACTATTTATTAAGTTGGTGAATAATTATATACTTGAGATTTTTTTTTAACTTGTGTGTGATACTTTTAGGTTGTTCTCATTATGTTTATGGAAATGTATTTTGTTAGGCATGTAGTCAGAGATTGCTCTCATTGCACTGCAGGAAGGAATATATTTTTTATGCAATAATTTATATTGATGGTACATTATATGCAATCTTAAATGTTTTTGTCTTTCTGAAGCTTATGATTGCATTGTAATTTGTTTGTTTGATATGTATTCTAAATCCTAAAAATATTAAGTTTGAAAATAATTATAAGGATCACTTACATAGATAACACCTGATTCCCAAAATTTACTTTTCTGCATTTAGAGCGCCCAAATCTTTCATATCACATAAGGAATACCACTATTTTAACTTTTAAAAGATGAAATACACCTTTTCATGCAAAAGTAAGATTACATATATGTAAAAGTTGAATTTTAGGAGTTAGATTTGTAAATACATTAGGAATTGAGTGGTATGGATGTAAATCTTCCTAATCATATTCAAAAGATTTTTTTTTTTACTTGTATGATACCTGTAGATTGTCTCGTGTTTTCATGCCATTATGGTTGAGAGAGATGAATCTTGCTAGGCATGCCATCAAAGATTCCTCTCGTTATGCTTGGGTAAGGAATAGATTTTCTACCTCAATGTAAAATCTGAAGTTTAGGCGTTACTATTGCAAGCCAAATTGGGATTAAGTATCATTTGTTGAAAAATCTGTTCTCAGGTTGACTATCATCATAACTCTTGAGTTAGGTGCTGAAAAGGACATTGAAGGAAAGTGAATAAATAGTGAAAAGATAGGCCTAGTTTTGAAACATACGAATAGGATTGTAATGAAGAATCAAGGATTAGCACGGATTATGTAGAATTTGATTAAGCATTTGATGAACAATCTATTTTTAGGTAGGCTATCATTATAACACTTCTAGAGTTATGAGCTGAAAAACACTTGAAAAATAGTGAATTGTGAATAAATAATGAAAAGATGAAATTAATGAATCTTGAATCATATGCACGGATGGTGATGAAAAATCATGGATTAGGCAATATAGTAAGCTTATTGTTATTTATTGTGGATTTTTCTTAGGTAAGTAAGTTGAAAGATGACTACATGTATTTATCCGCCTTAGACTCATCATCATCATTTGCATTATTCCAGTTATTTATGTTAGCTTTTAATGAATCCCCGTTGTCCATTTGTTGTTTGTAAGTGTTGCAAGATATATGATACCTATTTAGTACAAATTCTTCCTTCAATTTTTTTTTATAAAATCCTTTGGTTAACATTTTGATTCTAATCAACTGAAAACGTTTTTTCTGCCCATTTTATTGATGTGTTTTATATACAAACCAATTTAGATGTCTAGTAAATGAAACTTGTAACTATTCATAATGTTTTCATTGAGTCTTTATAGCTACTCCCCTCTCAAACATTCTTTCAATAGAGCATAGGAAGCTACTTCCCTCTCAAACATTCTTTCAATATTTTTATTATGGATTCTCTCAAAATTGATCCAACTTTTCTTCATTGACTTATTGAACTAACATTTTCATTATAATCACCTTTGTCCCACCTATAAAGTCCGCTTTTTATGAATTATTCTTTTTTATTCAATCTCATTTACTCAAAGTTTTTGTCATCAATAATTTCATATTGACATTATGTTTCTCAAATTACATGCAAATACAGGCCCTCCCTTTATCTCTTGATAAGATCTTTAATCTAGTTGCCGCAGTAATCTTGTCGGTAACATTCGTTCTGACTTTTGGAGAGGTATGTTTTTCCCCTTTTATATTGCAATTTTTCAGAGCTTTGAATTTCTTAGCATGCGTTTATTATCCTGGACGTTATTGTTTGTTTATGTTTCTATTTCCAGGTTATTCCTCAAGCCATATGTACAAGACATGGCTTGGTCGTGGGTACAAAATTTGTACGGCTTGTGTGAATCTTAATGATCATTTGCTACCCTGTAGCTTATCCAATTGGAAAGGTATTTGAATCATGGTTTACAAGAATACCAGAGATTTACAAGAATACCAATCAATATTTATGTATTTACATATCTAACAACTTAACTTCATTTTTTACATATATGCCACCTTACCATTTTAGGAAAATGGTGTATTTCACTTTTTAAGAGTTTTAATTTTGGTATTTTTTATGTGATATGAAATTCTTGCGTGGCATAAATATAAAATTCATATTTTAGGTGTTAGATATGTAAATACATAAGGTTGTGGGGCATGCATGTAAAAATCATAGTTTAGGCCTTACATGATCCTTTTAGTTTTTTTTTTTTTTTGTAGTACTTGACTAGTTTTTCTTATTAGACACGACAGTGCCAAGGTAGATTTCTTGTTTCAGAAATATGTTTTGTTCCATTTTTAACATTGCTTCTCAGAAACTTTTTTACATAGTTCTATTAAGGAAGACTTGAGTAAGCTCATCTTTAACTTGTAAACATCGTGTCAGATTTTGGATTGTGCGCTTGGACATGGTGATTTGTCACTTTTTAGGCGTGCTCAGCTGAAGACACTCGTTTCTATTCATAGCAAAGAGGTACACTAATTTCACAAAATAAAAAATAAAAAAAACTTAAGACAAGTCCCTTTAAAAAGCTTATTTGTTGTAATTACTAATTTTACCAACATATGTGATGACTGCTACTGTGTTCTCTTGTGGTGCTAAAATTTCAGGCTAGTAATGGCGGTGAGCTCACCCATGTTGAAATAACAATAATAAGTGGTGCTCTTGATATGACAAAGAAGGTGTGTTATAACAATTTTTTTTAATGACAATAAATTAAGAATCCCTTTTTCCATATTTGAAGTAGTGGTTAATGAATTTTTGAATTTTCTTATGAAATCTCATATGAAAATTAGTTTTATCGATGAACTGTATTGTTAACGCTAATTAATTTGTACATTTTTACACTCTTTGAACATTCACTTTTAATAGTTCATAAACAAATTGCTACAATGTCAATTCTGCATGAGATTTCTTTGTAGCATAAAATTTGTCTCGTATTTGTACTCATTTATTAGTGCTTCTGTCCATGGATGCTTTTTTGTTATTTTACATCCTCTCTTATGAATATCTTCTTTAAAGATCTCTTTTCTAATGCACAGACTGCTGAGAAAGAAATGACACCGATTGAATCAACATTCCATTAGATGTCAATTCCAAGTTGGACTGGTGAGTGTCGAATCTTGTGCACTATCTATACTTTTTCAGTGTTTTGTAAGAATAGTTTATTTTTTAAGTCCTATAGTACGATGTTCAAACATTTACATTTTGTATCTTATTGGAAATCTATAAAATTCGAAGTCTCATAAAACAAAGTCTCATAATATATTGATTGTTTGTGTATATTATGGTTATTTTTTATCCTTTTGGAGCTTAATATTTTAGTGAGATATTATCTCGCACTAGCATGAAACTTGATTTGGTGATCTATTTTTATTTAATTTATTTATGTGCTCTAAATATCTTTTTAAACTTGTATATGTGATTAATATTTCATCAGATTCAATGCAATATACATTTTTATTACAGTATAATTTTCAATTGATTGAATGAATTTTTAAGCCTGGATTTCTATGTAGTATTTCTAGTAAATAACTATTAAATTATCATTTGAACAGTTTTCTTTGTGCTGTTAGTTTTCATCCAAGTAATGAGATTCTCTAAATTAAAACTTTGTTATTTAAGAATTTAAATGTGTGTATGATCTTTCTTCACTGTAGATTTGCATTAACAAATTCTAGACCCTAAGACATCTTTTGTTATTTTTTAACAGGGAAGCCTTTAGCAAAATTCTAACCCGGGGCCACAACAGAATCCCTGTTTATTCAGGAAAACTAAGGAACATTATTGGTTTTCTACTGGTTGGTGCTGATCGTCTGCTGCGCTATACTTCTCATTCTTGTTTTGTTCAGCAGAAGATATGCATGTGGTATATTTTTTTGGGCTTCTTTAACTTGGTAAGTTCCTTCTGCAGGTGAAATGTCTTCTCACTGTTCGTGCTGAGATAGAGATGCCAGTTAGTGCTGTTTCCATAAGAAGAATTCCTAGGTTTCTCAAATTTACTTTTTTTATTCATTTTTATGATAATTATTATAAATTTTCTTATGCCTAAAATTTTGTCAGGGTCCCAGCAGACATACCTCTATATGATATATTAATGAGTTTCAGAAGGGAAACAACCATATGGCTGTTGTTGTCAAGACTAAAGTGAAAACATGGAGTCTTCCTCGCACTAAAGAGAACGAGTCTGAAGAAAATAAAGAAGCTTTTGACAAATCGAATTTGACAACTCCTTTACTATCAAAAGTGGATGGCACTTTTGTGGTGGACATAAATAAGGGTCCAGAGAAACAAGCTAATGGTAACAACCCCACTTTGGCCCACTTTGGGTCTTACACTTACATCAGAGGATATTGAAGATGGAGAGGTTATCAGTATCATCAATCTTAAGGATGTGTTTGAAGAACTCCTTCAGGTACATGCAGCTCATTTCTTTTACTATTTCAATACTTATGAGTCTTTTGGTAAGTCTAGGATGCATTTCCATCCTTTTTTTATTGATTCTAGCAATTGCCTTTATTAAACCATAATCATTCAAACTGCCATGAGTTGGTATGATTCTAGCTTGTATGTTAGCACTTGTTTGACATTTTTTGTGGCCTCACCTTTCATAAATAAGTATTGCAATTTGTTCGACTATATTTAGATTGTCAATACTTGGAATATTTGGGGTTTTGTCACATTCTTGCTTGTGTTTGGCATAGTTTCCTTGGAGAAGAATCTATATTTAATGTGAGTTATTTAAGGTTATTATGCTGATCACAGATGTATTTGTTGTGTAGGATGAGATTGTGGATGAAACTGATGAATAAAACTGATGAATATGTTGAGATGAATATGTTGATGTTCACAAAAGGTGATTGTAAATTTTTCTCTCTTTTTTGTCTTACGCTCCATTCATCACAAATGGTAAATAATTTGAATTGGAAAGGTGTTGTAAGTTTAATATTTTTATCTGCAGGATACATGTGGCTGCTGTTGTGGCCGCATCTTCAGTTGCACGAGCCCATCAATTAGGAGGTTAACTAATTGTGGTATTTTTTTATTTTTATGAAACATTTGGTTGGTATAAATGTAAAAAATAAAAGTTAGTTGTTAGATATGTAAATATGTAGGAATTAGGTGGTGTGTATGTAAATGTCCCTTGTCAAATTATCTTTCAACCGTGATATAAAATCATATGAAGTATGTGAGAGCTTGGGGATTGGGAGAAGAGAAGCCAAACAAATAGATAGGAATTGAGTGGTAGGTATGTAAATCTTTCGAAATTTTTATCTATAGTGTTTCACACAGCTTATCTAAGGGCTCAAGCGGCATGCTTCATGACTTATAAGGGATTGATTTTAAACCTATGCATCAGGTGTCATAAAGGTATGCTCATTGACTTCCTAAATAACATCTTATTAATTACAGTTTTGATTTTTTTTTTCTTATGCATGTTGATTATATCTTCTTTATACTTAAATTTAGAACTATCAAATGACTTTAGGATGTTTACTTCACCGATTCCACTAATTTTTATCTGAAATTTGCTTTGGCATGACTTATTGTCGCCAGGTTCTATTTCTTACGACAATCATTCCACAGTGCTAGAGAGAATGTATCACGTTCAAATGACAGAGTTTGGCTCGGTGGTATGCTATTTCTTATATGTTAACACTTAGTGTAACTTGTAATATAATTTTTATTGTTTACCTGCTTTATATAATTGTTTTATTTGATTTGTTATGAATATTTTATAATTACAGGGGAGATAATCAACAACCTTAAGAAGAAGGATATGTTGAAGAAGATATGAAGAATGTTGCGCTTTTAAAGATTATGTGGAAATTGTTGTTTGTGATAGACAACTTTTTAGTTTCATGTATTATTGTAGCATATGACAATGTTGTTGTCTAGAGATATGAGTTTGTTAGTAAATTATTTGATTGTTTACACGTTATTTTTTGTTTTCTTTCTCCAAGTTGAATTTTTTAAAGAGATTTAATTATAATTCTATCCAATATTTGTGATTATTTTGATGGAATCATGTGGGAGATTATATATTGGTATGTTGAATGTATGTGAGCATCATTTTGATTGCAACAGGTTCAATAATTGGAGGGCGGCAGCCTCGGCCCCACTGTCGCCTCGGCCCCACTGTCGGCGGCGTAGGAACTTTACGGCGGCAGTCGGGACGACGATTTGCTTTTCCGGTGAAAGAATGAATTCAAAGAAGGTTGGTGGCAAATCTCCTTCAGCTGCTGGTACTTCTTTTAAGAAAGCAAACTACTTTCAAGCATCCCGTTGTGTTAGCAGTTATCCTAATCTTGAACAATTTAATGGTGACATGGGAAATTTGACCACAGATCCTATAGAGAATGATGAATGGGAAGTAGCTGGGAAAAAGAAGAATAAAGTTGGGGCTGTGGCTTGGAAGCAATGGAGTTCAAGTTCTGTTCCTAAAACATTGGTTTAGTCTGGAAATGTGAAATCTTGTACTGGTTAGGCTGATATTGCTGATTCTCAAGCAGCAGTTGG
This sequence comes from Phalaenopsis equestris, assembly GCF_001263595.1. Taxonomy (NCBI): domain Eukaryota; kingdom Viridiplantae; phylum Streptophyta; class Magnoliopsida; order Asparagales; family Orchidaceae; genus Phalaenopsis; species Phalaenopsis equestris. Next base: position 71,717,104 of record NW_018164444.1, on the reverse strand, counting down.
CAGGCGAAATCCAAAGCAACAATCAGGGATTAGAAATTGTGTAACTGCTTCTACGACTCCACATTCTCCTACCGTACCTCCGCCTTTGCAACATGGCTGGCAGTGGGGTGCAAAAATACTGTTGTGTATGTGACCCAGACGCTATATGAAACCAGTGTAGATAACAGGGTTGTAAGGCTTAGAACTAAGATGCAACAAGAAGAGAGCAAAGAAATGATGGATTTTCAAGAACAATTTCTTAAGTCTCAAATATATAAAATACAGAAGCACAATGAAGAGAAGGAAAGGCAATTTGAGAGGTTGCTTCAAGAGGAGCGTGCTAAGGCAAAATCTGCGGATTCAAACTCTGGATGTGGCAGAGATTGCAACTTGAGGAAGAAGTGTGAAAACTTTATAGAAAGCCAGGCAAAAGATGTGGAAGCATTTGAGAGTAGAAGAGAGAAGCTGATTAAAGCATATTATGGAGAAGCAACCATATAATGACCAACCATAGTATTATTCTATGTAAGAAAGATCTTGCATTTAACATCCAGAAATACTAAACATGAAACAAGAGTCAATCATCTAGAAAATGTGGAATATTTATCCTGACCTTTAAATAAATTTTGAGAGCCAGTGTTTAATAAAGCAACGAAAATGAGTCATCCAATCACAATTGTATACTCATATAATGAAAGTGTGTCATTAAAAATTATTTTATCTCAAAAATTTATTAAATTTAAAGAATCACAAAAAATAATGGTTTTTATGATTGTTGCAACAAGTGGAATAATAAAAGTATGTTTTGATATGGATCTTTTTAAGGGAGTGCATGCCAGTCGTCTTTTCGTCGTTGAAAAGAGGGGTTTAATTTAATGTAATATATATTAGATTTTGGAAAGTAAAATTTTAATTTTTGAAAATATAAGATCAAACCGATCCCATATAAACAATAGTTTAAATAAGTGAGCACAACACTGTAAGTGATACATCTATCCCGAGGAATAGACATATTACTTACTAGTGCAACTTGATTAAATAAACTAATGAATTTATGACATCTGTTTTAGTCTGCGAAACCATTTATGTTGACCGACAAATTTCTCTGTTTAATATAAAAGATTAGATATGATTTATATTAAGCTGGGTTCTTAAAGTTTCCTATAAGGGCAAACACCTTTAGTTAATTATATTTTAAATGACCGAGGTCATCCAAGAAAACTCTCGATTTAGATAAAAAAATATCGTATTCAAAGATCGGACCAAGGAGTGTCAAATGGGAAAGACTCAAATTTGGAATATTGTTATGAAATTCACAAGGAAAAAACTAGGGGATGCCACAGATTCTGAGGAGAACCTCAATAAATTTTCAAGCTATCCTATTGTTTGGCTTTAATTTCGAGAAGAAAATTATTGAATGTTTTATCATGCCAATTATTATTATTTAGGGTTTGCATTTGCATAACACAATCATACAAAGAGCCTGGAAGATGGAAGGACTTATGTCGCAAAGAACGACGATATCGAAATCCTAGAACGAGTTAGAGCTTAAATTGCACATCATGATCGTGCAAAGACCTAAAGATAAGGTGAGGTTTTATGTTGCCTTAAACAAACAACCTCAAAATCCTATAGCTTGTTGTTTAATTCTAAGAAAATATATGCTGTTGTAGATCTTCTTGTTGTTGCCCGCGGTGCTAGCTCTATGCTCCTCGTCGAAGTAGTAGTCTTAAAGTCTAAGGTTCAAATGTTTAAATGACAAGTTTTGGTATTGTTCAAATATTATGGGGCGTTAAAGTTGATTAGAGTAACACCGATTAGGATTCTACCGTTCCCTCGTTTTGGTACCACTATTTTCTTTTGAATTTACTTAGCTTAAACTAGTTGTTAAGCTCATTTAAACTGGGGAGATCGGGGAGATCTCGTGGAGATCTCGTTATGAACCTTGGGTTACCTCATCCGAGGGACTTACGTAAATTTAAAAGGACGTGTTATGAAACTGTGTTGTTTTGTTTAATTTTAAAAATGTTGTTTAATTTTTAAAAAATAGCTTTTGTAATTTTTCAATTTTTTTTGAAAGAGGTTGTGTAGTTAAAGAAGGTACAGGTAGGAAATGCATTAAAGAAAAAGGAAGGGAAATTGCATTACAAAAATGTAAATGCGTACCTGTCATCTTCTCGCACTTCCGCTGAAAGATTTCCTATATGTTTATGCTCAAAGTGATTTCAAAGATTGATTAACCAAATTTTCTAATGTGATCGCAAGAATTCAAGGGCAATATATATGTTCCTCTAAATTCAAGTTGTAATTGATCCACGTGTAGATTAAGATTCTTTCGATACCACTAATTGACACTAGGTTTTAATCACTAGTGTGGTCATCACCAAATGCTAAATTAGGTTCGATTCAATTCAAATAATAAACCACAAATCAAAATATTAAGTGCCCCAGCCTAACCTGCTTTTACAGTTTACCAACATGAAGCTTTTCATTTCCAATAATTGTAAAAGTATTACAAGTGATAATAAGAAAATAACAACATAGCCAAATAGAACTAAGAAATCCAAAGATTCTTTATTTCAATTGACTTCCTCAAGTGATCTTCCTCCACTTTTTCCCCTGTTGGCTCCAATAGGCACTCACACACTATGACACTCACTTTTTCACTCACTCTTACTTGCTCTACAACATAACTGTTTCTCTCACACTATCCAGAGACTTCTCTTAAGTATGTCTCACCCTCACAACTGCCCTTCTCCAAAAAGAATTCAAAATTTGGGGAGAATAATTCCTCTATCATGGACATCGCGCTACGAAGCTACAGCCATGGCACCCTAGGTGCTAGGATGGGTGTTGAGGCCCTCTAGAACTAGCACTTAGACACCAGACTCTCGGTTTCTTAGCTCTTTGCAATAGCATTCATCACACTACAACTCTAATCGTAACGACGAAGAGGAGTTATATCTGGGCAAGTAGGTGCTGAGTGGGCGACGCTTAGGCTCTGTGTTCTTAGTCTTTAACTCATTCTTCTGCTTTCAGGTGACATCATGAAGTTATTCATCTAGCATCGAGGCATCGAGTTTGGGTGCTTAGGCTCTGGGTGGATGGGGCCTAGACTTTGAACTCTCGAGAAATAATTCCTGCAGGATGCTAATCATGGTGCTTGGGCTCTAGAAATAGCGCTAAGGCGATCCTCGGAGGCCCTTCAAATTTTCTTTAAGTCACTTTAAGAGATTTTTCTGCATAAAAGCACATAATATTTTACAAAAATATGAAACAAACCTTAAACAAAAGGCATGAAAAAATATACATCTTTTATGCATTGTTTTCACTCAACATCATCCTTTATTTTTTATAAGAATCTGTTTCCTCAAGTAGTTGTACTTTAATGCACTTAATAAATATAACCGTTCTTTTTAAGTTAATATATCAAGTCTTCCTGTCGGTTATGGATGAGCTTCTAACAGTCTTTATTTAGCTTTATCTATAGTTTCTTTAATGAATTGTTGTTGTAATGTCATCTTCAGCATAAATTGCATATAATATCCCCTTAATGTACATGCTATGTAGTTTTTTGTAGAATAAAATGTTCTGAGCCAATATTTTATTCATTTATCTTTTTTGAAAGATCTACTGCATACCACCCAAATCTTATGTATTTGCATATCTGTTGCATATAACTCAATTTTTACATACATAACACTTACCCTATGCATGAATAAGGTGTATTTCACCTTTTAAAAGTTAAAATGATGATATTTAATTTATGTGTTAGATATTTAAATTCTTAGGACTTGACTGATGACTGGTATTTATGTAAATGCTCCTTTTTTTTTCCTCCTAATCAGGAGCTCATAATGTAAATCTGTTCAAACTATATTCTCACTTAAGAAATATTTCTTATTTTGTAATATAAATTATAGGTGAATATAGTAAACAGAAACATTTATCCAATACATGTTTTTGAATTAACTACCGAAAGATAATTTATTTTCAAAATAAAAAAGATTCAAAATCTTTTTAATGAATTAATATTTTATGATTTTTATAAAATAACATGTTGAGTTATTATTTTGTACTTTTGATGTCGTTGAATCCTTTTAGTATGTAGAGTCTCGTATTATCCATGAGTTCATACAACTCAGTAAAGACATTGTTTTTAGGAGGAAGGTATGGAAGGAGATTATGGATGTGTTGTTAAAGCTCGTTCATAAGACTTCATATTTTTCATGATCTCTGGGCTGTCGGGATGGGCTCAAAGAAATGGTCTTTGTTTCCTAGTATATAGAGAGAAGAGTCTAGTATAGAGGGAGAAAAAGAGAGAAGAGAGACTTTGAGGCCGTGAGTCCTTTTTTGAGATCTCTAAAGCTGATCCCTGATAGCCTCTCAAAGCACCCTTTTATATATGGGAGAAAGAAAATATAAAATTATACTAAATACATTACTACGATTGTTTGTGATGCATTGATGAAAAGATCACAACGTAGATAGTGATTTAAATATGGATGGATACACATCCTTATGTGCAATGACGATCTTCTCTGGTAACTGATTTGTCCTGGGCTGGGTTGACAACTTCTGCAGGTGGGCTCAATTTGATTATTCCAACAGGTTGGCTTAGCTCGACCACTTTGGCAAGTAGGCTTGGCTTGTGAATGGCCTAATCCTTGGACGCAGACCTTCAAAGCTCATAAGGTTTATTGATCCTTACTTATTTTGTGCCCTTGAAAAGCCTTATTAAATTATACGGCTGTATTTAGGTATACATTTAGTTTCACTGTTCTCTTGGTTCTTTGATTAGTGACTATAACAAGTTAATGAAGATTCTTGGTTTCCTATGAATGTTAAAATATTCATTTCTTATTGCAATTTACAGCTCAATTTAAAAGTTCATCGAGCATGAACGCAATATGATTAATAACATAATTTTTCTTGATCTGGGGGCACTTCGGCTATACTTGTGAAGAATTAGGCTATCTTATGCTCATCTTTGATTTAGGACAAACCATTGCCTGTGGGCACTCTATGCTACACTTGGAGGGAGTAGACTCTTAAGCTTCCAGTTGCATATGATCAGTTTGTTTTCGGGTTTCTTGGCTCCCTTGCAAGGAGTTTATTTATGAATACTTGATATGTTGAAACCTGATGGTCTTGCATCCAATTATGATAGAGGTTAATTGTTCGAGCTGTTTTACGACGAGAACTGGTAGTTTTCCAAAAGAGTTGGATTTAAGTTTGAAAAGATAAAGGTAACAAGTGTTGGAGTTGAGACTTTCCTATTCTTGATAATGTTTTTGTTAGAGAATAAATGTCGCATCATGCTTGTCATGTTCTCATGTGTATGTGCTCTAAATGTCTATTGTTACACTAATATGATGTCCAAAGAAATGAAAGTTAATATTAAAAAATAACATTAATTATGGTGGTTAACAAACTTTAAGAGTGCTCCCTTATGAGTCATAAAAAGGTATTTCATGGGAACCGTAAGTTTCCATTTTGAAGCAGAGAGACTCCTTGCTGTGATTTTGAAAATTTTCAGTTCCGATGTTCCATTGTGGATAAGGCTGTCGTTGAAGTGATGAAATTCACAAGGTCGTGCCTTCAAGTCAGACTTCATCAACAGAGACTAAAGAATCTTATGTTTATAGATGAGGAATCATAGAAGAGGACCAAATGTTCTATGAAGTGTAACGCCACAGAGTAAGTTGCTTCTTGCAATCCTCTTGTAAAGACCTTGAAAGTGCTAGATCCATATGTGGGTAAAGTTGACAAGGCTGTCTTAGATGGTGCTTTGCTCCTAGCCTCACATTCAGCTGGTGACTACTGATGTCAATGTAGTTTTTAAACTCATTTAACGTCCATCCGAATACATTGTTATGACCTTTCAGGCTGACCATTAACTAGTTTTGATGATTTCTGCTGAAATCGAAGCTGATCTGGAAGGTTCTACCCACTTCATCTTAAGAAATAGGTACTAGTTCTATAATCTCATTGGCTTTGAGGCCACTGCCTTTATTATTGTTGAGCTAAACATGGTATTTTTCTACATTCACCACAGATCGTAGATAACAAGTCTAGAATTGGATTATATTAGAGACAACTTGTCCTCCTACTGGAAACTTTACAACAATATGACAAGTGGATGTCACTGTCTGAAAAATTCTATATGATAGGAGCTTCCATGATGATGAAGTTAGCTGACATTGTGTATTGGTGTTCTCCTTCTACCCATGTCTCAAGCAATGTGATTATTCCGTAGATCTTTTTTCTTCATCGAGGAACCCGTAGAATGGACCTGAGATGGGATCAAGTCGATTAACGGCTATGCCAATTTACTGAAACACTCCTTTCAACAGAAAGTTGGCAGAGCTACTTGTGTCCACATGGATACTTTTGATTCGGTAATCCACGATCACCGTAGTGACCATGATAACATCATTGAAGGGGTTCCGGCCAGCAGACAGATCGATGTCAATTAAAGTGATGAAAGGATGTAATGGTGTTACACACTTCACTAGGGAGGTTGAGTGGACCTCTCTTGTTATTAATAACTTCAAGCTGGACCTTCGCGAAGTTTCAAATCCGTCTCCTCCGAAGATGGCTAGTATGATGCCGGTGATGTGCACTAGTCTTGCCAGAGCGGGCTCATATAAAATGTACCCTTCTCTTTCTAAGATTATATCAATGAAGCTGAAAATATTTCTTGCTATGCTTTGTATGGAGCTAGCATGATGGTGATAATGACAATAAATAAAACATAATTTGAGCTAGCATTTTATTTTATTTTATACATTTTACTACCCATATTAATTTTATCATGTGTGATATGTCTAAAAAGACACTAAAACCAATAAGAACTATTTTGAAGTCAAACTCTATGCTTCATTTTGTATTGTTTAAAATAATGCAACTAGGGCTGTCAAAATGGCTCGTTGTTCGCGAACAACTCGTGTAACGATAAGCTTAACGAGTCGAACACGAACAAATTCTTATGCTCGAAATTTAAACTAGTTGAACACGAACAAATATTTGTTCGCTCGTGTTTTGCTCGAATTAGCTCGAAAAAAAATAAATAAATAATATAAATATAAAAGTATTCAATATTCCGAGATATTATTGGTGTAATTCCTCCGCTCTGGTTTTATTGGTGTTATTCCACCGTGTAACACCGATAGTACCAGTAAGATCGTGTAATAACACTGAGTAACACTCGTTGTGTTATTGATATTATTCCGCCGTCCGCGTTATTATTGATGTTATTCCACGATATTATTCAAAAAAACCAGAATAACATCTCTAACACCACAGAACAACACCCGAGTAACACCTGTAATAACACCCGCACCATTTGGGTATTACTCATGTATTACTACGGGTGTTTCTCAGGTGTTATCGAGTTATTCTGCCATTCGCAATATTATTGACGCGATTCTGCGACAAGTTATATTTTACCGAGCCTATTCAAGCAAAACACGAACCAAACACGAACAAGAATATGTTATTCGAGCCGAACACGAACACATTGTTCACGAACCATTCGAGCACTTGCTCAAGCTCGGCTGGTTTACAACCTAAACTGCAACCATGTTCTAAAAGATTTTTTACTTTTTTTAGACGACCATTCTTTAATTTGCAAATGTGAAAAAGAAGTATTCTTTCTATCAGAAATCAAAATTGCAAATTTATAATGGATTATTTACATACATACCACCTAATTCTTATGTATTTACAGAGATGACACTTGAAATTTCTACTTTTATACCACCAGTCTTTTACATCACATCTAAAATATCAACATTATTTACATCAAAAAATGTAAAATACAGCTTTTCATGCATACATAAGGTAACATATAAAAATTAAAGTCCAGATATTAGACATATAAATATGTAAGAACTGAGTAGTTGGTATGTAAATGTTCCATTTATAAAGAAACTGCATAAAATCCTATACTGAAGCAAATGGCTACCGTAAAGCAAATGGCATGAGACTCGGCACTTCCTGGTTAACCAGAACAAAGCAACTTTCCAATGAACCACCTAGTAGAAAAAGTACTTATTTAGAAAACTGGTCGACTATCAAAAAATACATTATTAACTACTTTTTATAAGCTCCTATATTTAAGAAAATAAATATGAACCAACCTTTGCTAGTTCATATTCATATTTATAGCCTTATACGAGTATACACATGCATCACCTGTCTCTATAATTGTACACAATAATCGAGAGATTATATTCATTTGCAGCTCTTATTTATCAAACAAGTTAATAAATAAAAACCTAAATAAATAATCAACTCATTTATTAAAAATCAAAAATTGATTGTGACACAAGTAAATGCAAAAAAAAAAAAAAAAAAAAAAAAAAAAAGGAAAAAAAAAAAAAAAAACTTTTATGTTGTTAAAGCATATGCTCAAATATAGCATGTTAAACACTGAATAGAACAATTGCTTGATGATCTTCCAAGCATAAGATTTACAATAAATAAACTGAAAATGAGTGCTATTACCTATATAAATTAATCAGGGAACTCTCTGACCCGAAAGGATAAAAAAAGGAAGAAAAAAGAAAAAAAGAAAAGAAATTCTATATACAAAATGATGATGCTACATGAAATAACTTAGAGAGCTCTTCCTCCTTGATCCACCTTCCCCATAAAGTTCATTCCATTGAACAAGCTCGTTCATATTGGTAGATTCATATGAGACGCTGGCACAAACCTGTAAGGGGAGATTATGGATTAATAGAAAATTAATTATGGGAGTAAAAGGAATTAGTAACTGGGGCAGCAGCTCTGTTTCAACTTTGTTTATTTGGTAATCAGATTCTAACTACATGGTTAGAGGAATTTACATATATACCGCCCCGATTCTTATGTATTTACATATCTGTCACCTAAACTAGACATTTTTTATGTTTACACCACCCAAATGTTTCATATCACACGAAAAAATGCCACTATTTTAACCTTTAAGCATAGATAAGGTGCAAATATGCAAAAATTGAAACATAGGTGTTTGGATATGTATATAGATAAAAATTGTGTGATATGTATGTAAATCTTCCTTACATTAATTATACTAAATTGTAACTGGACATTGATATCATTCATTGATTAAAAACAATTGTAAGCCAAGTCAATTCTATTTAGCTGTAATTAGGTGTTGCTAATTGCACAACAATTATCAGATTGGAGATAATTGTGACATTTTTGGATTGGGTGGAGTCGTCAATAGAAATAGGAAAAAAAGGCATCCAAAATGCGAGGACATTAAAAATTGGCGGATAGAATATCATATAATAACAACAAGAAGCATTTATCTCACTAAGTGGGATCGGCAAATCAAAGATCATGATAAACAATAATATGATATAGCATTTATCATTTCAACTAGCAAAATTTTCATGATATGCTAGAGCAATAAGTATAATTTCTAATCTAACGCAAAGAGGTTAAGACTCACCGAAAAGATGTGAAGTTTATAAAATAAATCTTTCTTAGGCATTTATTATTAATATAGAATGAACATAAGGGTCCTGGACATGACCCATAAAGGTAGCATGACATAATTGCACAAGGTAGAACATTATATGCCATGGATATATATTTATGCTTTCTAAATTAATAGTATGAGATAAATAATTGCTATTATTCTCTCTTAAAAAAATATTATATGATGAAATCTAATATTATAAAACAAATTTTAGTGATAAAATAAAAACAAACATAATTAATAATAAAAAAATAAACTTTTTAGCTAATGAGCAATTAATAACATTTTTATTTGTCACTTCTTTGACAAATATTATTATTACTTTCAAAATATATAAAAAATATTTAAAAAGTATATACCCAATGTCATCCTCAAAACAATCAAACCAAATATGACTACACTAGCATTACTAATGGAGTTAACACACACCATGCAAGGGCCATCATTAGCACTAATGCTAACGCCATATTCAATGAAGTCTTCAACTTCATCTAAAAAAACACAATTTTCGAAGATTTCAAAGATGACTCATCAAGAGAAAGATTAGCAATTTCAAGTATTCCACTATTATCCATTGGGGTTAATGTATCTCTACTAATATCCTTTAACTTAGCTGTAATTAAGTAGATTTTGAGCTTCTATGAGATTGAAGATGCAGATTGTAGGTTCACAAAATTCGTGCCCCAACTTCCGCGATATGTGAATATTTTTTTTTTGAATTCAAGTTAAATATTTTTGAAAACAAATAAGATTTTAGACAAGACATTATCTAGTGATTTCACTCTTATTTTGCAAGCACTTGAAGATCTAGGATTGCACAAGCCCCTTAAGTTAATTATATTCAATGTATAATAGCAACAATTACAGTTTAAATTACATATTATAAAATTAAAACCGTGACCTAAGAGTGAATGGTGGAAAAAATAATGACAAACCCAACCAAGATACAATGATTTCATCATTCAAAGTTGTTATGGTCAAATGAGGTAGTTGACCCAATTTGGCCAAAAAAATTTTTGCTAATAGCAACGAGCTACGTTATTCAAGGAAATCTATGTTTGTCAAAAATGATAAATTTAAAAATCGTTGTTAATAGCAATGAGCAATGTTATTTGAGGAAATCTTATAAACCTTGGGGTGGATGTTTGTCAAAAATAATAAATCTAAATCAATATTGATTGATAGAAAAATTTATATCAATCACATGTACCCTTATGATTCATAGCTTAAAGGGTACGAGTAATTAGGAACATACACGCTACAGCTATGACTGCAATTTAATGGTGCCATTTAGAGGCAAACACTCGATAGAAGATATATGATCATAACTGCTACTTTTTTTAGAGCAATTGAGCCAAAAGCACATTTATAATTCACAATTTCAGGGCTACAAGTCATTGCAAAACTTATGAGTTACGATCATGTCTGTTATTTAATGTTGTCATGTGAAGGCAACCACACAGTCAAAATGCTCTTGTTATAACCGTTACTTTTGTGGAGTCATTGAGCGTAACCATGCCGATAGAATTTAGGCTACATCCTTACTAACAAAGATCACTTTTGAGTGTGAATATAATAATATATACAATGTAAAATTTACTCTTTGTAATTTGAGATTGATTATAAATAAATCATAATTAACAGCTGTTGTGAAAGATGGATAAGATTGCTCGAAAATTTAGGTCATAAAATTTTAGATGAATATTTTGATATGTTGATATGAAAATTTTGATTTAAACTTCATTTAAAAAATTGACACCGGTAAACACGGTCATCATAAGGAATTGATACTTGAAATGCTTGTATTTTGTAATTAATTTGAAATTCGTTAGTTTAATATCATTAAAAATATCAATATCATAACTCTAATCCTTATAAGAACGAGGATGAGAGATTATGTGCAACATACAACCATGTTTAATTGATAAGACTGGCCGCTAAAAAACAACCATAATTTAATTATCTTGAGATAGTGAACGTAATTTTAAAAGTGTAAAAAATTCAAAAAGAAGATTTGTATGTTTCTCATAGAGCAATTTGAATAAAAATTTATGTTAAAATGCACAATATTCCCAGACGCTCAAGCTTAAGCACTTTTTGGATAATTAAGATAACATCGTTTTCAAAACATTTGCATATTTTTCAAAAATATGTACTTAAATTGCAAACTAGTTCATAAAATATGAACGAAAATTTAAATAACTCTAATTGTTTACCCTTCAAACTTCAAGTTTTGAATTTTCAAGGATTCAGTAAAAATGGTGCTAATGTTTGTGAACAAATTATTGTTGTTGGCCAATTTCATTCCTATTTAACTTTCATTCTTGTAATAGTATTATTATTTTCATTTTTAACGTAAAATGTATAATATTTAAATTATTTATTTTGACATATTTTTATTTGCCATTATTTTATGTCGCATTAACGTCAATTGTCCAATTTAAGCATTAATTTTTAGTTCTTTGTAAGTCCAAATCACCGAAAATTTCAGTACTCTCTCAATGTCTCCTCAACATAAGGGGCATCAAGGCAAGAACTGGACTTCTCACCATGCTTAAAAAAACGTGATGGTAAGTGTTAGGAGACACCCATGACGATAGGGGTCCTCTAACCCACGTCGCCTAATAAAGCGTTTATAGGCCTTAATTCTGCATGAAAAAAGATGAACACAAATTGCTCGCCACATTAGAACAAAACAATGAGTATTTATTTAACAAATTTTTTTGTCAAATTGGAACAACCTGAATGGGCACTTAAAATTTTCCTACATTTTAAAACTTTGTGCATGAAGCGACAACAATGATGAGGTGACAATGAATTTTGCAAATTCAAATGAAATTAAATATATTTTTAACTCTTTAATTTTTTCCTTTTGAATAATATAATATATAGATGCATATATTTATACAAAAATGTAGATAAGATGATATAGATAATGCATGAGGTGATCAGAGTTGGTAAGTGTAAGTATAGATAATGAAAGAAGTGATAATGCATGAGGTGATCAGAGTTGGTAAGTGTAATAGAACGAAAGAAGTGGCGAGTAGGGGCTTGAGGATAAAAGAGGAAATAAGCGAGCAAATTGAAAAAGATAAGTACATCAATGAGGCAAAAAAAGTGGATGTTTGGGGTGTGATACAGGGATTCATGGACGAGTTGTGCAAAATCAAGGAGGGAGACCTGTGAGGGTTTCCAGAACTAGGATATGGCTAGAAGACGAGTAGTGGGCAGATATGAATTTTTCACTTCGTGGCAAAGAGGAAGAATGGGGAAAACGGTGTGCCCGGACACAAACTTAGATTGACAAGAGCTTTTAAATGAGAATAGGAAGCAAACAAAGAGGGGGTGTTTTATTGACTGCTCTAGACCATATAAGATGAAGAGGGGAGAAATACAATGCGAGTTTGGGTGTATCTGGGAGCTTGGGATGATCGAGAAGAGAGGGCTTCGACATTAGTAATTCATACGAGGAGGAGTGGAGAAGGCTTCGTGAATCAATGGGATGATGGGATTGGCATACAGGATTGAGTATAGCATAATTATGCAAGGAATGACATTAATAATAACAATCTTTATTTAGCTAATTTTAAACTTAATTTTAATTTAATTTCTATTTACTCACATATTTAGCATTATACTTTTATCTTTATTCGCAAAATTCATCGTACACATCTCTCAAAATTTGTATCATCAACCTCAAACTTAGGTTAGCTTTGCATTTCACATTCGTCCAGAGATTAAGATAATATGAGTATTTATTTAAGACATTTTCAACATTTTGAAAATGTCACCACCAACTTTGCGAATGAAGAATATTTAGTAGATTTCAATGACAATCGAGCCAAATTCAAGTCCTATTCAAGCATGTCTCATCAATGACATTTGTCTTCACTGAGTGGCATAGCGTGGGCATTTTCGATGCTTCAAACGAGTCAAGGTGATTCTTTTTATGGATGAGAAAAATTTAATTGGATTCTACAGTGAATAAAAAAATTTGGACTTGATTCATTTATTTATTACATTCGCCGACCATATTCCTTGGCGTGTCTACTCAATTTGAGTAAAAGAATAAAAATAAAGACAAACAAAGTTTTAACTTTTCCAAATTGTAGAGTGATCTTGCTCGTTTCAAGTACAACAACAACAAAGCCTTAGAGTCCGTTTGGGGCAGCTTGTGCGTTTCAGGATAAGCTGTTTATCCTGAAACTCAGCCCGCGGGCCGGCCGCAGGGGTCGACCCGCGGCCTGTGTTTCGTGTAAAAACCTAAACGCAGTTTCGGATAAGCTGGCGAAACGCGCGAACCAAACGGTACGGGGGGGACGGT
>NW_018164444.1:71670755-71703292 GCF_001263595.1 Phalaenopsis equestris | reverse complement strand
TAGGCGGGGGAACCGCGCGAACCAAGCGGTACGGCGGCGTTTTGAAAACGCCGCCCGTACTTATAAGCTGCCCCAAACGAACCCTTAATCCCACTACGTGCTCCATTGCGTCCTATGTAGTGTCTCGTTTCAAGTAATTGATTAACTCCATTGTGTCCTATGTAGTGTCTCGTTTCAAGTAATTGATTAAAAAAATTTATCACAGTTAAGCCAACAATTTAAAATCTAAACTTCATCTTCATGGAAAACCGATAGGATAAATCATCCACCAAGCTTTTTTATATATAGCGTCTCTAAAAGCTATGAAATTACGAGCAACAAAAAACATAATGAGATCTAAAGAATTTGAAAACTTTAAATTTGTAGTCTGCTTTGTCTTTAATGTTATGAAAAAGCCAATTTAGGGATTGTTCCTCTCATTTGATATCTCCATATCCTTATTTAGATCACGACTTGAAATTTTATTGAATCATAATGATCACAATATCGGATAAATAAATGAACCAAATAAGTAGAGGTGAGCATTCAGTTGGTTTGGATGGGTGCTGGTTTTCAAATTGGTCAAACCGATTGCAATCAAAATTCAAGATTCAAAAAATCAAATCAACAACGACAACAACAAAACATTTATGTCATTAAGTGGGGTCGGCTACAAGAATCATTTTTCTCCATTGTGTACTATTGAGTGTCATTTTCATTTAATTCTAATTGTTTAGGATCATTTTTTATAAACATGCTCGTCTTTTTAGGTCCACTTCTACCTTTCTCACTAAAAATCAAAAGGCGATTCACTCAAATCTTGTTTTCCACTAGAGCTACACCAACCCATTCACAGATATATTCATTTCGCATTTTGTCTCTAAGTGTAAAGCTATCCATCCACCTAAGCATTCTCAGCTCAGCAACCCTAACTTAGTTTTATGCTTCTCTTTTATAGGCCAATATTCTGCACCATAAAGCATTGCAAGCATTGCAGGTCTCACCACCTCTCACCACCATCTTATAAAAATTTACTTTGCTATCACACAATAAACTTGATGCATTTTTCCACTTCAACCATCTAACTTGAATTGGGCTAATAACACCCCCATTTATATCACCAACACTTTGAAAAATAGACCCAAGATCTAAAACGTTCACTCCAAATGATATGATCATCCATTATTACAATAGCGTTACCAGATCTACTACTACTAAAATTATATTCCATTGCTCAGTTTTAGATTACCACAAACGAAAACCTTTAAACTCTAAATTTAACCTCCATAATTCAAGGTTTTTTCTTAACTCTTTCTCTAGTCTTATCCACCAGAAAGAAATCATCAGCAAAAAACATACACCAAGGTTCATCTTTCTATAAATGTCTAGTAAGAAAATCCATAACAAAAGCAAAAAGATATGGGCTTAAAGCCAATCCCTGATATAATCCAATAGAAATCAGAAACATCAAACCAATCAAAATTTAACAAAACCAAACAAACCAAACAAAGATTTAATTTGGTTTAAATGGGTAACTTATAAATAAATGGAAATTTAGTTGTTTGTTGGAGTTGGGTTATAAATAAGCATTTATGTTTGCATACCTTAAAGGAATATATCAATTTAATCTCATGAATCTTGAATTTAATTTTGAAATTTTGGTTGTTCAGTTTGTTCTGTTAAATGAAAATTAAATCCAAATCAATAATCGAAACCTGAATATTGAGATTAAAAAAATTAAATTAAATTAAATGCATTTTTGAAACAAAACCAAGTAACCAAACTTGAGTTTTACCCGATTTTGACCAAATAACACACAACCTACAAATAAGTCGAACTGATAATTTTGAAATGGAAAAAACTAAGAGTAAAGAAAAAAAAAAGTCTATTGGATTCAAAAGTGAGCTAAGCAATGAAAGAGAATAATGCATTTATTCTATTTTTTTATGAGAATAACAAAATTTTTTTTTATAAAAGATTGAAGCCTCATTGTCTCTCACCCTGTTAATGAAAGATTCATTTTCAAATTCTTTATCATAGAATCCCACATATCATACAAATGTTGAGGAATAGACATATATATCAGTCACTCTTAATATATCATACGAATTTGTAAAGAAATAATATGATCCATTTTATTCTATAAACCTATATATATATATATATATCAATTACATGCTCCATCTATCATTAA
Organism: Phalaenopsis equestris; assembly: GCF_001263595.1. Taxonomy (NCBI): domain Eukaryota; kingdom Viridiplantae; phylum Streptophyta; class Magnoliopsida; order Asparagales; family Orchidaceae; genus Phalaenopsis; species Phalaenopsis equestris. The sequence goes on along the minus strand of NW_018164444.1, from coordinate 71,701,119 downwards.
TCAGTATTATCTGCAGTCTTATGTTTTATTTTAAATCAATTAAGAATAACGATTGTTGATGCAAATCAAGTCTTAGCTATAACAACATTTTCAGCTTCAAATAAATTTAGAATTTAACAATTTCACTGAGTCGTTTGGGCGGGCGATGGAGCGGCGCTGCGGCATCAAGCCAAAGTTTTGTCTATTTGGGAAAATTGTATTTTGGCAGCTTGGTCCGTTTGGGCGGGCGATGGAGCGGTGCTGCGGCATCAAGCCAAAATTTTGTCTATTTGGGAAAATTGTATTTTGGCAGCTTGTTCAAAAAGTTACAGCTGAAATCTGCATTTTTCCACCACTCTTAGCTAAGTGCGGTGACAGCTTTTTAGCTGCGGCCTGACTTTTATTAAAAAAAAAATGAAATAGCCATCACAGCTTTTTGAGCATCAGATTATTATTCAACAGCTTATGAAATAGCCATCACAGCTTTTTTAGCATCAGATTATTATTCAACAGCTTCACAAATGTCTTTTAATAAGTTGCAGCTGACCCAAACAGACCCTGAGTGAATTATGGTTGTATAATATATGTTTTTATAAAGTTGACATCACTTGCATTTAAAATAATCCAGTTACATTCCTCATAAGTGAACTTATTATCTTCTATGTTCTTGGGAGAAAATATACTCCATGCATGATTTCAATATGTAAGCAACAATAACAATCCAAAAAATGGAACATTAACAGTCCAAAAAATGCGAGTATTGAAGTCTCAATTGAGTTTCTTACAGCTCTACACATGTAGATTATCAACAATTATTTGAATCACTATTTGCACCCACTCTCATAGTGGCTAATATAAAGTGATTTACAATATAAAATTTATCTTGATATGCTCATTCACAGTTAATGATATTTATAAATATAGGCCCTATTTTTTGACACCCAAAACTTAATGAGAGGTTTCTTAGTGTACCAATCTAACCGCTACAAAAAATGATAACTCCAGTTTCCAATTATCTTGTCTAAGCAGTTCTTTAGCATTTGCTCTTTCCATTCCGAGGGAGTGTTGTCCTCAAAAGATTACGAACAAGAGTAATATATCTACTAATTGTATTGTTGGCAGGACATGAGAAATCAATAAGATAATAGGGACTTTTTGTCAAATAAAATCAGGGTTTCCGAATTAAACATGTAGAAAATTTTCATGTAAATAATCTCTAACTTATAAATTAAATGCTCATTAAATAGCATCAGAGCCCAACAAATTCTTAGGGTTATATCCTTCATCCAAACATAAATGTCCACTTGACTATGGGCTACAATAATGGTTGGAGTTTACCCTGTCGAGGAGAAAAAAGAGGAGCCTTCTTAAAAGCGAAAGTTTTCTTATTTTTATTGGCTCTACTTCAGCATTTAGTTTTTGAACCTCTTGAATTTGTGGATGTAGCCCCAACTTGTCTAAGCAAGTGAGCTCCAACACTATAATATGTTCCCTCGAAATTTCTTTTACAGGAGTAGTATTAAAATTCCATATTATCGCCCAATCCAAGCACTGCTATTTTGCTTAATATGATAACATATAGCCATAAAGATCTTGTTTCATCCTCTCATATTTTTTGTAAATACAAAAAATATTAATACAAAAATATTGTTTAACTTCCAACCAGTAAGCCTCATCCTAATACTGACATCGGATTGTCCACATGGTGAAGGGGAAAATACGAGAACAAAGAGGGGAAGACAAAGCCTTGGACTTTGCTGAAGGTAGAGTGCTAGATTCTAAGAGGTAGAGTCAAAGCCTTTAGCACCAACCAAGGTGAAGAAGTGAGATCATATTCAATTCTGATGACACGAGAAACAAATGGGAAACGATACACAACTAGGGAAACTCTCATAATTACAATTTATAGTTTCAAATATCGAACCACTAACTAAATTGTACCGCATGTCAGCAACATTCCACTCCATGTTCCGCCACACTTGATAAGTTTCAGAGTTTAATTTCATAGTTAAAAGACCATGACAATTTTTGGCACAACAAAAACATGCAAGGACATATTGGAGCTATGTCCAACACGACACAGAAATGGGAGCCCATTTGATAGTGTTTCTGCTTCAAAGTACCAATCATTCTAGATACCAATTTAAAAATTTATGAATGAGAGGATGACAAACAAAATTAACGATCGCATAATTTCAAATATAAAAGCTGCTCACAATTTTAAAAGGGACAACAAAAACATTTTATATGCATGAAGCCAGCAGTTTATATTAGACCATTATTTCTAATAAAGGGGCTTGTAAATTAAAAGAGCATATATAATGGATTTGGGAGGGTATCAGCAAAAACAAAAGAACTAGCTAGAATACCTGCTCATGAGCATATCTTAAATCATCCATGTTCAAAGGACGTATGTCCTGACTAGAATACAACGGCGGCAATGGTCTACTCTCCGCTATAGCAAGAATTTGTTCCTGAAGAAGGGAAAAAAGGTTAAGAAAGAAAGCCGCCAATGGAAAAGTACTAATATTATTTAGTATTAATAAAAAATTATTAATTAAATACAAACAATAACAATCAAACACTTGCTTGCAGAATTACATATTTAATTCACTTATGAAAAGCTTCAAAGATGAAACAATATATAACGTACAATAGATGCAAGTGGTACAACATGAAATGAAAAATTCTGTTAAATTCCTATACTAGAAGGTTTAAATCATTGAAAGATGTCTTTACAAATGAGGACAAGCCATATTTTCTCCTACAGATGTCTCACATTCAACCAGAGCTTCACATGTAGATGAAACTACTTCAAGAATTAACATAAGAACCAGGAGTGAGCACATAAGAAATTGAGAGGAATGATACTCAGTACTTCATCATTTATATTTTGCATGGTTCATCACAAAAAAATGAAATAATTTTGTCACTTAAATTTTGCAGTCTTTCTATTTTGTATTCTAAGTGATAAAGGCACAATGCAGCACATATCTGGAGTTGATCATGCGAATCCTTATATTGAAGGAGCCTTATATTGAAGGAGCCCTATTCTATAATTTGGAAAATGATCGTGCAATGTGAAATTCATTTTTTGCACAAAGCGATAAGCACTGACCTTTTTTTCTTTTTCCAGGATCTCTCTAATTGGACAGTGTGCAGCAGTAACACACAGGTTCTGAAAGTAGAAACAAAATAAGAATAAAAAACCACCTCCTTCATATACATATGGATCAATACCATGCAAATTCATTTTAACAGACCTTCAGATCACTTCCTGAATACCCATCAGTCATATTTGCAAGAGCCTCCAAATCAACATCTGCTGCCAAAGATTCTTTTGCTAATATGACCCTAAGAATTTTTTCCCTATTTGCGGCATCTGGCAAATTCACCATCAACCTACAATGTATTTTCAAGCATAAAACAAATTTACTCAAGATTACCATCTAAAACTACACAATAGCAGATTTTTTGTATTTCTACCTCCGTGGAAGCCTCCTTATTACAGCTTCGTCAAGATCAAAAGGTCTATTAGTTGCTGCGAGGACTAGCACACGCTCCTTATCTTTTGTTCGAAGTCCATCCCAGTTGACCATGAACTCATTTTTCATCTTACGCATGGCTTCATGTTCCCCTGGATTTTCTCGCCTGCCCAACATACTATCAACCTGGAAAAGAAAGTTATGCAAAAATGTGGACTTAACTCGGGCTGATTTGAAATGACATCTAAATGCATGCAATAAAAAGGACCTGAAGAAGCAAATGACATTTATTATGTTTACATACCTCATCTACAAAAACAACGCTTGGGGCAATTTTGCTTGCTAATGAAAAAACAGCTTTGACATATTTTTCTCCTTCTCCAAACCACTGAAAGAGAAGAAAAGGTTAGTTATAATCAATAATATGAAATTTAAAAAAAAAAGTTGAGCTATAAAGGAAATAGTACTTTTGAAGCGATGCTTGACAAAAAAAAAAAAAAGTTGAGTTATAAAGGAAATAGTACTTTTGAAGCGATGCTTGACATTGATATGTTGATGAAGTTTGCACCTGCCTCAGTTGCAACAGCTTTAGCGAGCATCGTTTTGCCAGTGCCAGGGGGGCCAAAAAGTAGAATTCCTTTGCAAGGCTGGAAGTAACATTTTAAGAGATTGAGCTTTTTGAAAAAGCAAAAAAGTTCATTCTAATAAGCATGGCACGGGGACATTACTTAAAACATGAAATTGAAAGAGACTGAGTGAACTCGCACTAACTTAAGAGTAAACGTTTTTAAGAGAAATCTCTCCATTCAGGCCTAGTCAAGGCTGTTGTATGATACTTTGAAAGCAATCAAAGTCAGTATAACCTTTTAAAGCAGTTCATTAACTTTAGAATTCCTAAATCATTCCATCTTCATCGTTCTAAAGCATGTTAACAATGTGTTAAATACATAGGAGATTTGTAGGAAGTTAACTGTAAGAAAATTCAAACGCTCAGCTATAAACATCTAATAGAAGTATCACATTTGTTATCAAGAAATGCAAACACAGGTAAGATGGCTGCGCTTAAAATTGTCTAAAACAACAAAGGATAACAATCTAAACAATAAAATAAAACTTTTGAAGAGCAAATCAGTGGTGAAGACTGATTATTCATACAAACAAATTACATATATCTAAAGAACCACTGTAGTCGTCTAATGAACAGAATGATCATCTAATGCACGCAGCTAGCTCAGTTCAAGAATGTATCTTTCAAAGCCCTAATAAGAAGCATCAAGAAAAGAAAAGTTTAAACCAAGACTACCATGTCCAAGCAAAGTCTAGAATGAACACATAGAACCTAATTCAGAGCATGCATAAAGAGGAAGGCCGTTATTATTCAGCTTGATCCATCAAACAAGCAATCTTTCTTCAATAGTTATTACAAATAATAACGTCGTATCTCTACAGCCTCTCTTTCCCAACCTACTATTCCCATTATCTATTCAAATCTATGCCAATAAATTCCGTATAGAAAAAGAAAAAGCTCTTCCGCGAAAGTTCTACTGATAACAACAAAATTGGCATCCAAAGAACTAAAATCTGTCATTTAAATGGTGCAAATATAGCAAAACTCATGTTTGAACATTAAAAAAGTTCCTTGTTCGTACACACTGCATACAAACCAAAAATAGGCTTTGCACCTTATCTACCAGTAAGTTCAATATGAACATTTTTCTCCCATAGCCTGAGGTTTGCAGTCAATTCCTTCCTAAACCATTAATCCATTCATCCAATACTTGATGCCCATCAGACAAAAGAACAACCTCAGAAGGTACATGGAGCATAACGCTCGTGATCATCCCTGAAAAACTCTACAGTCATTCGACTTCTCTTAACTCTCAGGTTATAATTTCTTAATACAACGATCAATGCATGATAATAAGAACAAAACAAAAATGAAAATGTTATAAGTAAATTCTAGTAATCTCAGAAAGAAAAATGAAAATTTTGAAGACCAAGCATAAATTGACACTATCCAATCAGCATACATGACTGAATCAAATATAAACAATGAATTCCCAAAAGCCTGGGTAGAAAACCTAAAAATTACATCAACACAAATTTGTAAAACTTCTTTAAGGAATGTATGTTTTCAACAGCAAGCTGAAACTTTGAGAAAGTGAGTGGTTAAACCTTTGTCAATTGTCCTTTGCAAAATAGCTCTGGCCTCTGCAATGGAAGCATCACCAACTCTTTCAATGTGGCTTTCACATTGTCTAAAGCACCAATGTCATCAAATGTAACTCCTATGTCACTAGGGGCTATAACATCAGAGAGGAGCCGCTTCTCAAATTCATTCTCAGTAACAACATCCTGCAATAATTAAAATTTAATGTAATAATGCATAATTAAATGAAAAACATTCTGAAAGGCCAATGTTTTGGGTGAAAAAATATGTATAGAATTAAGATATTATATGAAATTACAGTCCGTGGAGTTACCTTCAGTGATTTTTTTGAACTCTTCACGTCATTTTGAAAGCTTTGTAGCATTTGTAGTCCATATTTTACACTACATAGTTAGCATAAAATGGTTAGAATATGTGCATTATATAAATCTCAGATTTCAGAGGGGGGAATTACTGTTCATAGTAACAACCTCCGCTGCTAAAAAGTTGAATTCGTTTCTTAGCATTTACAATAACACTGAAAGTTTCATAACATGGAATTCAAATAAGAAAACCTCGCTACCTCTCACAGGAAAGGCTAAGCCTAGCATCAGCAGATGTTTCAGATTTGAAATTCTTAAGATGATGACATAAAGCAAACCCAATTACTCTGTCCACACCTGTTGAATGAAATACAAATATGAAGCCTGTCCCAAATATTAAAGAGCAGTTACCAAAAAAAATAAAGTTATATACCCACTTTCATTTGTTAGTGTCTGATCTTTTATACTTAGTGCTTCAAGATCATTGCATTCAAATCCAATGCGGCTTATGAACTGGAAAAAAAAAGGAGAAACAAAGAAAAATTTATTAAGCAAATAGCATCTACATATGAAATTTAGCAATCCCCAAGAACATAAATTAGGGGAAAAACAGACAAATACAGCATAAGGTAAATGCAATATTATAGATATGAAACATACAGAGATTTTTTTAACAATTCTCGATATACCACAAAAACAAATTTTTAAAATCTCATGAAATTCATGAAAATTTAATGCTTTAAAAAATTTCATAATTTCATACATACAAATAATAATGATCTCACCAAATTTATTAAAATTGAAAAGAAGAAAGCACAAACCCACAACGGTTCAAAAGACTGATTAAACAATCAGAAATTCAAGAATATATTGCTTCGCATCTTCACATGCAACTTTGCATCAAAAGATCATTCCTACTTTATTGGAGAAATGCAGCAGGTGGACATTTTACTATCCCATATTCAGTAAATGCATCATCCTACTACGACCCAGACATGACTGAATTCAGATTATGAAAACAAAACAATTTTAAAAATCTAAATCCAGATTATGAAAGCTAAAAGAAACTAAAAAAAATGAAACATCCAACATATTAATTGAAAAATGCAACGGCTTCCCTAAAAATAGTCTTTCCCTTTCTGAAGCAAACAGTAATAAGCACATATTCAAAAGGGAAGGAACGGACAAAAGCGGTATGGATTATTTATTAAATATTGTTAAAATGCTAATCCATAAAGAATCTAATAATTATCAATAACAGCTGTATTATATTAGGCTTTCAAAATCAAAGTATTCACCTAAAAAAATGAAATGCACCACAATGTAGTCACACAAAAATCAACTTACAGATTGAATGCTGGAAATGTTTGACTTTGCCCTTAGAGCTTCAGTATCATGGTCAAGTTGGTTCTTCCAGTCCAAAAGTTGAGCTTCATCCTGAAATTTCTGTGCATTTCAGAAATAATCCCTAGAAGGATCAAATTTATTATTGAGAATTATTGCTACTATTCCATACCTGTGGCGGCTGGATGGTAACTTTATTTGGAAAAATTTTCATAAGTTGCTTCATCGTCTTCGGAATTTCTTTACTCCTTTCATGTAGTCTACCAAAACTATCCTGCAGTGCCCAGAAAAATTTTTACATAAATACCATAAAAAACGGAAAAGTTAAGTTCATGCAGCATCTTTGATCCGACACTTCCTCGTATTCACATAAAACAGCACTGGTTAGCTCAAGAAGGCCACCAGTTTGTCATAATTGTTGTTCCATCAATTGCCAAACCACTCCCCTTTAATACGAATGTTTTCTCTTTGCTCATGACATCATTCCTTTTTATGTTCTCTATTATATTATCTAAGGAACTTTGGATCCTTCACGTTTCTTCAGCGGCTGAGCAACTATCTAGCCACCATTAGGTCACTAGTTCAGAACAATGCTCAGCAACATCAACAAGTATGACTGCGCAGACATTTTAATGTGAAATTAAAGTTACTTTACTTTGGAATTATGCATTTTCTATCATGCATAGGTACAGTTTCTTTATCTTATTTCACCTGTTACCCTTCTCATTTACCTTGGTTCATTCCACAAAAGTCACAAGTAACAGTTACTTACTGTGGAAATTTGAATTTACTATTTTAGATTTATTCTTGTCTATTCTTTTCTTATTATGCTGTATTTCTTTTCTTTTGTTGTTTGTTGTGTCTTTCGTCAGTTATAATGATAGGAATTAAGTTTTCCCAAGCCTTAACTTATTATAAGGAGAAGAGTTGTAATTTGATGATTGACAAAGAAGAGAACTATCAAAATGTATGAGAACATAATTTTATAACGATGATGACATTTGGGAACCATCAGAATTAAAAATTGTCGAAGGAGACGAAGGACTTGTCTCCTTTATTGAACCAGTTGCATATTCATCAGGAAGGAAAAATTCATTTATAACATGATTTCCACTCAGGTCTAATAAAAAATTCATATTCTCAAAACTGATGATACAAATAAATACTTCAACTTTATTCTTGGACACTACCATGCAAAGAACAGTACCATTTATGTGAGTATCTATGTTGAAACACCAAAACAAAATGAAATAGCTGAGAGGAAGAACATATAACTCGAGGTATCAAGATCTATAATGTTTCCTCACATGTACTGAAAATTTTCTGGGGAGATGTTGTGCTCATAATAATCTACCTCATTAATAGAATGTCATGGTCCATGAATTCATAGCCCCTCTTGATAGTGTGTTGAAAAAATACCCTCATTTCAAAGCATTCTCATTCAACCTTCCTCCAAAAATATTTGGCTCTCTTTTGTTCACATTCACCAACTAAACCGTAAAAAACTTGACCCAAATTCTATTAAATGTACCTTGGGTATGTTTCTAATGAAAAGGGGTACAAGTGTTATTCTTAAATTGCAAAAAAAAATATTATAACTCCTTGGACGTTATCTTCCTTTAAAACCAACCCTAATATCCCAAATCTAATATTCATGGGGAGAATCCAGAAAAATATCAGTTTTGGAACACTACTCAAGATACACTAACTTAGAGTCATCACAACATATTCCACTGACCTACACTACTCTGAATACCCATACTAATTTAGCATCATCATAACATATTCTCCTTCCATCTAACAATCCTGTCTCCCAAGTTCTACCAATTAAAAACATCCAACCTGAGATTGTATTACAGTTTGACCTCAAAATCAGCACGTTTTTCTAGAAAAATTAGGGCAAACATTATTTCTTCAATAAATCAAATAACTCAACAAGAAAACAAAGATAAGAACTAACTATTTGAGAGGTAGGCAATTTCTCCCAATCCCTCAAACATAAAACTAAAACTAGCAACTCAATCTCATGAACCCCTAACCCTAAACATAATAGCCTATTTATACTCAACAATAATAATAAAAGATTAAATTGCCTATGAACAGTACCATTCATGTGAGTATCTATGTTGAGAATCTAAAACCTCTTCTCTTCTACTCGAATCATCAGAAGATCGGCGTTTAATGTGACCAAACCATCTATAAGACGACTTTCTCTAATTTTGTCTGTCACTATATTAATTTCGCATTTTGTCTCTAAGTGTAAAGCCACTCGTCACCTAATCATTCTCATCTCAGAAACATTTAACATAGTTTTATGCTTCTCTTTTAAAGGCCAACATTCAGCGCCATAGTTCAGCGCCATAGAGCATTGCAATTCTCACAACCATCTTATAAAGTTTTCATTTCAGTCTAAGCGGTACTTTTCTATCATATAATAGGCCCGAAGCATTCATCCACTTCAACCAATTTGAATTCTACTAATAACATCCCCATCAATATCACCATCACTTTGAGCAATAAACTCAATATATCTAAAGCGTTCACACCTTTTAATAATTTGATCACCCATAATTACATTTCGGGGGCACTAGAGCTACTATTAATAAAATTACATTCCATGTATTCAGTTTTTCTTCTATTCAAACGAAGGACTTTAGACTCCAAGGTAGACCTCCATAATTCAAGTTTTTCCCGAGCTTTTTATCTCTTCTTATCCACGAGAAGGATATCATCAGCAAAATACATACACCAAGGTAAATCCTGTAAGTGTCCAGTGAGACCATCCATAACTAAAGCAAAAAGATGTGGGCTTAAAGCCGATCCCTGATGTAAACCAACAGAAATAGGAAAATATTTGGTCAATCCTTCTTCTATTCGAACACAAATAACAATTCTTGTATGAATGCCTTTAATGACTTGAATATAAGTCATCTCAACACCTTTCTTCTCAAGAACTCTCCAAAGGATATCTCTTGGAACCTTATCGTAAGCTTTTTCTAAATCAATAAAAATCATATGTAGAACCTTATCTCTGAACTTCTCCATCAAACCTCTCAATAAATATATGGGTTCCATAGTAGAGTTGCTTGACATAAATTTAAATTGATTATGAGAAATTTTTATAATGTCTTAATCTATGTTCAATTATAATCTCCCATAATTTTAAAGTATGACACATCAACTTAAATCCTCTATAATTGGCACAATCTTGAGCATGCCTTTTATTCTTAAAAATGGGGACCAAAATACTCTTCCTCCACTACTCAGACATCTTTTTAGTTTTTAAAATAAAATTAAAGAGTTTAGTAAGCCAAGAAGCTCCCAAATCTCCTTCATATTTCCATACTTCAATTGGGATATCATCAGTTCCTACAGGCTTTCCACCCTTGGTTTTCTGTAAAGCCTCCTCAACTTCTATTTTACTAATGCAACGATAAAAATGAAACATTTTATTATTATTAACAACATTAATATCACTAAGGTCGATCATATTTTCCGAAACTTCATTAAAAAGTTTATCAAAATAAGTCACCTACCTATTTTAAATATCATTTTCTAAGAAAAATATTTTTTGATTTTCATCTTTAATACACTTTACTTGAGTTAAAACTTTACCTTTTTTTCTCTTTATTTGGCTAGTTTATACATATATTTTTCAACCTTCTTAGTATCTAATATATTATAAAAATCACTAAAAGCAGAAATTTTAGCGTCACAGATTATTCTCTTAGACTCTGAAATAGTCATTTGATATTTTTCTCAGTTCTCTAAGTTGTTACATTTAAGCCAATTTTTATAATATATCTTATTTTTTATCTTTTCTTGCACATTATTATTCCACCACCAACTATTTTTATTTACAGAAACTTTTTCTTTTGATTCTACAAGTACAACTTTTCCCACTTCTTTAATAGTTTTTGTATACTTTAACATAATTTCATATATTATATAATAATACTTATTTATATATGTATATATATTTTATCTCTTGCAATGCGTATATATCAAACTTTATGTTGTCGCTCACTTGCACAAGTAAATTTCATATTCGACATTTGTAATAGTACCCAAACAATATGATTGCCTATTTTAAGCATTTTTTTATATTACGAAGGCATTGACACCATATGTTTTGCAAACTTAAAATATTTAGGTGATTTTGATGGCATTCAAGTTGATTTGAGTTTGATTCATGAGATATCACATTCAATCACCTTCATTCTGATTGAGCGGTCTACCTTGGGCATTTTCAATGTTCTGGGTTTATAAATGCAACGAATTTCTTGAATGAACGACATTTAGACATTTTCAGCGTCAATCGAGTCATTTCAATATATCTCGTGTGATATCACATTTGAATTTTTTTTCGAAATTGTTTTAACTTGTGTTTAGGTCGTGAAAATTATATTGAGGTCAATAACTATTTTGCAACATTGTTTGGTCTATTTGCTCCCCACTTTCTAAGCATAACAATCATCTCGTAAGAATCTTGAATTTTTAAAAACATGCATAATCCACAAGGAAAGACAAATTCATCGTTAAATAAATAAAGCTAGTGTCACTACATAGCGTTGTGCAAGTTACACTAGAGATGGAATCTACCGGAAAAGCAAAGTCCAGAAGTGCGGTTTGGTTACTCCCAAATTTTGTAAACAAGAGGCCCCCAGGATGTGACTGCAAAATCAAAAAGATTATAAACCAATACAAAAAATCAAAGAGCACAATAGAGCATAAAAATGGAAATAAATACAAAGCAATGTGTAGACCACCTTCTCTTTACGATTATCCATTTGAATATGTGAGCCAATCACAAGAATGCCTGCAGGCATTGATTCCAGCTCACCCTTACAAGAAGAAGACGAATCCACATAGGAGCCCAAAGATTTCTCTATGTCATTGATAAATATAACTAGAGGGCCTTGTTTACTTTCTTCAGATGCAACCTGAGAATAGAAGTGCTTAAAAGCACTAAAAAGGGTAGAAGGAACAGAAAACATACATTACAAATCAAATAAATGTGACTACAATTGATTCACCTCTATCAACTCACTGATAGCAAGTTTTTCTTTCTCTTCACCTCCGATAGGGTCCAAACGAAGTAAATCAGCTATATTAAGAAACAGAAATTAAAAAAAATAAAATATTAAAAAATGTTAGTAACCAGCATTTTCAGCTTCTTATAAAAAAACAAGCATACAAATAGCTCAAAAAACATAAGAGTATGGACATCAGAGAATCACCAGAACAGAAGAAACCATGATCTTCTTCACACAGACCTCCAAGGTCATTCCCTTGAAGAATTTGCTTATCGAATCTAACTCCAATTTTTGAAGATCCATTTTCTTCAAATGCAAGAAGTACTTTTCCTCGGAATCCATAGTTTGGACCCCTGCACATAACAAAATATTAAATCTCCTAAACATTTTCGAATGAAAAGAGCCAAGGAATGAAGAACAACAGCACGTTAACCAGAGAAGAATATAGAAGTTCACATATGTGTTCTCACAAAATTAAGAAAGGTAGTTAAAAGACCATTAATATGAAGTACAGAGGTTTCAGCAACCAAATATGCATATTCTTCACAAAATGTTCAATGCCAAAACTTTAGGTTAGATGTGGCATTTTTGTTGCTAATCCTTCATAATGCATAGTTCAGATCATAAAAAGGAACTCATGACATATTCATCATTGAACTGTAAAATTAATGGAAAATAATGATTGTTGGCCGACGAATGCACTGAAATTTAAAAAAATGTCATTGAGTATTCCTTTCATGAAATATCCTTATACATCTCAAAAAAGAATATCATATACTATAAATTGGTTTACGGAATAAAGTTAAGACACCATGATTGACTTGCATTGTGATTATTAGATAACATTTTGCTTATAGCCAAAAGCTTGATATCAAAGGGGTGACAAATGCAAATATAGCTGGATATACAAAGTTGCTTCCTGAAGTTTACTTAATAAATGTCCGAAACATTGCAGAATTGGACCTCGTTAAAGTCTAATCACTCAGTCCCTCAAGCAGAAATAAAATCCAAACAAACTCTCATAAATAAAAGGGGACATTTACATAAATACCTCCCAATTCCTATGCACTTACATATTTAACACCTAAAGTTTATATTTTACAGTTATACAGTTCAAATCTTTCACATCACATCAGAAATACCACTATTTTAACTTTTAAAAAGTGATATAAGGATTGTCATACATAGGTAGAGTGACATGTATGTAAAAATTGAAGTTCAGGTGTTAGATATGAAAATAAATAATAATTGAGAGGTATGATGTAAATCTTCCTAAATAAAAATTTTGAATTTATACTACATATTATAGTAGTTGCATTAAAAAATCCATGGTTTTAAAAACTAAATAATGGTTTTAAAATCCATGGTTTTAAAAACTAGACTGGACCAACATTGCTCTTTGCTGATTCGACCGATTCATACGTGAACCGATCATTTAACAATTTCGGTCCAAGCTCAAAGCCGTTTCTACATAGAACTGAAGTTCAACCGGATAATCAGTGAATCAGACAAGTTTTTAAGGAACCAACCGGTTGAAATATTCTTTAATTTTAGTATTTTGATTTTGATCGGATGGTCATAAATAAGATATTTAAATATTAAAAAAAATATCATGTCTTAAATTTTTTATTTATAATATTGCTCAAAATATTCAAAAGTATTATCTTAAATTAAAATATAATTGGTTGCCTAGACAAAAATAACATTAATATATCATTATTTTCTTTTTTTTAATTTTTACTAAAAATAATTTATTTATGGCATCGCCCAATTCAACTCCGATTGAACCATTGAACCTAGAACATTTACTTTTTCTGGTTAGCTGGTTGAAATCCCAAACGAAAGTTCACCTTTAAAAATAATTATAAAATCTTTAGGTTGGGTCACCATGTCATAAAAATGGAGCAAATAATCAATGTATTCACGCGAACGTGAAGTGGACTCCAATTACAATGGCCTGGTTCATTTGAATGTCAATTCTAGTAAGAACCTATTCATTTAAAATTAATTCTAGTAGGAGATGATAATTATGATAGACAATTTAGGGTACTTAACAATGATAATTATGAAAATCATTGAAGGCTTAATATAGATTATCAAATAATTGGAGAATTTTATGATGAACTGGTCACAAAGCTTTCACTAATTGGGTTGAAATAAAAGTACTTTTAAAAGATTAAAATTTATCTTCTTCATATCAAGATCACTTTTTTATGAATTTAATTAAGTAGAACAAAGAACTTCAGGTAAACCTAATAAATAAATAATTTTAGAAAATATTGTGCATTATGAGACCATCAAAGATCCTAAAACCAAATTGTTTGTGTTTAGGCCTGGTTTTAAACCATCAAAGAGCAATGTTGACTTATTTTCTAAGTATTCTATGTAAATTGATGTAGGCCTATAAATAAGGGGATTATGGATTTGTTTGGGGTAGCTGCAGCGGTTTGAAGAAGCAATTGTGAAGCTACTGAAGATGAAGCTGTTTTGTAAAAAGCTGTGGTGGCTTTTTTTTTTTTTTTTGAAAATGTCAACCCGCAACTTTCTAGCAACCCCACAGGTAGACACCTTTAGTGGAAAATATCATTCAGCTGCAGATTTTTGAGAATGCAAACAAAACACAATGCTACCAAACGAAAAAAAACTGCGATGACAGTGCACCACACCCTAGGGCAATGTAAAAGAGAATTACATTCAAATTTATACTTTGATTAGATAAAATTTGTTTTGTATGAGATTCTTTCTAGCATTTTAAATTTTTCATAAGTTCATCTACTGCACTATTATGAGAATTCTTCTATTTAGAAACTCTAATCTTACTTGATCATATTCTAATTCGATAAAATGAGTCATTATTTTAGATTTTAATCAAACAACTATTAAATTACTATTTTCATATATTTTTTACACTCGCACAATCTAAAGTGATTAATAATCGTCTAAATTAGAAGTTTCTAAACTATAGATTTGATCTCACGTGCATAATTTCACACATCTCATCTCAGAGCTGCATTAGAAAAGCCTTAGACATTATGATGACCTGCATCAAACCATTAATTGCATGAACATTAAAAGGGAGCAACTAACATAAACCCCTGAGCGCCTTTTACATTTCAAAACGTGATAAACACCAAAATATTTAATCTTGAAGAAAAGGAATGAAGAAATTACTAATCAAAATTGTGCATATCTTTCAAGCTGCATAGAACATGCATGCCTTCAAATATGAGATTGGGAAAAATGATAAGGCTTGTGACAAAAAAAATATAGCTTATCATGCAAATTTTATCTAACAATTCTCCGTCCAGCTGTCCTGCTACGTTTAGCTGAAACTTCTCCAGCATCGATGACTCGCATCATGGATTTATTCAGCTTTATTAAATTTAATGGTTCTAATCCTGGAAAAAAAATGTAAGGAGAAAAAGGAATAGGTATTTGTGTGGGGAGCATGGGTGAAAGGAAGAAAGCTATACTCAATTTCTCAAGCATAAACTGACAGATAGCAATTGCTTTGAGCCAAAAATAAAAAATCAAAAATAGAAGTCTCCTAAGTTACTTAAACAAGCAGTGCCTTCTAAACCACGATGAAAAACGTTTGTATACCTCCACTTGCCAGGGATCACAAATAATAAAATCACATCAAAGCAATAAGCTGTTGATGTTGAAGATATGATTGACTGAAATAGAGGGCAGAAAAGAGAATAAGGGTGGAGGCAACTTTCATGCTTTTAAAAACAATTAAGGTAAATGTTATAAAATTGGATATCTAAAATCAGACAAGCACATCTGGTAATGTCATGGCATGAGACTTATAGTGGCACTTAAATCATCGGATTAATCCAAGACAGAGTCAAATTATAAGATGCACCATCATGTATTAGAAAATAGCTATGACCCAATCAAAGAAAAAAGAAAATTCAATAACATGTGTTTCAAAAGAAACACTTGACTTCAAGAATGCTAATGAATAAAATACAGCATAAAAAATGAGCCAAGATATTTTTGAATAAAAGTAAGAACAACGACGATAGTTTATAACTTTTAGGGAGATTATACATTAAGCATTGCTCTATGTTGAAAAAAAAACAGCAAAAAAATTAAATAAACTATAAAATTGATGCGCTAAAAATTTCAGAACCTTTGGCTAAAGGGTTAATTTGATGCCCGTGAAACCGTGTCGGTCCATACACAAACATGAACATCCACACAAAACAATAAATAAAACAATATATGTCTGTCCGCCCCATATGTGCTAATTTGACCCAAATGGATTCGAACCCAAGACAGAGGGGACTTACGCCGAAGCTGTCATCCAACGGGCCACCAATTGCGCGTGCGCACGCACACATACATATATATAAGAAAGAAAGCACAAAAGACAGATGAAAGTTACCTTTGAGCATGAGGAAATCCCATGGGATTCGAGGGACCAACATATTTTACTCGATCACCTACATTAGAAAGAATCTCAATTTACAAAGATAACTAAATAAAAGTGAGTATCAAAAAATACAACTTGATCTTGGCTTTATATCAGAAAAGAGGGATTGAGGTCTGCAATTAAACAGCAGTAAGAGATGCATCATACCTTCTTTAAATGTGTATGGTTTTGATGTCGCTGTTGAAGACTCTTGCTTCGGCAGAGAATTCAAATTACAAGAAGATGAACCAACAATGTCAGCATCCACTGTTGATGTCGGTCTCTTGAACTGCGAGATATCACCTACTGCAGATCGTTTCGCAAGAAGACTGGCCAATTTGTCTATCTTAGTCACTTCCTTGGGTGGAGATTCTGAATCCTTCGATTGTCCCTAAAATAATTTGCAAGTGTGCATACAGACTCAAGAAACATAACATTATATGAGAAAAAAAATAGGGAAAATTACATACATAACACTTGAAACATTGCTATTTAGAAATCTAACACTCACTTTCATCCATTTTTCAATTCTCACTCAAATATCAAAATTTAAGATAAATCCTCAACCCATGTTTTCATTTTTATCAAATTCTCACAGATAAAACCTCAACCCATGTTTTCATTTTTATCAAATTCTCACTGGTTTGATCTTGGAACATGTAAATGCATCTGTCTGATAGTTCAAAAACATAACTAATTTTGCCAATAGCAATATTTTGAGTGCTGTGTATGTAATTATACCAAAATAGTAAAAATAAATAAAAATGAGAACCAATTGGTTTGGTTCAAGAAGTCAAATGTAAATATTCAACAAAAAGGAGAAGAAAGAAACTTACACCAGGTAACAAGAGAGAGTTAACAATAAGTAGTCTGGCACCAAAGTGCTTGGTAAGTGCCTTGGCTAAGGTTTCTTGATAGATTTCAGAACCTACATAAACAAGCAGGATCTCAATTGCAGGCCATGGAAAGCATGACCATTCATAGAAAACATAAGACCATAATACCTGTTGGGCCAGACAAAAGTATGCGCTGGCTCAAAGATGATATTTCTGCAGCATACTTAGTGAAAGGCCTGCATTCCAGATGAACATATGCGCAAGATAGAAGTACATTCTTCGTACTCTCACTGTGGGGAAGATGAAAATGGTTTAGGGTTAATGACCAGAAAAGTAAAAAAAATCCTAAAAACTAGAATCAATCAAACAATAACAGGTTCAAAAAACAGTACAGCCTTGAAGATTCAAATATGTACTACTAACAAAATTCATATGTCAACCTCCTTAAGAAGCCATACATAATGAGGAGAAGTCTTCAATATATTCATATTTCTAACAAAAGAGACTTTCTTTTAAACCTACCTAATCAATGCTGTGTGACAGCTCACTAACCAACTATCCAGTTCATCATCCACATGTTAGCAGCTTTTTTTGAAACCTAACATTCAAGGTATTGAAGTAAAAAAAAAAACAAAAACAAAACTCATGCCACATATCTGCTGTCTATAAACCATATTCTTGATGAATCTATACCTCAGCTAAACAAATGTTTATGTTGAATAATTCACTTACTAGGCATTTTAGCATTTTTTATGGCATTTTCAACTGCAATTTATCACTGAATTTATCCAGGGGTCAGCATGTAACATTTCAAAACAGTTTCCTACTGCAGCTTTAAACATGAACATAATTGTAGCAATTAACAAACAAACCACAAATTTAATTTCAAGTCCCAGTCATCAAAAGTAATAAAACCCGCTTCTCTAAACAGCACAAAAATCAAAACATCTACAATCCACAAAAAGTCTTGGGAAGAGCAGACCGAATTAATTACCTTAAATGGTAGGGAAAAGAGTCAAACGTCACATCAATGTCACTGGCATTTAGAATGCCCCTTCTCAAAGCATCCTTAAAAACTTGACATCTATTAGATGGCAAAGCTGCCCTAGAATCGGTTTCTTTGAAAATATTCTCGCATCTATCCTCCTGTTTTCTGTAGGTATCACCAGCTACATCCAACTCAGAAGAAGATAACACTGACAAAAAAGGGTTAAAAAAATTAAATGTTAATTTACCCTCAGAAACACTATGAACGAAATGAAATAAAACATCTAACACTGACCAGTTGGCCCATTTGGTTGCGGGCATCTAAGCGCTGCTAAATCTTTGGTAAGATTTGGGAAGGAGGCAAGTATTGATGCTCCATCAACAGCAGATGAATCTCCAAGTCTCATGTCCAAAGGAATCCCTTTCAATGATTCACCTTGAGCTTCTTCAATACTGCATGAGGTAGGATGAGCTGGACGGCTTACATGAGGAAGTTGTTGGAAGATCTAAAATTGTCAAGGGAATCTCATTCCATAAAACACAATTATATCAGATAGTTATATGAAATTAATAATGGATGAAGTGAGAATCTTATTCATAAATATGATTGTAGAAAATGGAAAAGGATACATAAGCATGCTTCCCAGAAGAGCTAAAAACCAACTCATCCCCGCCGCTGAGCACGACACTGGAATTTTGTGCAATAATCTTTCCATTTACCTGGACTAATCCTTTGTCCCCCAACATCTCAAGTGATACAACGGATGCACCATCTTGCTGTCACAAAATATACATATTAGATGAATTCAGATTTGTTGAATGGAATTTAATGAAAACAAAATAAGCAGCCTTTGTTTTAATCACTAACAACAACCCAGAAAGTGCCAGCTAGATGATCACCTCCTCGTGCTTCAATTTACAAAGAACTGTACTTATGGAAGGATCCTTCAACCTCAAATTGCAGTGCCGGCTTTGCCCAACAGTGAAGTTGGAATCATATATGGGAAGATGCGGGTTCTGAGCATTGCATAAGGCGAAAGAGTCAGAAATGCTGATCAGAAAGTAGAGAACGCAGTGCTTGGGGTGGGGGTTAAATGAAATCAGAAATAAAAATAAACAAACCAATCAAGCCTTCTGTGCTACATAAAACAAAATTAAAGCAAAAATTAGTAAATTTACAAATTGGCCCTTCACTTTCAACCCATCACGTTAAAGAGATCATACTATTTTGTTGCAGTAATATTTCTCCTATTGAGTGGACCCCAATAGAATAACAAAAAAATCATCTTACAAGGAATAAAAATTTTCTAAATGGTGCTAATTATAGTGCCTCTATTTTGTTTCATTCCCCATCTCTCGTTAAGGGGGTGACATAGCAGCACTACCAACCTCCTGTTAGCAAAAAGAAAAATACTTTTGATGTGCTAAATGGGAGCTAATAAGAACACAAAAAGTAATGGACCTAATGGTCAGGAAAACAAGTATCACAATAAGTCACAAAGATTAATGTGGCTTAGCGAAAACAAGCCTATATCAACGGGAGAGGAGAGAGGATCGAATCAACAATAAAAAGACACAAAGAGTTAAAAATGAAAAAAGCACACAAAAGCTCATCCCCAAACCCAGACAAATCTCAAAATAAAAGAGAAGCCCCAAATATCACATGCCAAACACAAAAGAGAATCACAATAGAGAGATGAAAGATGATAAAAACATAAACTAAATAATACCATAATTACAAACTTAAATGCTCCTTAAAAGAACATCATTACACATATCTATGGAAAAATCACATCTATGGTAAAACCATACCCACACAACAACAAAATAGTACTCCAAGGCCACACATAAATGAGTAACAAGAACTATTTTCTTCTTCTTCCCTATCCTCCTCTCTTCTTTAATTCTTCTTGTATTTTCTCTAATCAACAACCAGCAACTCTCTTCATTTAAAGCCAAGTACAAGAAACCAAAAACCTCACCACAGCTTTCCTTGTAAGCACTCAATAGCTACCATTTGTCCCAAACCACATAACCCCAAGGCACTCACCTTTACTCTCCTTTTTATTAGTTTTATTAGTGGATAATTAATATCCATGATATTCAGAGAAAACATATTTAAAAAAGATAAAAATTCAAGCAAAAAAACAGAACTTCTGAGGCGACAAGCTATCAGATGTTACAGAGGTTTAAAATAGAAATTGTATAACAAAAATAATGGATAAATGTTGACAAAATTATTTTGGTGTTAAAATCGATCACATGGTGAAATCTTATTAGCAAATAACGGGTGAGGACATTATCAATATAGGTTGTGACTATCTTCAAATTAGATCAGAACAAAAATTAAAATTTAATTTTGTAAAATGATAGCTCACATATGCCACAAGAATCCAAATACGTGGAAAAAAAGAAGTCATTTAGAAGACAATTTAATATGGAAAAAAAGAAATATAAGGATGGTTTGTGTCTTAAAAAAAAACGGCTTGCGTACTAAAATAAAACAGATCTAAAAAAAAAAAACGGCTTGCGTACTAAAATAAAACAGATTAATGCGAAAAATTATTAATTTATATAGGAAATTATGAGAGTAGCGCATATTAAAGAAAAGAAGGCAAAATAGAATTGGATTATTTTGGCACATACATCAATAGTAGATGTGATAATAAGGCAACAATTAAAACTAATATAAAAGGAATAGGAAAAATTCTGTGAGATGTGATAATAAGGCAACAAATAAAACTAATATAAAAGGAATAGGAAAAATTCTGTGCAAAAAATGAGGACTCATACATCAATTACAATGCTTTTCTAAAAATAAATAAGCATGTATAAAGAATGAGGATTCATTAACCCTAAATAGTTGAGTAAAGGCTAAAAATGAGGACTCATACATCAATTACAATGCTTTTCTAAAAAATAAAACAATAAATAGTTATCATGTTACAATGGCTTTATCTTTTATGATTTTACAAACTTTCAAGAAGTTAATACATCTAACAAAATAACATCATAAAAAATGACTACCTGGTCCTATGTTTTTTAGAAGTTTCAAATTGCATTCAAGAGATCGTATAAACAATAGATTAAATGAGAATTATCTGGGCTCTAGGTTACCAAATGCATAAAGCACCAACAGCATAGACAATAATGGTTAACCAAAGTTTCCAAAAAGAGGTGGTATTTATGTATTTGTATTCCAAGAACCTAGTAAAAAATATAGCGTGCAAATGGCCATAAATCATGGAGCTGGCATCAAAATCGGATAATATGTGTTTGTATGGAGAATGCAATCGCATATTATTCTTCATCATCAAATCAAAACAAAAAATTCTTTTCAAAATCAGTTTTTGTAACTCATGAACGACACAAAAGCAGATAAAAGAGGTGGTATTTATGCATGTGTATTCCAAAAACCTAGTAATAATATAGCGTGAAAATGGCCATAAATCATGGAGCTGACATCAAACGCAGATAAAATGTGATTATATTGAGAATGCAATCACATATTATTCTTCATCATCAAATCAGCACTAAAAATTCTTTTCAAAATCAGTTTTTCTGACTCATGAATGCCACCAAACCAGATAAAGGGCGAGTGATAATGAAATACATCATATGAAAGCTATTGAAGAGCAAAAGTCCCTTGTCATTACAACATTAAGGTTGCCTGCGGAATTAAGTAAGGAAGGTGCCATTTAATCAACCGGATTAAAAAAAAAAACCCCACCTTTCTGGCGTTTAAGTTTATCAAATATCCTCCAAAGAAACAATTTTGCCTGATCTTAAATCCGATAAGAAACTAATGCTATGAATGCAGCCAAACACCAAAAACGAAGGACCACATGTGCTGAAGATTTTCAGGTTATTAGGATTATGTGATATTTATGAGAATCAAAAAACAAACCCTGAAGGAGTAGTTGAAAAACTAAAGAAAATTGACCGATAACCAGACCTTATAACACTGGGAGAGGAGTTTGCCCCATGGAACCTTTGACCGCTTCTGCGCTTTTTCCACTTGCCTCTTAGGTAAATTCAAAAACTTCATCAGCTGTTCTGCAGGAGCTTCTCTCCCTGAACAACAAAATTTTCATCGCCCCGATACAAAGAAACATTACTCGAAACCAAATCCAATAGAGAACCAAGTTCACACC
The DNA here is from genome assembly GCF_001263595.1 of Phalaenopsis equestris. Classification (NCBI taxonomy): domain Eukaryota; kingdom Viridiplantae; phylum Streptophyta; class Magnoliopsida; order Asparagales; family Orchidaceae; genus Phalaenopsis; species Phalaenopsis equestris. Next base: position 71,678,406 of record NW_018164444.1, on the reverse strand, counting down.
TTGTGGATGGACATCATCCTGCACCAACGGCACAGTACTCTCCTTCTCCGTCCCCGCGGCCGTCTCCCCGGCAGCGGGATCCACGCGGCTCAGGTCATCATGTAGCTCCTCCTCCGCCCCCTTCTCGTTCTCTTCCGCCGCCGTAATCTCCGCCTAAAAGACCAAAGATTCAAACCGATCCGAATCAAGAATCGATAAGATGACCCAAAACCAGACGCCAAAATCGACAAGGTCGGTAGAAAAAATAAACCTTAAAATTCTAACCTTAGAGCGCTTGGCGGTCCCGCTAGAGCTCGACGTAGACGGCCTCTTCGAGGAAGACGAGCTCCGTCGCGTCTCCACCATTCCCACCCTCCTCGCTCTCCGATCCGAGCTTACCTTCTTGAGAGAGAAAGAGAGAGGAGAGAGAAACGTAGAGAGTAGAGAGAGAAGTAAAGTAGCTGTAGGGGTAACAGAGAAGATGAAAGGGGGACATGCGATTTTAAGCCGGCAGGGTTGCCATTATTTATGCCAATAAAAAAGCTAAAAAAAGTATTTCTATTTTATTTTATTTTTTAATTAATAAATCGTAGGTCCGCATGCCAGAAACAATATGGGTTTTATCCATAACTCAAAAAATAATTTTAATTCTAAAATATATTTTAATTATACATCAATACCTTATATAATTTTAACTTTTATGTACAATAATAAAATATGACAAAAATGGAAATTAAAACCAACTTAAAATATTTATCGTATTAAATATTCTTAAAATAAATGCAATTTCTATAAAAGTATTATATCATTTTGGAATCGTTGTAACTTTTTCACTCCTGTCAGTTATTTCTACTTCATGAACACAGTCCGAGGCGGTGGAACAAACGGCCAATCGCACTCCGCGGCTCCCTGCCGCGATAATGGCGTTTGGATTCACTTTTCTGTCGAAAACCAAAAATACTTACGTATGTAAGTAGGGCTGTCAAAACAGGTCGTTGTTCTCGAGCAGCTCTTGTTCGGATCGTTAAGAACTTCGTGTTCTGCTCGTTCGTCAAGTTAACAAGTCGAACACGAAGTTAACAAGTCGAACACGAAGTTAACTTCTTGTTCGGATCTTTTGTTCGTGTTCGACTTGTTTTTGCACAGAATACTACTAATCAATTATATATATATACACACATATATCTTTGATCAGTAATATTTTTAAAAAACTTCATTGAGTGCAATGCTATAAAGATTTATAATCAATTATAAGTATTAATTAAGAAAATAGAATAAAATTTATTAAATTAGATTCAAATGATGTTTTAATATAAACAATAATTTTTAAATCTTGCTCTAATTTTTAACATCTTATGGTTATCTGATTAGGGTTGTCAAAACGACTTTGTTTGTGAACGGCTTATGTTCGGCTCGCTAAGCAAACGAGTTGAACACGAACATACCTTTTGAGATTGAAATATAAACAAGCCGACACGAGTTGAGCCTGGGCTCACTCGTGTTTGACTTGTTTACACCCCCATATGTAAGAGGTTGTGTACTTCAGCAGGAGGTTATTCAGAGGGTATAAGGGTGTTATATTTGTGTTATATCCCCCTTTAATCTACATGTAATTTGTGTTATATCCCACTTTAATCTACATGTAACATATTTATAACCTACAAATAAGTCTCGCGTTTCTGTAGTTCCGGCCCGCCTGTACCCTCTGAATAACCCCCGACGTACGAAGTGCAGCGTACGCAACGTACGCAAATATTTTCTGTCGAAAACAGACGTTTGATTAGTTGATAGGATAAATAATAATTATTATTTTCACCATGACAATTTTTTAAAAAATTATATACATATCATGTAATTTTTATGTATTTACATATTTATAATATTTTAGTGTTGTGATTTTGGATGAAAATATATATGTTGCTTTCAAGAATTAAATATAATGATATTTTTATGTGATATGAGACTTTTGCATGGTATGAATTTGAATATAAAAATTTAAGGGATGTATGTAAATAGAAAATAAATTTTGGGACATTTACGCAAATACCCCTAATTAATCGACATAAATTTGATTTCCTTAGTCATGAGGTTAATGCTTGTAAGAATTGATTCAGTTTGAATCCAGCAAGTCTAGAAAGTTGTGGTCGGTTGCAGGAAACGGCTTAAAATTTGGTTTTTGAAATTTTGTTTTGTGGAACATTTCAAAATTTCCTTATAAAAGTATTTGAATGTGTTTTAGTTTATAAATTGTTGATTGAGATTTTGAATTCAATGCAAATCCACTAATGTTGCTATTTGGTTTTAGAATTCACATGTATTTTTTTTATTAGTTATGGGAAAAAGGATGTATATTTAAAATAGTCAAAGCTATTTAGTTGATGTTAAAATAAAACTTGAAGGTCACTTTTTTATATTTGCTAGTTTTACTTATATATATGTACATAAAAAATATACATGTACATCAAAAATATATTTGTGTTGATCATGAGAAGATCTAACGATCCAGAACGAGGGTAATATTTTAATAGAGGGTCCACTAATGGAAGACTAGGAGACCCACATCTGACCGGAAGCAGCTGTCTGAGCCAAAAAAAGTAAGGTCAAGACCGACTGGTTCGGGAAAAATTATTGAATGACCTAAATCCGAGTTGTTCGGCCAGAAAGAAGATAGATAGCCACCCACTAGTCAGCCGACTCGAGGGAAGATTTAGCCCCTCGGCGTCTCGAATCATAGCAAAAGCGACAAGAAGCTCCACTATCTATCATCAAGGGTCGACAGTCAACCTAGCCAATCGACCGAATTAGTAATACCGACCCGAAACCATTTGATCTCAGTAGACTGACAATTTCAACTAAGCCCGGGTAATAGAACCCGCCTGCCAAGCTGAAGTCATACGAGCTTAGTCGAACAAGCCAAAGAGCAGTTGAACCATAGACTCATAGATATAAAATATTTAAAATATCATTTACAACCCTCATTAACAGCAGGGGCAGAAGTGTAAAGAATGTCATATTATATTCTCATATGAATAAGAGATCATTTGAGGTACAAAAGGAGGCAGATACACCTGATTTAGCTGAAAAAAGGTTGCAAAGGTCAACTCGGTTGATACAATTTAATATTCAACTTATGTTCACTCTTTTCTCTATCTATTTTTCTCTCTTTCATTTCTTATGCTCTGTTATTTGAGATGTGATTACGGATAAATTAGGATTCAACATCATAAAAGGTTTGGCAAGTATGGAACATACCAAAACAATAAAAGAAGTAGCCCACAGAGAAGAAACTCACAACAGAGGCACTAGTAACATGAAGTGCACCAAGCAAATCATAAATCAGTGGATCTAGGAGATGAAGGATCAAATGTTGGATGTCATTCGAGAGGAACTGGTTCGAGAAAAAGAGCAGCAACCCCGGGATGAAGGGTCGACTCTCAATGACTAAAGAGCTCTTATCTTTGGAAAGAGAAGGAGACTCCTTGTACTTTGATAATGTTGGGTTGGTACTGTTGACAAACATCAATTTGGGCATACTAAAGCTCCCCAACAACCAGAGAAAGTGTTCTATCAGCAAAGCTCTAAGAGGTTCAAAATCCCCGCACTTGAGTTATATAAGAGCAGGAACAATCTGACCGACCTCATAGTCTCCGTTTGAGCAAAATATGTGTCTGCTGAGAATCACTAATGCTTTGAATGTCGACTCTTCTTTACCACACAAAGGGAGTAGGCTCTCGGGTTGTTCAATACATTGTCGTTAAGAGTGATCATGATGTTTGATAATTTCAAGCGAATATTTATAGTGTCATTTTCAGTGCCCAAAAGCCTTAGAAGAATTCGTAAGCCCTCCCGTAGACCCAATTAGCATAGAAAGAGAGCCTTCGTTCCCTCACCACCTGCTTCCAAAAGGACATGTTAGAAATATTGGACTTAGAGGCTACAATAGCTCATGTTGCCCTAGCTCAATAGTTAAAGGAATGACCCTTTTGGTATGCTTTGGGTATGCAACGACCGAAGACATTGGACGAGTTGTTGGAGATGTCCAATAACCATATATCGAAGGTATATAACTCCACCCCTGTTTCCTCCAAAGCAGAGTCCTCCTTACATCATCTGCAGAAGAGGGCTTCTAAATTAGGCAGGTGGAGATCGAGGGATGACTCACATCTTTTCGCCTGTCCATGACGCAAATACACTTGATCCTCCGAGACCATAAGGCGATAGACAAAACATACAGCTTACACACCAAAACTTACCGCAGAGTTAGTTGAGCATACAATGCAATTGAACATGTCAAGTAGTATGTAGTTTAAGAGTTTTCGTATCGATCCAACAAGTAATGTCTAACCATTTTTTCTGTAGAAAAATCTCTAGCTTACTAATTTAGTTGACCTAGCTTGACATGATTGCAAAGATGTTTTAAGTCTAGAGATTCTAGCAAAAATAGAGTGAATGGTAGGCAACAGAAAATAGAAATAGAGAAAAAATTTTGTGAGTTCCTTCAAGATTGATGAGGCTCGTGCCTCTTTTATTTAGGGATCATGATGATCGTGATTTTTTTTAGATGTTTTCCTGCTTGATTGTTCTCAATTGGGGATATAGTACCCCTTATACTTATTTTTAGGTTAAAAGAAGCCTAGAATCCATGAATTTGAGGCTTCCTCAATTCTCATAGTATTCTGCATAACTGTTATGATCCCCCTGAAATGATTGCAGAATTTTACTGAAATATGTCTTATCACTTGGAATTCTGTGGTTAACACTTAATTTCCATTACGCAATGGTTAGTGGTTGTAACTTTACAAAATATTTTTAACATTCTAGTTGGTTAGATTAGGAGTAAATTAAGTTCATAAATTAACCAACATTATAGGTCTTGAAAGCATAAGAAAATGCTAGTGGAAAAGCATTACAGAAAAAATCACAATTAAATCCACTACCTCTACATCACAAAGACACAATGAATGAATTTAGCCAAGCATCGTCGAGAAAACCATAACGAGGAAAACTATGAAGGATTTCATTACAAGAAACCTATACATGTAGAACTTACAATAAATTGTCTTCTCCACACTTGTAGCAATCTTTCCTCTCATATAAGTCTCTCACAACTCACAAAATAAATGAAACTCTCACCCTAAAAGTTTTCCACCAAAGGAGGAAGAAGTCCTTAAGAAAAGCTCTCAAACTCTCTTAGAATCTTGTTTCCACCAGCCTTCAATGACTTCTAATGCAAAATTCCCTCCATGAAGCCCTAAAATACTTTTCTATCAAGAATGACGGATTGGGCCATCAAATTTCCTTAAGTTTTTTTTTCGCTCGTCAGCATGGTCATGCCAAGTGTTGAATGGGTCGGCGAGGTCACACAACCCTTTTGCCAGATATGGTGCGGTCATGCTGATGCACCAAAAATATATGCATTTTTAGATATATATTTTATACTCATTTTTGGTGATATTACGCTTTAAAGGAATATATTTTTCATGTTTTATTGCAGGTTGTTGATTTTTAGGACTTGAAGTAAAAATGAAGCAAAAATGATGAAATAAATTTGGAGATGAAGCAAAAATGATGAAATTTGGAGTCAAAATGGAGTTTTAGAAGAAATGTTCGGCGCCGACGACGTCGTTTGTCAGAAATCACGAAATTAATTAAAGGGCCAATAGCGCCAATGGCGCTAGAATGGGTGCTGACGGCGCCAATGTCGGTGCAAGACCGATTTCTAGAAGATTCGGCGAATTTAGGCACTTTTTGAAGAGTTTTTGGATGCACTGTTGGAAAGCCGTTATTAGGCTCTATTTAGAGCGAAAATTGATAAAAAAAAATCACTTTTGGACATTTACTTTTTGTAGAATGCCTTTGGATTATGTAAGACACCTGCGACAATTCAAAGACGTATGATGTCAATTTTTAGTAATTTAATTGGACATGGAATGGAAGTATTAATGGGTGATTTTTCTGTATTCGGGACTTCATTTGAATTATGTTTAAATAATTTAGAAAAAATTCTGGAATTATGTAAAAAAATCAAAAAATATTAATTTATGGTTGTAGGAGTAATTGTACTTGGGCATACAATTTTTGAAAATGACATGGAAGTAGATCCCATAAAAATTTTTATTGAGAAGTTACCACCTATTTAAGTTATTGAGATGTTACCACCTCCTACTATGGTTAGAGGGTAATAAGTTTTCTAGGACATGATGGACTCTACAGCGTTATATAAAATTTTTTTCAAAAATAACTAAGTCATTATGCCAACTTTTAGAAAAAGATATGAAATTTGATTTTAATGAGGAATACATAAAAGTATTTGAACCGTTGAAAGAAAAATTAATCACCGCACCTATAATAGTTTCACCTGATTGGGAGAAACCATTTGAAATAATGTGTGATGCTAGTGATTATGCTATTGGAGCTGTTTTAGAACAAATGCACAAAAAAGTTTTTAAAGTAATATATTATGTTAGTAAAACTCTAAATGATGCTCAAATTAATTACACTACTACTTAAAGAGAGTTATTAACTATAATTTATGCCTTTGATAACTTTAAACCTTACTTAATTGGAGTCAAATGTATAGTGCATACTATTTGAACCGTTGAAAGAAAAATTAATCACCGCACCTATAATAGTTTCACCTGATTGGGAGAAACCATTTGAAATAATGTGTGATGCTAGTGATTATGCTATTGGAGCTGTTTTAGAACAAATGCACAAAAAAGTTTTTAAAGTAATATATTATGTTAGTAAAACTCTAAATGATGCTCAAATTAATTACACTACTACTTAAAGAGAGTTATTAACTATAATTTATGCCTTTGATAACTTTAAACCTTACTTAATTGGAGTCAAATGTATAGTGCATACAGATTATTTTGCTATCAAATATTTGATGCAAAAGAAGGATGTTAAACCAAGATTAATTAGATGGATACTTCTTCTACAACAGTTTGATTTTATGGTAGTTGATAGAAAGAAAAATTATAATCAAATAGTTGATCATTTGTCTAGACTTGAACAAGAAATATTAACTAATTTTGTAAATGAAATTTTGGAAACTTTCCCTGATGAACAATTATATAATATTGATGTAGTGAACATACCGTGGTATGGTATGCCGATATAGTAAATTATATTACAAGTGATATTCCAACACAAGATGTTAAGAATCAACAATTAAAGAAATTTATTTATAATTCAAAATCCTATTTTTGGGATGACTCATATATGTAAATAGTTTAAATATCTAATATTAGAAGGTGTTTGTCTTATGAAGAAACTCAACAAATAATTGAAAGATGTTATGATTCTGAATTTGGAGGACATTTTGAAACAAATAAAACTGCACATAAAATTGTTCAAGCTGGATTTTTTTAGTCTATTTTTTTTAGAGAGGTTAATAAATATATTAAAACATGTGATCGATATCAGCGAGTAGGAAATATTTTTAGAAGAAATGAAAAACCTCTAAATTACACATTAGAAGTTGAAATTTTGATATGTGGAGATTAGATTTTATTGGACAATTTATGCCTTCATTTGGAAATTTATATATATTATTTGTTGTTGATTATATGTCTACATGGATTGAAGCTATTGTTGTACCTAAATGCGATGCTCAGAGTGTTTCAAAATTTTTAAATAAAAATATTTTTACAAGATATGGAATGCC
>NW_018164444.1:71663921-71670043 GCF_001263595.1 Phalaenopsis equestris | reverse complement strand
TATATCTTACTATTTTGTTTGATAAGTGTTTTATATATTAAGAAATAATAATATTTTTGAATCCTACACAATTTTATATATCATAAATTAAGACAAATATTAGTATTGGAAGAAAATTTGGGATTGAATTGAACAAAAAAAAAGAAGCGACACAACATTGGCTTCTTGCGCAGATGACACCAGAATGGGAACCGACGGCGCCCTTCTACACAAGCCATGGTGTCGACAACGCCATCAAGAGCATCGACAGTGCCATCGGGAGCGCCAACAGCGTCCCGAGCAGTTCCTACGGTTCAGGATGAATTTGGCAGACTTTGGCGGGATTTCACTCTGAAATAAACGCCTAGAGGTGCTTTTTAAGGCTTTTAAAGGCCTGAAATTGCCTTGGACTACCAGAAACTTTCAAATTTCAAAACCCATGGCTTTTAATTCTAGAAATGCTTCAAGGTATGAAATTTTCAATAGAAGAAAGTTTATCAGTTTTGACTCACAGAGATTATACGACAAAGTCATCACGAAGAAGAGACTTATCAAGGAGAGAAGCTTTGTCAATCATGGATTGAGTAATCCAAGTTCATAGATTGAGAAAATCATAGTATAGAGATGTTAAGAAGTTCTATGTTCACTACCGCTGCAGTTGTTGTACCAGTGGTAAAGGAATTTTATACTAACTTACATGAAATTACCTAAGGAGTTGTCTTCGTTCGAGGTAAGGCTGTACCATTTACTCCGTCTCAAATTAATGATTTGTATATGATAGAAAGCATGTCAATCTGTCATTATACGAATTTTATCCCAATGAGAGATATGATGCAAGATGTATACCAATTTCTGACGGATAAAAATGATAATTGGGAAATCAGAGATGAGAGATACGTTAATTTCTCTGCTTCACTACTTAATCCAATATCTAAACAATGAAATTTCTTCATCTCTGCAAAATTTCTCCCAACCATATAAATTAGTAGAGTTACAAAAGAAAGTGCAATTTTAAACTATTGCATTCAAATGGAAAAGGCCATTGATGTGGGATCAATTATTTTCAAATCTATTATGAGTATTATTATGAATGGGCCTATATATGGACTGGGGCATCCTTCTACAATTTTCTTACTTTGCAATCAATCCCAAGTACCATATGAAACTTGGGAGAAAGTATTATTACCCTGGGAGCCCATGATTCCGATTAATGAAAACTATATGGGGAATGAAAATGAAGCATTGGATATTATCTTGGATCATTCATCACATGCTTCAACACCATTAATGCTCTATACTATTTGAAGTTGAATAACTTTGGAGAAGAAAATGAAGAAAATTGAAAGAACATCAGAGAATTATGAATGTAAGAAAAAATCTTAACTACCTTTTTGATCACTTAGATTGGAGGATGAAGGAGAACTTTGATCATACTGGAACAATTGAAGCAAGGCAGATGTTCAAGAAAAATGAATGGATTAATGAAAATTCGACTGATCAATTTCCGTACCGACCATTCTTACAATTTGTACATCATTACCAATCTATGGGAGATATTAAAGGAGGAGAAAGTATTGAAGATGAAGCAGAGTAATTGAAGAAGTTGGACTTAATTATGTTTTTAATGTGATTGTGTAGGATTTACTTTGTTTTAGAACTCTTATAATTTTAATTGTGTGTATAGTTTTGTGTCAGTGTTCTAGTGTTTTGACTTGATTTTGACGCTGAATTATAATTTAGTTTGCTTTATGTATGTGTGAGTGTGATTAGAAATGTGTGTTTGTAAAAATTTAGATTTTCACATATAAAAGTTAGTTTGGTGTTGTTTGTGAATTATTTTAGGGTGAATATTAGTGTTTAAAAAGACTAATTAGACTTTGGAGTGAATTGAAAGAAAACTAAAATTGCAAAAATTGAAAAATATAAAATTTTTAGCACTGGTGCCGACGACGCCAGCATGGATGCCGACAGTGCCCTCGACCCGAAAGTGCCCATAACCTTTAAATATCGTGATTTGCACAGTAAAAACACCATTTTTACCCCTTCAGTCACCTTCAACCTCCGGTTTGTGCACCTAGGGCTTACTAGTGCTTGGATTTGAGGCGATTTGAAGGCAAAAAAAGTTCAAATTTCATCTTCTCTCAATAAGAGCTACACTTTAAACTCAAAATTTTTTATTTTCACCGTGGATTTATCTTACATTGTCGAGATCCAAAATTTTGAAATTTTTGGGAAGGTTTTGAGAAAATCCTTTAGTGAAGAACTCTTACTTAGTAGATTTAAGTTTAGAATATTCCACATTGCGATTTTCGGAATTTATTTGGATTTTCAAATTTTTCTTAGATTACCATGGCACCGAGAATGAGCAAGGGAACGAGGAAAGTAAAGTTTGTCAAATACAAGACTAACATTTGTTTCAATAGTCTGCTTGCAACTAAAAAAGTAGTTTCAGATCGAGCATTTAAAAATCTGGGTGGAAAAGTCGAAAGATTAATCGTTGCTCGGCAGTGAGAGAATTTTTGTTACTTTATTGTCGAATCTATTATTAGTATAGTGTTGGAGTTCTATGCCAACTTTAAAGAAACTTCTGAGGACTATGTTTTTGTTCGTGGAAAAATGGTGGAATTCACTCCAAGAAGAAATAATGAATTTTATCAGTTGGAGGACGTATATAGCTGTCAGTACAAATCATTTTCTGCTACAAATGAGGCCTTAGAGGAAGTTATTTTTTTTCTTATTAATGGAAGAGAAGCTTGGAAGGTAAAAAAAAATGTTAAGGTAAACTTCCCTCTTTCTATGTTAAATGTAGTATCTAAGGTCTGACACTACTTTATATCTGCTAGAATGATACCAAAAAGAATGACTTTATATCTGCTAGAATGATACCAAAAAATCATCATAGTGAGGTTACAAATGATAGAGCCATTCTAAACTTTTGTATCCGACAGATGAGAAGGATAGATGCAGGCTCTATTATTTATAAAAACACTCGTTCTATTGCTTTGGGTGAGACTACTGATGGATTTGCACACCTTGCTCTGATCTTCACATTATGTGAACAGACAGGAGTTGATTTTGGAATGAATGAGGAGAGGATTGAATCTCTAAAATCTATTGGACCTGCAAATATTAAAAATTATGAATCTCATGTTGGATGGAGATCTGGAAGTAGGAGTGGGGATATTCTTTCTACTTCTAGTACCCCTACTCTCCAGGGACATATGGTGCAATTGATGATCCAACAGGGAGATATCTTGAGGATGTCGATCATAATAAAATAGCCACGTGACGATGAGATATGGGAAAGCTCGATTGAATGTGCATTAAGTCCATCATTGACAAACGGGTCACACCCGAGGCATACAAGCTGAAGGCCTACATAAGGAAATGGGTCCCTTGAACATGGAGCTGAGAGAACTTAAAGAAAATTTTTTTAAAAAAAAAATTTATATCTTGATGAGTAAAAATGAATATGTTCTTGTCCCAAACTTTATATTATATTATTAATTATAATAAAAAAGTGTTAAACAACATTTCACAAATTATACAAATGATCCCAGTTTCGACCGACACTTGGGAAACTTGAGGAATTCACATAAGGGATCGACAAAGTCCAACCGACACTCGGGAACTCAAATTGACTCATAAATGATGGTTTCACCAGAGCGGAAAAACCAATAATGACGCATAACATCCGTTCGGTAATGATTTTTCAATACCAACAGTGACAAATAAACGTCTGATCGGTAAAATTAGCTAAAATTGATGGACTGCGATGATGAACTTAAGATCAACAAAATATGTAAAGAATCGACTCACAACGCTCATGCATCATAAGAGCTTATGTCTCCTAGCTCAAGTAGGTCAAAATCTGGCAACAATTCTATATCCATTAGTGATAAGATTCAAGGTGGGTAGCATACAAATCACCCCAACAACAAATCTCGACAGTTACCTCCGCAAAGTTTGCGAGATCCGCTTAATATCCCTAGCATATGATGGGACCTGTCGAAGGCGACGACCTAACCAAATGACCGAGACATAGGAAGGTAAGACTTGAGCCAAGCACTAACACAATAAAACTAATGAAAAGAATCTTTAAAAATTTGATCCATCAATCAACACAAGTATCTGTTACAAGAAAAATAAAATGTTCGATAAAAGTAAAACTCAAAAAACTAAGGTGGAAACTGATCAATAACATTACTTTATATCATGTTTAAAAATTTACAAAGAATTTTCTATAAGTATGTTCATTAATAATTTCTTATACATTTCTTTACAAGCGTTCACAAAGAAAAAGAAATTTTTTTCCTAAGTTACAAACTCGACCCGCAGTTATGCAGATATTTATGTTCCTTAATATGCCAAAAACTTGATTCAAATTATATTTAGCAGCTAATGAGAACAAATGTAATATGATAACAATTAACGAAATATTTTTCTCACTAAGGGTACTACACAAGTATATGTACATCTCAATTAATATAGAGTTTTCTTTAAAAACTCTAGTATTGATCCCACAAGGAAGCCGAAAACAAGAAGACAATGAAATGAAATACATGAATTTTGACTTTAAGAAAACTTTACTTAAGATTACAATAACTATCTGAAGATAAAAATTAAGTTTACTAAACTCTATAACATGCAAGTAAAAATTAATGTAATGACTTAGACAATATATAAAAAGTGACTTTCTCCTTATCAATAATTCAAAATCAGTGTATGATTTCATAATTATTTAGAAACTTTAATGATGTATTGTGACAAATAGGAACATACATATTCTTTACTTCTTTCTAAATGTGCAAAGAACATTGACTAATCTAAAGTTGGTGTCGGCATGTATAGTAGTGTTGAGTAGGTTCTAGTTTCTCACTCTTAAATTACCTATTGTACCCTCTCTATAGAACATACCAGTGATCATTAATTCCAATCTCTAAACCAAATTGATAAAAGAATCTAGTCTGTCACTCTAGAAACATCAATTCTACGCCCATCAAATCTTATCTCCCTATCTATTTGCACCCACTTCGGACGATCGCGACTGCTCTTTCCAAGGTATAATGTGATACTTACAAGTCATGAAAGTTTAGCCCTTTCGGGTTTATAAGTTCCTCAACAGGTTTTAATAATACAAATGAAAAATTTGTAAAGTAAATAAAGGATCAGTAAATATATCATCACAATTTTTAGGAATAAAAGAAGTTTTAAACAAAATCAAAATCACTTAATTAATTACTATTAATTACTTCATATTGCAAGAGGAGAAAGAAAGAAAACTACTCACAAAGTTTGAGGATAACAAAACAAAACATATTTATAAAACTCCAATCTAAGTACAAAACTTAAAAGACAAATATACAAATACTTATCTGGAATATTCCTCCAAGCACTCCTTATTACTCGCGAGGGAGAACAACTGATGTAGAACCAAACTTTCCAGTCATTCACCTTATTTTTCATCCTTAGTAGTCGGAAACTACTAAGAGAGGCAAATTGAACATATCCTTTTGAACTGAACCAAAATGAGAATAGAAACGCGGAGCTCCTTCGATCAGATAATTCCCGACTGGTGGCAAAAATTGACAAAAGTCATAATATTGATAATAGAGTTAAGCAAAATTTGAACGGTAATGACTTCATAGTAGTTGAAGATAGCCACAGATCATGACAGAGAGGAAGACTCAAGCCGAAGAGGAATTGATCCATAATAAAGATAAGGTCAAGGCCGTATAGAGTGGTCGCATGGTCGTGCTTGAAGGAATCATAAATGCATGCATCCTGCAGCTCATCCACCTCCACTTAAGTCATCGTGGATCGACTTAAAAGCTTTAGGATAGTATTTTGGAGCTATCTTGGCTTTATACCTAAGTGAGAAAAAGAAAAGCCATAGTCAAACAATATCGTTGAACACATCGTTATACTTGAATGTAACACATAATTCGAAGAAACTAAGTAAGTGAATGTTATGGTCTTTTATAGGTGATCCTCCAAACTGATTGTTATGAACTATTTGAATGATAACTGGTTTGAGTTCAAAAGAGTTGGCTACTACGATCGGGTTATTGATACTAATATGAATTCCCTCTATGTTAGGTTGTCATACTCCCTAAGAGGTCTATGTATAAAATGAGCGTTTT
>NW_018164444.1:71663606-71663821 GCF_001263595.1 Phalaenopsis equestris | reverse complement strand
ACGGTCAGTTCACCGGGAGGATCGCCCTCCCAATTCGAAGTTTTTTCCTGGAAGTTTCCACCGTCGTTGACTATGACAACAGTCGCGACCGACTATCAAGATCCTCGCTACTATGGCAGGGCGGTACGCTCTGCTCTCTCGCGACCCCTACTCTAATCAAATGCTCCGCTACTGAAGATGAAAAAGGTGAGCACTGAAATGAGAAAGGCGATAGC
>NW_018164444.1:71657496-71663506 GCF_001263595.1 Phalaenopsis equestris | reverse complement strand
TAATCAATAGAAACTCCAAAATTATCATTTTCTCTTTTTAGATTATTGTAGAACTCAAAACTTCATTTTGAAAGTTGCATGTTGTTTATCGTCATATATATAAACTGTGCAAATAAATTTGATAATCGACTGATAAAATTTTATGTAAAATTCTGTAGTTCAAATTTTCATGCGTGAATAATGCCTACAAATACTAAAATTATCATTTTTTCCATAGTCATAATCTTTATAATCACATGTGAGGAGCATGTAAACTAGTTTGGTGGTCATCAGACATAGATTTTAGGTTAAATTTGCACTTACAATTTTCATGCATAAAAAATGGTCCCACAAAAAGTTTTTCAAGACCACCTGTCAACTCAGCTTCTTTTTTATCACCTTGGTAGCAACCTTCTCCTTTTGCTTCATCTCCTAAACACCGTAGGACTCCCATGATTTGTTGATCATAACACCAAACTGCTTCAATCACAAAGCCTTCTTAAGAATGTTGGAGTTCAAGTACTGGTACAATGATAGCTCTCGCTCTTTAATCATGACCCTATATACATTCAGGGATCTCGATAGGGTCTTTATCTTATTGATGGTTCTTATAACAAGTCAAAAATTGATCACCCAACCTCCTTAGCAGAAACCAACCAGAAACCTCAATTTCCAATCCTTGATCTTATTCTCAAGCCCCACCAACCAGAATTTGAAGCCAACCAAGAATACTACATAGCCATCCTTATTGACCTTAAAAATGAAGAAGTAGAAGAAAAGGTCAGCTAGCCAAAGGATACTCAATAGCCTAAGAAAGAAAACAAACATCATTATAGTGGTGATGGAGTCTGACATTACTAGCTTGTGACTAGATAATATTGTAGTAGCTAAGGACCGCTTGCAGCTTCTGCCGAAAAACCAACCTTAGTCCACATTTAAATTTGTATCAATAGAAGACCAGATAATTGTCAATATTGTTGGTCACTCCATCATCATTCATGACTGTCCGTAGGACCACTGACTTGTAATAAACATAGGAGTTTTGAAGAAACTCTACCCAGCATTTTGACAGGGTGGACACCTCCTCAGCTTGGATAGAGCCAAAAAACTCTTGAGATTACTTGGGATACATGAGATGTGAGATGAAGAGAAAGTAATTAAAGAAAAAAACCAACAAATAGAGTTGGAGGAAACAAAAATAGCCAAGAAAAATTCTCTAATTATTGAGCCCTATTTGTTGAGAGTGGAACGAAGTCGAATAGTCACAGGGATAGCCAACTCATTTCCCACTCTAAATCTTGGAAAGGAAGTCATATCAAACACACTAAGTGAGATATAAAATTTAACATTTATTTCATAAGAAAATATTTAAATTAACTGCTCGACAACTACTCAATAATATACTTTACAAGACAATTGGTATTTGCTTCAGCCAAGACATAACCTCGTTGAAACAACCGCTTATACAATAGTTGTTGCCTAAATTAAAAATATATACTCTATCTATTTCAAATTGAATCCAAATAGTCAAAGATGGCTCTCATCGTGCCAGCCACTCCACCTGATGCATTGTTACTTCCTTGTAGAGTGTAACTTCCTGAGCAGAAATGCCTACCATTTTCTCCTCTAGACTCTCTTGTTTACCCACACTATTGGCAGGTGCATCTCTTAGTCTTTGAGAAAACCTGACTCTCGAATGAAGAAGTCCTCTATCTCACACAATTGACATTTCATCAATTCAAGGGATTCCAATATGTGGGCCACCTTTTCTTCTACCGCCTCTGAGGGACATGAGTAGCTACAACTAGACTTAGCCTGGTAGGTGGAACCTCATCAGTCCCTTGATCCACCACAATGTCTGCGACCAGATCAGCGACAACCTCCGCCGAAGGGAAGTTGACAGTCACCACACTAGTGATTAGGTCGGCTGCATTAAAAGACAATTAAAAGAATATTTTAGAAAAAGAGAAAATTTACTCAAGAAATATGCACCCTCCATACCCATGATCTAGTCCCATTATGAAGTTGTAAAAAAGAATCCTTCCTCAACACTCCTCTACCCCTCGGCTAACTAGGGGTCAACAGTACCATGAACATCAAGCAACATCAGGAAAGTAGTAACAACAAACAGTGTTCTCTCTATAGCTACTTATGGTGCCCCCTGCGATGCGAAAGCACCAAAAACTTCTTGCTCTACTCCCTTATATAGTGTCGATGGTGTCTGAGTAGGAGAAGACGGACTGACTAACCGTTCCTTTGGGCAGTCACCTTTATATGCTTACACCTCTTCATGAGGGCAATGTGGAGTGAATCTGATGACCCCACATGATCTTATAGATTTAGCTTCTCTTTTCTTCTCCATCACCATCTACCTTTGTTCACCCGTTGGGCAGGATTTAGTTTCCCACCTCAAATCTTTGAAAGCCCTTCAGTAGTCAGCTTTGCAATACTTATTAACTTTAGAAGATGGATTATTCACCATGTTGGAGATCATAAATTTGATAGAATGAGTGAAGACAATTAGAGGAAGATAGGGAAAACACGTCCCTTACTCCATATTTATATGAATTGCGAGCATGAAATTCAATGGGGTTCAAATATTGCTTCATTCAGTAATCATAAAAAAATAACCAATTTTTTTATTAATTTTTTTTTTTGTTTTTATTACAGTGTAAGTTCCAAGAAGAAAGAGAATCTGAGAACTAAATAGGTGGGAGGAACCTCAGCAAGCTCTTGATCCACCGAAACTCCTGTGACTAGATGGATAACAACCTCCGTTGAAAGGGAGTTGACGGTCACCACTCCAGTGATTAGGTCGACAGATAGAAGGAGACTCGGCTGGGAGGACTGGGCTTTCATGCCACCGAGAAATGGAAAGGGCCCTTGATGAGGGCGAGGATTGCTTGGCACTCTTTGCAGGACCGGGACTCACTTTTGCATAAATGCCTCGAGAGCAAGTATGGCAGGAATCTATGGCAAACGACTCATAACCGCACCGCCTCTAATACCTGGAAGGTGATCTGTGATGGGGCTGCTGCCCTAAAGACCATTACACGTTGGAAAATTCAAGATGGGGAAAGCATTAATGTCTTAGAAGATACATGGATCTATGACAGGCCTCTTGCCAAATGGCCTTGCTTTTTTGATGTCACTCTTCTCGAAAATCTCCAACTTTTGGTGGCGAGTGGTACAGAATGCCATTCCAACAAAAGCTTGGCTCCTAAAACGCGGCCTAACGGAGGCAGCCCTTTGCCCTTGGGGTTGTAAGGAGATTGAGAACCGATTGCACATTGTGTCTAGTTGTTTGTTGATGAAGTCAGTGGCACAAAGCCTTACCAATTGGGGATTCTCTTTGCCAACATTTTCTAGCGTTACAGATTCCCTCCGTGGGCTTACTCAGGTTTGCACCACTGACATCCGCTCTGCCTGTATGTTTTGTTATGCAGTTCACCATTATTAGAGAGCTAAGAATGCGAAGGTTCATGGTCAAACGCATGCTACTCCGGTTACTCTTGCTGTCTCCATCCTTAAAGCCCTCACCGACATGCATCTCTTCCCATTCCGGGAGCAATGGAATGCGAGCCAACCAAAGAGGTTGTTATCCCCTTCTTTCTGGCACCCCCCCTCTTGGATGGATCAAGATCAATGTTGATGAGGCTCTTTCATCCTCTGGTGTGGTTGGGACCGATGCAATTCTTCGTGATGAGCAAGGTAACAACATTGTTGTTATGGTCACAACTTTGAGCATTGGGACATCGCCAAGGTTGAACTCCAAGCTATTCTTGCTATCCAACAAATCATTGAGCCATGGATGTACGAATGCAAGGGGTCCTTCTTGAAGGTGAAAATCTCAACATCATCCGCCTTATGTGTGACTCGGTGACCAGGAATTTCTGGGAGGGCCATCCGAGCCTTAGCCAAGATATTGCTTTTTTGGCTTCTTTCAAGCAGGTGGTGTTCCTTCACACTCAGAGAGATTGCAACCGGGCAGCTCACTTTTGTGCTACTTTAGCTTTAGAAAGGAGTTTTGTTTTGAAACATGTAAATGCTTCTAGTGATCTTACATCCATTCTGAGTGATGATAGGTCTCATTTTGTACATCCATAGTTTTCACTTTGCATTCTTTTGTCACACTTTTTGATTTTCATGCAATAGATGCAATGTTCAAGGAAGCTTCCTCTCTCCCAGCAAGCAAGACGAGATCAGATCACTACTTCTCAGTAATGGACTTCCTGATCATCATTCTTCCTTAGCTCCTTCCTATCATAGATTCGAGAACAAAAACAGAATTCAATGCATGCGTTCTTTCTCTCCTCCTCTCAGCCACACATCTCTTTCGTTCGCCCCCTTTTTTCTCTATGTCACCGTCTCCTTTCAGTCGAGCTAGCGCCTCAATGATTGATGGAGATGGTTTTTGTACCGGTCAATCTTGAGATCCTCTTCTTATGTTATGGCATACTTTTGTATGATCAAAGATCGGCAGGTGATCCGTCCTTTCTCCTCTGCGCATTCTTCCTTCCACTGTAGTCGAATCGACGTTCCAAGGCCGCCAAGAGCGGAAGGTTCCTCAGTCTAGCGCCTTGCATGTAGCAAGGTTGCCCCGCTGCGCGCCTTCTTGAATGGCGGAGGGCGAAACCTGCTCCCGCTTAGATAGAACAGGAGCCCTGCCAGAACTAGAACAGGCCTTTAAGATCTAGGGCAATTTGCTCGCTTATACAAGACAGACCTTGACTGCCGCAAAGAAAGTCTGATACGCTAATAGGGAGCACCATTTTGTCGTCCATAGGAAGGAAGAGAGGGGTCAGCGAGCAGGTCTTCCCCATCTTTACCAAAGGCAAAAAGCTCCCAGCGTGGGGAGCCTGCATGACAAGAGCAGGCAGCAGACATGGTGCATGGGACCAACACTTCTTTTTCTCGCCACGCCAGCCACTTCATTCAATCAATCATATGTTCTATTCCGGGACACTGGCATTCATGACTTTTTTCTTTCTTTGGGCACCTTATGAAACGGCGGCTTATTACGCTGCTGACTTCTCTCACGTATATGCTTCGCTACGCTGCGCTGACTCACTTTCTTGAAAGACAAAGAGGATAGCGCGCTTCTGACACCACCACTTCTCAGATAAGAGACCACTCTTCAACTTTGAAAGCGCTACTGCTAACTGGTTGCTTGGTTGGCAAAGAATCAGAAGAAAAAAAAGAAAATGCTTGAGCTGCCGCTTTTTTTCAACACAGAGCCGGGAATCACGGCCGGCATAGAAGTCTCTTGCACGCAAGGAGATGCTGCTGCTGGATGTCATGGTTCCGGGGCGGGCGCCATGATCCTTCTATCTGGAACAATCGAGGGCACTGACTGACTGCATCAATCATCACTCAGTGAGCTATTAATTGCCGCCAATAGCGCTTCGCTTGCATGCAAGGCGGCAAAAAGCGCCAGGTAGACGCGCTAAGCGAAGGAGATGCATTTTGAGTACTGGTGGTACTGGACAAGCTCTAGGGGAATAATCTCTTTCTTATTTCTTTGCTACGCAACCTTTCTTTCCCATGACGACTAGGAACGGGCAAATCAAGAATTTCACTTTGAATTCCGGACCTCAACATCCTGCTGCTCATGGTGTTTCACGATCAGTATTGGAAATGAACGGAGAAGTGGTGGAACGTGCGGAACCACATATTGGATTACTCCAGTGCGGCACGAAGCCGCTGACGCTGAGTAGGCTCCTATGCCGCTAGCTATGCCCTGCTCGGTCCCCCGGTGGAGGTTCCGTAGCGCGTCATGAGCACCGGGCAAAGGGGCGGTTGAGCAACTCAAGCGAACCGCCCTACATTTGGATAGGGATAGAAGGGAGAAGGTTGTGAAGGTGGCCTCGTTATCCACACATCCGGTCGGATGAGACCGACCGACCTGGGTTTTCACGAGCGTTGGCGGGTCCTGGAGTGCCCGTCAAGGGCGCTAGCGCATACCTCGGGGTGATCATCACCACCTGCACCTCACAGCTCGGCACTGTGGAACGTGTAGCCCGCCTGCTGT
>NW_018164444.1:71649711-71653747 GCF_001263595.1 Phalaenopsis equestris | reverse complement strand
TTATATTAAATAGGGGAATTTGTCGGCCAATATATTGGTTTTTGTAGACCAAACGGATGTCATAACTTTCTTTAGTTTATTTGATCAAGCCTCACCCTCAATTCTTGTGTTCATCCTTCGGGATAGATACAGGATTTGAGGTAAAGCGCTCTTTCATTTAAACTATGAAAATTATGGGGTCAGTTTGACTTCATCTTTTTCAAAATTAAAATTTTTTTTTTCCGAAGCGGGCAACGGGATTTCAATTCTGATGACCGACAGCTTCTTACGGGCAAACCCCACACCAAAAATAGTGCCGACACCAGGGTTGAACTCCAAGCTATTTTTACTATCCAACAAATCATTGAGCCATGGATGTTTGAATGCAAAGGGTCCTTCTTGAAGGTAAAAATCTCAACATCATCTGCCTTATGTGTGACTCGGTGACCAAGAATTTCTAGAAGGGCCATCCGAGACTTAGACAAGATATTGCTTTTTTGGCTTCTTTCAAGCAGGTGTTGTTCCTTCACACTTAGAGAGATTGCAACTGGGCAGCTCACTTTTGTGCTACTTTAGCTTTAGAAAGGAGTTTTTTTTTGAAACATGTAAATGCTTCTGGTGATTGTACATCCATTCTGAGTGATGATATGTCTCATTTTGTACATCCATAGTTTTCACTTTGCATTCTTTTGTCACACTTTTTGATTTTCATGCAATAGATGCAATGTTTAAGGAAGTTTCCTCTCTCCCAGTAAGCAAGACAAGATCAAATCACTACTTCTCAGTAATGGACTTCTTGATAATCATTCTTCCTTAGCTCCTTCTTATCATAGATTTGAGAACAAAAACAGAATTCAATGCATGTGTTCTTTCTCTCCTCCCCTCAGCCACACATCAATTCCATGATGAGTACTGTTTTACCCACTCCATCTCCCCCAAATAGTCCAATTTTTCCTCCACGGCGATAGGGGGCTAAAAGATCCACAACTTGAATCCCTGTATCTTGAGCGTCATCGGGGAAGCAACAACCTCTCACACAATTCCCTCATAGCTACTTCCAGTGCCCCATACGATGTCAAAGCACCGACAACTTCATGTTTTACCTCATTAGATTGTGTCGCTGGAGTCTAAGTAAGAGCCGATGGACCAGCCGACTGTTCATTTGGGCAGTCACCTTCCTCCGTTTGCACCTTCTCACAGGGACGACATAGGAGTGTATCTGACGACCCCACATGATCTTATAGATTTATCCTCTTTCTCTTCTTCAACATCTTCTACCTCCGATCACCCACTGTGCAGGATTTATTTTATCGTCTCATATCTTCGAAAGCCCTTCGATAGGCAGCTTTGCTATACTTATCGGCTTTGAAAGACGACTTGTTCACCATGTTGGAGATAAAAAATTAGACAGATTGAGTGAATACAATTAAATGAAAATAGGGAAAGCGCCCACAATAATCTCTATTTATAGGAAGCATGTGCATGGAATTCAAGCAGGGTTCAATTGTTGCATCAATCAGTAATCATAAATACTACTTTTTTTGTACTAATTTTTTTTTGTTTTTATTGCAGCGTAAGTTCAAGAAGAAAGAGAATCAAGGAACTAAATATGTACACAAAAAATTGAATCAGCATAAATCTTAAAGGAATCTTACGACCTAAGAAAGATGATGTGGCAAAGGTGGGCTCACCAAAAAATGACTCAGCGGCATAGAAGACCGATCAAATTACGATTGCCAGAGATTGTTTGAACCAATTCAACAATGCAAACCCAAATGACATCCTGATATCAAAAATAATTAAGGGTTCCCTCGGAACATCATGAAGTCATGAGGTTCGACCATCCTCTATTATCATGAGAATCTAATGTCAATTGGATCTTAGTGAATTAAATCATCTTGTTTTTAAAGATTTGATTGAATTTTTATTGAATTTATTAAGCTCTAGAACCCTTTATAATCAAGTAAGCGAGCAACTTCAAAAGCAAGATTACAAAAAAATTTTCAAAAAAGAGCAATTACTAAGAGACTATTTTGTTATTTTTTTATTTTTTTAATGTATGTTTGATTGTTATCATTCATTATAATTTTAATTTAATTTTTAAAAACAATTGAACTTTTTTTTAAAACATAGAATAAAATAGAAAATATTTTGAATGTTTTTAAAAATAATTACCTTAGTTAAATCTATTTTAATTTAAATTAGAGTATTATAAGATAAAATAAAAATTGAAAGATGGTAAACAAAAAACATAAGGCATCCTTTAACACATATTCTTCAATTATAAATGTTTACAACATCTCCAAAGGGTAATAACCACTCATAATGGTCAATAATTTTTACTTAGGGAAAATCAGTGATTTATGCCAAGTTAAAAAATTTAATCAAATTTACCAAAATATAAAACCTAATTCAATGGGTAGATAAAACTAGTAAATAAACTAACCCTTAACCTTCTACAAGTGAAATTTTGTGACAATTAGACAGAGGTTTTCATTATTTTTGTGGGTGACAAATATCATTTTTATTATCACATATGTGATGGATGCTTTTCTTCTAAACTAGCATAATTTGTAGGACATATTTTAAAAATAATTATTTAATTAATATATATTAAAAATTTTAGCACTTGTACATTGACACAGTTGCTATTAGAGTTTCTTCAGAAACAACTTTGTTGTTGAGCGAAGTTCTTCTGAAAGGTGGGTTGGTTGAATGGAAAAGGCCCTTCATAGTCCAAGGGATCGATCTGCAAATCATATCTGTTGCAGAAGAAGATAAATTTATGCTCATATTATTTTGAACAAGGTCATCAAAGAGTTCGTATTGTAAGTGACATGCCTCTATTTCTAGAATTATCCATATATCAAATATCTGGGGAGCCATCAGGGAGGCAAGACACACGATATCTAAGCGATGAAGAGATTCAGGTAGCTGCATTGTATGTCCTTATAACTATGACAAAGTCTAGCTATTTATACAGTAATATTCATGGTTCCCAAACTCTATGCATACTATCATTTATTATTTAGAATTTTAGTTATATACTGGCTAATTCAAAAATACAAATAACAATATTGTGATAATATTATTTATCGACAACTTGGACATGAAAGATGAGACTCTGATAAGCAAGAAGTTCGAAGAAAAATTCCTAACACGTTCAAGTTATATGTACGTATAATGAAGCCTTCTAATCAAATTGTGTAACATGATCGTCGAATTTAAAGTTACATTAATGGTACCTCTTTATCTGCTATAGGTTCACAATACAACCAACAAAATCATAGATAAAAGATTATTATATCTTGACTATTAGCCTAATTGTAGTGTGACTACATTAACGATATTTGATGTAAATGGTTATACATTCCATACGAGTTTCTGGTGTGAAGGGAAAAGACATATAACTATGATGTTGTGTTAAGAGAAACACACACACAGACAATGAGATTTGCTATTACAACATACTTGACTAAGTTATTGACATCGACTTTTTATATGCTAAAAAATATAAGTATTTAATACTGTTGCTAAAAGATTTAATTCCTCAGCAACTGCACCAAAAACTTAATAACAGTTATAGATTTGATAAAGATGTATGTATAAAATATTCAATAATTGTAAAGTCACACTTATCAATGCAAGTATACATATCACTCAAGTAATATAGGGCTCTAATGGAGTCCTAGATATCGATCCCACGGGGAGTAATATTAGAACTATGAACTAAGATTTTAGAAAAGCAATACTTAATCACAATAATGAAATTCAAATTGCTTATCTGTCACTAATAGACAATTAAAATAAATATGTAATTTTAATAACTCTTAAATAACTAATTATACTAACAAGGTTTTTAATGTGATACTCAACATATAAGAAAACATCCTTCTCCTCGTCAAGAAATTATAGTGAATGGATAAAGTGAATCAGTTCAAATTGTATTGTGCCAAATAGGTGCATACCTATTCTTTATCCTTTAGTCCAGGCATAAAGAACATTGACTAATCCTACACTTGTTTACTGAATCTGCAGCTAGGCTGGGAGGATACCG
>NW_018164444.1:71644002-71645932 GCF_001263595.1 Phalaenopsis equestris | reverse complement strand
GAATTTCTTCCAAATATTTTCTTCACATTCTCAAAAATTTTGGATTCTCTCAACGTGGAAGAAATTCATGGTGAAAATCAAATATTTTTAGTTTGGAGTTAAGCTCTTACCTAGAGATGATCAAATCCGGTGTCTAAATACCTTGAAATCGCCTTCCAATCCAAGATCTCTCAAGCTCTAGGTCAAAAATCGCAACTTAATGCAATGAGGATTAGTTTTGGTAAGGGTATCCTAAGCATATGCATTTTTAGAAATAAAATCCCTTAATATGGGGGACTTTTTGTCCATGGCTTAGTTTAGGTGATTAGATGGGTTTTAGCTCAGTCTTAGGGTCTAACCAATGGCTGAGGTGGAGTTAATTTGATGACTTTGGGGTGGTTAGGTCATCTTTAATGCATAGGTTCAATGTGGGTTCAAGTGATCAAAGTTTGAGTTTGGGCTAGGTTAGCCATGTTAATTGACCTAATTTATTGATCAACATTGTGTAGGTGATTGTTATGAAGATTTTTGGTGAACGGTTGAAGTGATTTTGAGTTCAATTGGTAGGTCAATTTGAGGGATTTTTGAAATTTGGTCAATTTGGGCATGATGGGCTAGACATGGGTCTAGGTTGGGCTAGACTTGGGCTAATTCCAAATTAAATTATTTAAATGATCAAGAGAGATGTTGTGAATTTTTTCATGAAGACATAGAGTGGAAATTTTGGGGTTAAGGCCCTCAATTTGGTGAGATTTTGAGACATGGCAAATTTGTGGCAAATTTGGGGCTTTTGGACTTAGGTTGAAATAAAATGAATTTAAGGTCTCACCAAGGCCAACTGAAGGTCAATTTTGATGTATGGGGATGTTATGAAGATTATCCAACACAAATTGTGGCCAATTGAGTAGACTATGGGTTCAATTTGGTGGAACCAAGTCATAGGGCCAAAATTGGGTTCAAATCATGGACCAATTGAGCTTGGATTTGGTATAGATTGGTCATATCAAGAGTTAATTTGAGTTTAATATTGAAATTAGGATAAATTGAGACTAATTGGATAGACATTTGGAGTGATTTGGGGAAAATATGGGCCTTTAAAGGGCAATTTGGGGGTTTTGTTCGAAGATGGTCAAATTGGCCAAATTGGGTCATGTGATAGTTGAGAAAAATGAAATTGGGAATATTTTGGAGGTTTTGGGAATTTTTGGAATTTTGGGGTAAGGAGGGGTATTTTGGTAATTTGGCCAATTTTTGTGATTTTGGGTAGTTTGGGTGTGTTCAAGGTGTTTGAAATGCTTTTTGAATCAAGCTGGGTATTTTGGGTAAATTTGGGAATTTTGGCCAAATTTGGGGTCCTAAGGGTATCTAGGTAATTTGGGGGAGTTTAGGGGCAAAAGGCTAGATTGGGTATCTTGGTTGAGTTGGAGTTCCAACCACCATCAATATGTCATGGACCAATGAAAACTCCATTTTGGGTCCTCTATGTACTGGTCTTAGCTAAACCCTAGCCTAGGGCCAGTGGGTTTAGGGGACCACCTACATGAGTATCCCAAGAGTATCAAGGGACCAAAGCCTAGAAGCTTTAGGGTTGTGGGTGATTATGAGTGCAAGTATGTGCTTTAATCCATAGACCAACACCCATGGTCAACCCTAAGGTCCAGCAGTCCTAAGGGTGACTCTCCTTGAGCTCCCCCATTATGACCCCACCTATTAAGTGCTATAAGTTAGGATCAATATGTGGAACTTCAAGTTGATTAGAGAAGCGGGTAGAATTTCTAATGGTGAGGGTTCCTTTTCTAGTTTTCTAGGAACAGTCAATAGGAAAGTCCTATGGCTAGACCTTAGGCTACTAAAGTGGAAAAACTAAACCTCAACCAAAAGTGAGGTCAACACGGTGCTTAAGCGCAGATATGTGGAGCTTAGGCGCTTTTCTCCTGGGGTGCCTCACGCT
>NW_018164444.1:71639691-71643494 GCF_001263595.1 Phalaenopsis equestris | reverse complement strand
AGCAGAGATATCAAATCGTAAAATAAAATGAATTTTAGAAAAAGCTATAAATCCTTATAAATTGGATTGGTCTGCTAGATTAGATACTGCATTATGAGCATATAAAACTGCTTATAGGACTCCTATAGGAATGTCCCCATATAGACTTATTTTTGAAAAAAAACATGTCACTTACTAGTAGAATTGGTGCATAAAACATTTTGGGCGATTAAGGAATTTAATTTTAATCTAAAAGATGCTGGGGATAAAAGATTACTACAACTCAATGAACTTGTAGAGATCAGAAATGAAGCATATGATAATGCAAAAATTTATAAAGAGAAAATGAAAATATGACATGATCGGATGATTATTAAAAAGAAGTTTGAACCTGGACAGGAAATTTTATTATATAATACAAGATTGAGATTATTTCCAAGAAAACTGAAATCCAGATGGTTAGGACCATTTAAGGTGATTAAAGTCTATCATTATGGAACTGTTGTTATTAAAAATCCTAAAATTAGAAAGATCTTAAAAGTTAATGGGCATCGATTGAAACATTACTATGAAGGACACATACCACAATTTAAAGAAGTTTTAATGTTAAGTCAAACCAACTAAACAAATGGTACGTCAGACTTACAACGTTAAATCAAGCGCTTTGTGGGAGGCAACCCATATATAAATATATATATTTATATATTAATATTTTGTTTAATAAGTGTTTTATCTATTAGAAAATAATAATCCTACACAATTTTATATATCATAAATTAAGAAAAATCTTAGTATTGGAGGAAAATTTGGAATTAAATTGAAAAAAAATAAATAAAATAAGAATGGACACAAAATTGGCTCTGGCGCTGACGACGCCAGAATGGGCGTCGACGGCGCCACTATAACCAAGCTCTGGTGTCAACAGTGCTATCGGGGGCGCCGAAGGCCCTGCAAACAGTTTCGTGCAGTTTGACGAATTTGACAAACTTTAGCGGGATGGAACGAAGGAATAACCACCGAGAGGTGTTTTTAAAGTCCTAAAAACTGCCTTGGACAATCAGAAACTTCCTATTTTCGAATTCCATAGCTTCCAATTCCAGAAATACTTTCAGGTATGGAGTTTTCAATAGAAGAAAGATTAACAGTTTTGACGCGCAGAGATTATACGACAAAGTTATTATGAAGAAGAGACTTATCGAGGAGAGAGGCTTTGTCAAACATGGCTTGATTAATCCAAGTTCTCCAATCGATAAAATCATTGTACAAAGACGATGAGAAGTTCTGTGTTACACTACCACTGCAGTTGTTGTACGAGTGGTGAAATAATTCTATGCCAACTTGCATGGAATTACCCAAGGAGTTGTCTTCGTATGAGGTAAGGTTGTACCATTTACTCCGGCTCGAGTCAATGAATTGTATATGATAGAAAACGTTCCAATCTGTCATTATACAAATTTCATCCCAACAAGAGATTTGATGCAAGATGTCTATAATTTTCTGACGGATGAAAATGATAACTAGGAAATCCTAGATGAGGGATATGTTAGTTTCTCGGCTTCATTGCTTAATCCAATTTCAAAATAGTGGCATTTTTTTCATTTCTATAAAATTACTCCCTACCATGTAAAGAAAGTGTTATTTTAAATTATTGCATTCAAATGAAAAAGCTCATTGATGTAAGATCTATCATTTTTAAATCTATTATGGGTATTATTGTGCATGGGTCTATATATGGACTTGGGCATCCTTCCACAATTTTCCTACTTAGCAGTCAATATCAAGTTCCATATGAAAGTTGGGAAAAAGTTTTATTACTTTGGGAGCCCATGATTGCTATTGATGATAATTATATTGGGAATGGAAATGAAGCATTAGATGCTATCTTCGATCATTCATCACATGCTTCAACTCCATTAATGCCACAAACAGTTGGAAGTTCACTTGCTTTGGAAAAGAAATTGAAGAAAATTAAAAGAGAACTTCAGAGTATTTCGAATGCAATAGGAAATCTTAAATACCTTTTCAATCACCTAGATTGGAGGGTGAAGGCAAATTTTGATCATACTGGAACAATTGAAACAGGATTAGTGCAGATGTTCAAGGAAAGAGGATGGATCAAAGAAAATTCAACTGATCAATTCCCATACCAACCCTTCTACAATCTGTAGGATGAGGCAGAATAATTGAAGAAGTTGGACTCTCTACTAGTTTATAATACTTATGTATTTATTGTAATTGTGTGGATTTGATTTAGTTTGCTTTGCTTTAGAATTCCAAACTTTAATTGTGTGTATAGTTTTGTGTCAGCATTCTAGTGTTGTGGCTTGATTTCGACACTGAGTTATAATTTAGTTTGCTTTATGTGTGTGAAAGTGTGATTAGAAAAATATATTTGTAAAGTGTATTTTCATATATAAAAGTTAGTTTGGTGTTGTTTGTGAAAATATTTGTTTGTGAATTATTATTAGATGAAAATTGGTATTGAAAAAGACTAAATAAACTTTAGAGTAAATTGAAAAAAAATTGAAATTTGAAAAAAATCGAAAAATGGATTTTAGACCTTCAGTGCTGGCATAGGCGCAAACAACGCCCTCGACCCATGAACAGCCTAAACCCCTTAAAATTTGAGATTTGCACCGTAAAACTCCATTTTTACCCTTTGAGTCACCTTCCCTTTGAGCCACCTCCACCCTCCGATTTTTGCACCTAGGGCTTGCTATTGCTCAGATTTGAGGCAATTTTGAGGCAAAGGAAGTTAGGATTTCATCTTCCCAAGGTAAGAGCTACATTTTGAACTAAAATTTTTTTATTTTCATCAAAAATTTATCTCACATTTCCGAGATCCAAAAATTTTTGAATTTTTTTAAAAATTTTGAGAAAATTCTTTGGTGATAAACTCTTAGTAGATTTAAGTTTAAAGCGTTTTACATTGTGATTTTCAAAATTTTGGAAATTTATTTGGATTTTTATCAATTTTTTTTAGATTTATCATGGCACCTAGAATGAGCAAAGGAAAGAGAAAAGTGGATTATGACAAACAAAAAATTGTCAACTTCAAGGCTAGTGCTCGTTTCCATAGTCTACTTGAAAATAAAAAAGTGATTCCGAATCGAGGATTTAAAAATATGGGAGGAGAAGTCGAGGGATTAATCAATGCTCGGCAGTGGGAAAGTTTTTGTTATTTTACTGTCGAGGCGATTATTGGTGTAGTAATGAAGTTCTATGTCAATTTCAAAGAGACTTCTGAAGACTTTGTTTTTGTTAGTGGGAAAATGGTGGAGTTTTCTCCAAGAAGGATTAATTATTAATGAATTTTATCAATTAGAAGATGTGTGTAGCTGCCATTATAAATCATTTTCTGCTACGAATGAGGCCTTAGATAAATTTATTTCTTTTCTTACTAATGGAAGAGGAGCTTGGAAGGTGAAGAATGGTGCTAAGGTAAACTTTCCTCTTTCTATTTTAAATGTAGTATCTAAGTCCTGGCCCTACTTTATTTCTAGAAGAATGATACCAACAAATCATCATAGTGAGGTTACAAAGGATAGAGCCATTATGAACTTCAACTTCTAATTATGAACTTCTATATCCAGTAGGTGATGAGGATAAATGTAGGCTATATTATTTTTATGAACACTCGATCTATTGCTTTGGGAGAGACCACTGGTGGTTTAGCACACCCTGCCCTGATCTTCAAACTCTGTGAATAGGAAGGAATTGATTTTAGACCAGAGGAGGAAAGGATTAAGCCTCTAAAACCTATTGGGCTTGCCAATATAAATATATATGAATCTCATGTTGGATGGAGGTCTGAAAGTAAGACC
>NW_018164444.1:71637006-71639591 GCF_001263595.1 Phalaenopsis equestris | reverse complement strand
GGTAAGCTATAAGATAGTTGAGGTTGATTAGCGCGACGACCCACTCACACATTTTCTTCTATTTCATACCTTGATTTGATAAGTTTTGAAGATGTCATCAAAGAATTAAATTGAAAAAAATTATGAGCATTGAAATTGTTGTAATTAAAGAAATCAACACTTGGGAATTAATAGAAATCCGAAAAGGGCAAACATCATTAATGAGAAATGGTCGTATAAGACCAAATTAAAAGTGAATAATGAACTGAATAAGTATAAGGCATGCATTCACTAAAAGTTACAAAAAATTATTTGAAATTTTTTATAAAAAAAAATCACTTCAACTGTAAGGCATGCCAAAGTCATATTGATTAATACATTAGTGAGCACAAATAGTGTGGTATTTTTATCAAAAAAAATCAATTAATCAAATAATTTTGATAGCTAAACAAGTCTATAAGTAACAATTTCAACAAATTAAATGAAGGCCTACATGGATGGTAAGCTATAAGATAGTTGAGGTTGATTAGCGCGGCGACCCACTAACACATTTTCTTCTATTTCATACCATGATTTGATAAGTTTTGAAGGAAGATGTCATCAAGGAATTAAATTGAAAAAAAAGCTATGAGCATTGAAATTGTTGTAATTAAAGAAATCAACACTTGGGAATTAATAGAAATCCCAAAAGGGCAAACATCATTAATGAGAAATGGTCGAATAAGACCAAATTAAAAGTGAATAATGAACTGGATAAGTATAAGGCATGAATTCACTAAAAGTTACAAAAAATTATTTGGCATTGATTATAAAAAAAAAAATTACTTCAATTGTAAGGCATGCCAAAGTCATATTGATAAATGCATTAGTGAGCACAAATAGTGTGGCATTTTTATCAGTTCAACATGAAATCAACCTTCATACATAGATAGTTGAAGAAGTAAGTATTTGTTGAGCAAACTTCCGGTTTTATGAAGATTGGTGATGAACATAAATTTTACAAATTAATAAAAGGGCATTATATGGATTAAAATAAGCTTTGAGAGCTTGGTATAGTAGGATAGATGGTCATTTCTAATAAAAGTTTAAATTTTTATTAATATTAGAGAAAAGATGCTTATTGCTTGCTTATATGTTGATGATTTAATTTGCACAAGAAAGAAAAGACATGCTTAAAAGATTTAAGCAATTAATAATGCTTGAATTTGATATGTCTAATCATGAAATATTGTATTATTTTTCTTGGCATTTTAAGGAATGGATCTTTGTTTATTAAATGACATATGTCCAAAAAAAAAATTGATTTTAGTTGAAGAGTTACGACTCTATTAATATTGAATTTGGTTCGAAGTTAATGGAAGATTATGAAGAAAAAAATGAGGTCAACTCTGAATGTAAATAAATTGTAAAAAGCTCAATATCTTTTACTGCAACATGGCCAAACATTGTGTATTATGTGAGGCTTATTAATAGTTATATAGAATGTATAAATGAGATAAATCATTCTGTCAGAGAAAGAATCTTACGATACTTACAACATCAAATGGACATTTAGAATACTCTAAAAGAAAGAAGAAAAATGAGAAGCTTCATTAATATTGACTAAAAAAGAGATAAATATGGTAGAGAGTGCATCTAATGATATGGATGGATATCTGCTAAGTTCAGGCGTTATTTAGGATTTCCGAAAAAGCAATCAATAATCACTTCATCAACAATTAAAGTTGAGTATATGGTTGCAACATTTAGCCACTTCCTAAACAATTTGGCTAGGGAATATCTTTGTTTAGTAACATTTCAAATGACAAGGACCAACAATAATAGATTGTGAAAATTATTCAACAAGAAAGAAGCAAGTATAAATATATGAAACCTTATACAAATCATCATTTATCTCACTCATTAAAGTTTTAAGAATTGTTTTAAGCATTGTCTTATGTGAAAGAGCTTGTTTGCTTAAATAAATTAATGGATAAGTGTTGTCAATGGACAACCTTAAGGTGTCTTAGTGGTTTTTAGTTTGTCCTTATCTCTTGAAGGCATTTGGTTAGTGAAATATGGAATGCAAAAAAGCATTTCTCTATAATTCCTTGCTCCCCCTTCATTGTTTTCCTTAAATTATAATTAATAAATCATAATCATTAAACTAGTGTTGTTTGATCGATGTTATATCTTATTTATTAAAAAAATTAGTCTAATTTTAAATTTAATCAATTTATTATTTCCTATTTATCTTAAAATAAATTTAATAATTTTAAAATTCATGATTGTTAAATCTTAAATCATAAACATTATATATATATATATATATATATCTATTTTAAAATATTGTGTATACCGATAGCGGTAACTGACATAAACATAATTGAACTGCGGTGATGGCTGATGATGGTCGACTCTGATGGTGATGACAAGCAGTGGTTGTCGACTGCAAAAGTTGTGGCTACAGTGGGCCTGTAGCGGATGGTGGACATCACTTTATATTAAACTGTTTTTTAAATTTGATCGAATTGGAGTTACAAATTCATGAAAGAAGAACTAAGAGCACCGGACAAAAGGGAGTTCTCTCTCTCTCACACACACACACACACACACACACACACACA
>NW_018164444.1:71636328-71636655 GCF_001263595.1 Phalaenopsis equestris | reverse complement strand
ATATATAATGTTTAGTTGGGAGAAAATGAAAATAGTCTATTTTAAAATATTGTGTATACCGATAGCGGTAATTGACATAAACATAATTGAACTGCGGTGATGGCTGATGATGGTCGACTCTGATGGTGATGACAAGCAGTGGTTGTCGACTGCAAAAGTTGTGGCTACAGTGGGCCTGTAGCGGATGGTGGACATCACTTTATATTAAACTGTTTTTTAAATTTGATCGAATTGGAGTTACAAATTCATGAAAGAAGAACTAAGAGCACCGGACAAAAGGGAGTTCTCTCTCTCTCACACACACACACACACACACACACACACACA
>NW_018164444.1:71624266-71636199 GCF_001263595.1 Phalaenopsis equestris | reverse complement strand
GTTTGTCATAAATATATATATATATATATATATATATCATGCTATTCTAAAGATGAAGTTTAACTTTAGTAATTGTAATGATGTTAAATGCTTAAATGTTGTTATGTAAATAAATATAAAAGTATATGCATTTAATGTATAATAAATACATAAGATATAGGTGGTATGTATGTAAATGCTCCCAAAAAATTAAAAAAAAATATTTTGTCCCAACTTCCAATCACCAATGAGATATATGAAGGGAAAAATAATACATCAGTTCTCCTGATCAGAGTCCACTAATATGCGAATATGTAGCTTCAAAGAGATATGTGAAAGGAAAAATATTACATCAGGACTCCTGGCGTAGAACTACGTTCAGAGTCCACTAATATGTGAATACCTGATTTCAAGAAAACGAGCGTGTTTTCCTGTGATCTAGCCCAATAATGTGTTATTCTGCGTTATTCATGTGTTGTTGTGATGATATTGATTTGTTATTGTGTTATTATAACACCGAGAATATTTCCAGAACACAATAATACTTGAATATCACCACAAGAACACTTGAATAATGCGGAATAACACAGGAGTAATATTCTTCTGTGTTAAAACGATTTTATTTTTATTTTTCTGTCACATTTATGTGTGCTCCTATCAGTAGACTCTGAATATAACTCTATCTATTTTTATTATTATGAAGGAAGAAAAAAAAAAGCAAACCACAACCTTTTTTTTTTTTTTTCGTCCCTTTTCCACATCTACATTACAATAACCCCACGCCTTTGTCTTTCTTTACTTTCTGGTTTTTCTTCTCGATTTTGATCTTAAATATTCAAATCTCCATTTTTGTGGAGTAGAAGCGAAGGTAAGGTGTGATAGCAAGAGATAGAAGTAGGGTACGAAATGATGGAGTTGGAGTTTTACCTGGAGCTTCTGCTCACCGCTGTCTTCTCCGTCCTCATCGTTTTTCTCATCGGCAAGATCGCCGTCGTCGGAGCAAGCGACGGCGAACGGACGGAGGATGTTTCCCTCTCCGCCGATCTTGCTGCCTCCTTTTCTACTAGGGAGGAGGGATCGGAATCGAAAGAAGCTGAGCCGACCGCTGTTCCTTCTGAAACGAAAGATGAGCTTATCGGCGCAGCGAAGGAAAATAGCACGATCGGAACTGACGTGATAAGAATGGATGAGAAGTTTTCTGGGAAAATGAAGATGCCTGAGGTACTGGAGAGTTTGGAGGAAGGGGAGGGGGAGCGGCATGAAGTGGGTAAGGAGATTGAGATGGAGAGGGTAAGTGAGGGCGATGTTGAGGAGGTGGGATCGTTGCTTCATGGGGAGGACGAGTGGGAAGGGATAGAGAAGAGCGAGGTGGAAAAGCTTTTTGCTGTGGCTACTGAGTATGTTCGTAGCTCGACTGGCGCAGCTGCGTTGTCTAGGGCGAGTGGCGATGTGCAGATGGAGCTCTACGGGCTTAACAAGATAGCCACCGAGGGGCCATGCTATGAGTCGCAACCGCTGCCATTGAATTTCTCTGCTCGGGCCAAATGGTAATCTCTAATTTTCTAGCTTTCTTGCTAGGTTCTTTATTTCTTTATTTTTTGTTTTTTTTCCTTCCTTTTGATTGGCTTGATCGCTTTAGGTAAAAATGATTTGCTGCTGCATGATTCTTCATTCTGGTTGACTTCTGCAAACATTAAAAAGCTAGAGGATTGTAATTTGGATTAGTGCTACTAGAAG
This sequence comes from Phalaenopsis equestris, assembly GCF_001263595.1. Taxonomy (NCBI): domain Eukaryota; kingdom Viridiplantae; phylum Streptophyta; class Magnoliopsida; order Asparagales; family Orchidaceae; genus Phalaenopsis; species Phalaenopsis equestris. The sequence goes on along the minus strand of NW_018164444.1, from coordinate 71,634,483 downwards.
AATGGGAAACCAGTTGAAGATTGATCCATAATGTATTATTAGATGCAATTTAGTTGGACCTTATGCGTGCCAAAAAAATTCGCGGCGGTAGAGTAATGGATTATGGTCTTAGCGTGGCACGAGAATTCAACACACGTATATAACATAAGAGAAGTGTGCAGGAGGAGACACATTGATTTTTTACGTGAAAATCCCTTGAAAAGGGGAAAAACGACGGTGTCTAGTCCAATTGAAATAATCCATATGAATGATAATTAGACACGTCAATTCTTCTCCTAATTTAAGGAAGATAGAATTACAAAGTTGTATAACTATAATCTGGTTGCAGTTCTTGGTGACAGTATGTTGCAAGGGTTATTATTGATTGTTGTGTAGGTAGTAGTCCGTTATAAGTGTTGTAAATAGTTGCTACAGAATACGTATGTAGGTCGCGAGAGCTGTGGATCACATAGACCGTTGCGGCTGTAGTCGGGAGCACCACGAGCTGTGAGTCACGTAGGTCGTGTGGGCGAATATGAATGATATCTGTAGGCCGGGAGGGTCGGAGTCGGGAGCTACATGGGCTAATAACCATGTAGGTTGTTTGGGCGAGTATGAATACGTATGTAGGTCGCGGGGGCCAGAGTCGGGGGCTGCACGAGCTATGAACCAGACAAGTCGTAGGGGCAAGTATGAATGACGTCCGTAAGCAATGTGGGCCAGAGTCGGTAGCTGCACGAGCTATGAACCATGTAGGTCGTTGTTGACACATGAACCGTAGTGATGAACTCATGTCTCATGACGATGACTAACAATGTCTGGTTGGTGGTGATCGACGGTGATGGTCGATAGTGGTTGACCCATGACGATGACTAACGACGTCTGGTTGGTGGTGATCGATGATGATGGGTGATGATCGACGAAGATGGTTGACAGTGGCTGACGGCCATCGACGAGTGTTGAAGACTGTTGGTAGTGGTCAATGGAGATCGGCGGTGGCCGACAACACCGACAACAATCGGGATAGTGTTGGACTTCAGCTCCTTCTCAGAGGTTCCAGTTCTTTTTGAAGCTTCAAGTCTCTCCCCTCATGTGAGGGGTGAGACTTTATTTATAGTGTTCTGTGTGTCATTAATGCATGAATATGAATCATTTTAATCAGACGGTCCTGAAAACATTCTCCGATCAAAATACGTTTAATGGACATTTGAGTGAATTAACGATGTCGGAATTGTGCAATCTTAGACTCGTTGGATTCGTCTTGTCGAGACGCTCTATTCGACTATAAACTTGCCATATTCAAAATCATCTGACCTTTCGAATGTGTCCGAAAATCATCAAAGAATGGTTTAATGACTTGATATTGTTTTAATTTGACACGGATTGAAATGATTTTGATATCATTAGGTCCGTCTTGCAGGTGCTGCGCGTCGAGCCGATCAGTTTTATTATAAATTTGCTGAAATCGGAGCTCTGGATAAATTTTAATCAAGGTTTGAATTCGAGACGCTTGATTCGACTATAAACTTGTCATATTCGGAAATCATCTGACATTTCATTTACCGTTTCTCTTGCTTGCTTCTGCTCGGGCTGATTCTTTTGATCTTTTCACTAATTTTTTTCATTTTTGAGACAGATGGAAAGTTGGCAGAAGGAAGAAATGGATGCTATGAGAGAATTTTTGACCCTACCGTTGAATTACGACAAGCTTCCCCCCTGATTCCAGTGCCAGGGATTCATCACTCCGGATTATCTGATTCAATTTCTGAGGCTTCAGCAACTGATTCAGTGATCAACAATGCTTTCATATCTGAGGAGGCAGAAGAACTTGAGACGGAGAAGATTAGCTTTCCTTTCATTGATTTTCTTGGTGTTGGAGCCACATAGGATCCATAAGGAGTGCTAATATTTATAGGATAATTTCGGAGCGCTAATCAAATGCTGCACCTTTTTCCGTATTGCAGGAGCTCTCCATTCTTCTGTTCTTAAGAATCTTTCTCCTGAAGTTATTATCAAATGTTCTTAGAATCTCTTTGCTTCACTTTTGTTAAACTGTAATGAGATGTTACTGTTTTTTTGTTTGTTTTTTTTTTTTTTGGGTCAAGTGAGCTAGATTTGGCGCCCAATTTAGATATCCAATTATTTCTTACTGGTTCAAAAAATAAAAAAAGGTTTATAATCATTTTCTTTCGGTGTAGAATCAAAGGATATTGATATTTTTTATATCTTTCCCAGATACACACTATCTAATATTTTGCTTCTAAATTTAGAATTCAAGCCTTTTGCATCCAATCAATTACAGAGAAAGAAAAGGAGCAAAGAGTGCTAAAAAATATAAAAGTCACACCATTATATTACTTAATGTGTATGGAACTTGCAATGAAAATTACAAACATCAACCATCAAATCAAACTTCAGGAGTGAAAGAAAAACCATTTCCCTTTGATGATGAGCAAATGAAAGTAAATAGATATAAGATATGAAAGTGAACTTGATGTGTCAAAATAGTGGAGTCAGTGAAAGGGATTCTATTTGAGGACCTCCGCTCTACGTAAGTCATCAAAGTCGAGCCTTCATGATCTCTCATGCATGCCGAGCTCTTCCAATGGTAGCTTCTTCAACATCTCTGGTTGATTCCACTGGCCCTGCTATTTCCTTTAGCATTCTCTGATTTGGAGGGATTGTGAGGGAGGGGAGAGAATTGTTGGAATCGAGAGTGCATAAGAATTGAGAGCTGACAATTGAGTAATATCTATGTCACTCATTACGTCTTCATTTTTAAATCAGAGAGGGAGGGTGGGAGGGAATCGCAAGTATTTTAAAATCATTATAACTTTAAGCGAATATAGACATTTTGTTCTTATTGTCTAGAATAGAATGAGAGGTGAGTTGTTTAACAGAAATTTAATATAATGTTTTTATTAAATGATGTTAATTTTTTGCTTTGTTGATATCTCCAAATGACATTTTCCTTGAGGTTTATTTGATTTATTATTATTCATATACCATTGTTATTAGGATGTCAATATTATTATGATGTCAGTGTTATTTGTCAAACAAAGTATCTTTGTTTCATTGTTATATTAGTCAAAGAATTGCTTGTTATTTAGATTAGTATTATTTAATTAGTATTATTTAGGTTCAATGTTATGTTGAAGTCCGACACACCTTAACATTAACCCTCATTATTATTTTGTTTATATATATTTTAAATATATTCAAAATATGACATCTTAATGTCAAAAGAACTTGGAGTGTAGAAGAATCTTACAATGAACTCATCCGTGCTATTAATGAAGTTTTTTTCTAATTTTTTTTTTTTTTTTTTTGCAAAAGCAATTCTGTTGAGCTGCTATTTATAACAGCTTGTGGGTTGCGTTTTATAATAGTCGATTTTGTTGTTCAAGGCATCGACTGAATTTGAATATTGAACAAAAGTATTTTTAGGTGTTGTTTGACTGTAACATGAATTTACGTTAAACAGAATTTAACAAATTCAGTAAATCCAAGCGCTGTGTCGATGAAGACGAACCTTGTGAGCGACGAAGAAATAAAATTTGTAATCCACCTCTCAAAGGTTTATGTTACAAAAGAGAGAACACGATTTTTAAAGACAGAACGCGATAATTCATTTAACGGAGTGTTGAATTTAATTTTTAATTTTTTGTTTTTTGTTGGATTTAAGTTAAATTCATGGCTAAATCCACTTAATAGGATGCTACGAAAGACAACCTTAAAGTAGAATTTAACAAAGCGATTCACAAACTCGCATTCTTTTACAATCATCACATCTTAAAAAAAACAATCAAGATAAAAGAGAATGTAAAAATATGAAATTCATTTAATATCTCCACAAATGATAATAAATGATGGGGATAATTATAAACACAACATTCGAAACTTTGCTATTTATAAAATGACCAATTTGGTCATTTTTTTGAATTATCGGACCTTTGTTTTTATTCTTGCCATAATCAAATCATAAGGAATTTGATAAAAAGTAAAAAAAATTATTTGAGGTTTTATTGTGAATTTTCATATTTTAGTGAAAAGATAAAATGATGCAAGAGTGTTATTGTTTTTGTATGAAGCAATATTTTGAGTGCTATGTTGCAATTGTCACCGTGTCTATTTCAAGTTTAAATTAGCAAATTTCAAAAGCAAGAAACAATAATTTGATAAGAGTATTTTTCTTGAAATTTTCACGTACAAGCTTTGTCTTCATAGTTTTGAGTCCTGTACTAAATGATGATGTTATTATAAGGTTAGATGACAGAAAGTGATTAAAATAACATTCAATTTCTCTTTTGTTAATGCTAACAAGAGTCTTTTATTCTTTGTAGTATTTGATATACCCCTTCATGTCATTGAGGAGCACAACATTGATACCTTTACCTTGCATGACAATCAAGAAGTTTTTTGCATTTATACCATTATTCTCTTTCCTTGGTTGCTCCATATGAAAGTGTAAGAGGTGCCACTCGATGTATTCTTTTTCTTGGGCTACAGCAATGTAATTTTACTTCACAAAATTACCATTGTTAATGTAGTTTGAAGCGGATGAAAGGCTTGTCGATAAAGATATTAAGCATGGAAGCGAACATAGCACATATTTATCAACACATCATAATTGTAAAAAAGTAGAAAATGAGATACCATAAACAAAATCTTATATTTTATAAATTATTAATATAAAATATATAATGTATAGTATTTTTTCTTAATATTTCATCAAGTGTAGTTTGATATTATATACGTATACTTAAATTTTATTGTTATCAAGCACTCAAATTCACATAACATAACCGGTTTGCAAGCAATTTTAATTCAATAATACATAGGGCATAAATTTATTTTCACTTTTTAGCAAAGGCAATGTTTAACATTAGTTTCCAATAGGTTAAGCACTGAATTGACAAGTTAACAGGCATAAATAGTAACTCAATGGCATCCTATGAGTCAGTCATTAAAAGTGTGAAGGTATAAGAGAGTTAAATAATAAATAATATTTTGAAATAAAAATTTGTCTACTCTTAATCTCTTATACCCTTTAAGAACTTAATGAAGCGTTGGATTTAATTTTTATTTTTTTGGTGTTTGGTTGGATTTCAGTTAAATCCATGGCTAAATCCAATTAATAGGATGCTACCAAACATGCCTTAAAGTAGATTTAACATATTGATTCACAAACTTACATTCTTTTATAATCATAGCATCTTTAAAAAACAGTCAAGATAAAAGAGAATGTAAAAGTATGAATTCTATTTAATATTTCAACAAATGATAATAAATGATGGAGATAATTATATACATAACACTCGAAGCATTGCTATTTATAATATGGCCAATTTGATTATTTTTTTGAATTATCGGATCTTTTTGCGTTTATGCTTGCATAATCAAATCATAAGGCATTTGATAAAAAGGAAAAATATTGATTGAGATTTGATTGCAAATTTTCATATTTTAGTGAAAAGGTAAAATGATGCAAGAGGGTTGGGTTATTGTTTTATAAATAGCAATATTTTGAGTGCTATGTATGCAATTGCCCCAATATCTATTTCAAGTTTAAATTAGCATATTTCTAATGCAAGAAACAATAATTTGATAAGAGGATTTTCCTTATAGAATTCACATACGAGCTTTGTCTTCTTGGTTTTGAGACTTATTGTAAATGGTGATGTTATTATAAGGTTAGATGACACAAAGTGATTAAAATAACATTCAATTTCTCTTTTGTTAATGCCACCAAGAGTCTTCTATTCTTTTTAGTATTTGTTCTACCACTTCATGTTAGTAAAGAGTATAACGTTGATAGTTAACATCCTGCCTTCACCTTGCATTATGATCAAGGAGTTTTATGAATTTCCTCCATTGTTCTCTTATCTTGCTTGCTCCATATGAAAGAGTAAGCGGTGCCACTCGATGTATTCTTTCTCTTTAACTAGAGCAATGTAATTTTACTTCTCAAAATTATCATTGTTAATGTGGCTTGAAGCAGAAAGGCTCATCCATAAAGATACTAAGCATGGAAGCAAACATAACATGTAATTAGCCACATCATAATTTAAAAGGTAATAAATGACACATCATAGATAAAATGCTGTATTTTATAAGTTATTTATATTAATTTAATATAAAATATATCATATAGAGTAGTTTTCACCTAATTTTTCACCGAGTGAAGTATGATATTATATACGCATACTTAAATTTTCATTGTTACCCAGCACTCAAATTCATATAACATAACTGGTTTGCAAGCAATTGTAATTCAATAATTACTAGGACATAAATTTCTTTTTGACTTTTAGCGAAGGCAATGTTTAACATTAGTTTCCAATAGGTTAAGGGCTAAATTGACACGTTAGCGGACATAAGCAATAACTCAATGGCTACAACATTCAAAGCAAAATGCATCATATGTGTTAGACATTACAAGTGTAAAAGTTAAGAGAGTTAAAGAATAAATAATGTTTTGAAATAAAAAAAATTTTCAGCTCTCAATCTCTTATATCCTTTAAGAATTTGATTAGGTAACCCATTTACATTCCTGGTTTATACAAAAACAAAAGATGTTTTTTAGTTTGAAGAGTTAACAAGTATAGTAAGCTAAAATAGAAGTATGGCATATAAAACAAAAATTTCCACTGGCACCAAAGAATCTCCTCACCAAAATAATTTAATAAGCATACCTTTTATGAAATACCTTTGCATTGAAAAATAAAGGATGAATCACTGGAGGCAATAGAAACTTTGTGAAATCTTGTTGAAAGGGATACATGGGGGAGAATTGAGGAGCAAATTTTTTCAAAGAATAGTTATAGAAGTAAGCTTCATTGAATGAAAAAAAAGAAATGTTGCAAGAAAAGAGAGTTGTGCTAATCGAGGAGTAAGAGATTCACCCCATAGGAGAAATACAAGGAGCAACAATCAAGAAGCAAGGACTTTGATGTTGAAGGAGAGCTGCGAACATAACTTTCTCTAATGAAGATAATAAAAGTAATGCTGCAAGAGTTAGGAATGAAGAGAAAAATGAAGGGAAAGAAGAGTTGTGATGCGAGTCCCCATACAACACAGAGATGAGGGTTGGATATTGTTCATGTACTATATCTCATGGAATGTGCACATCGTAGGTGTTTTATTTATGTGTCTAACTTGTGTCGGTCATGCCCGATTCAGTCAAAAATTTAATTTTCTCTGAAATTTTGACATAATTTTAAGTGTGTTAAATATGCGTTGGGGCATATCAGAGACATGTACATGTCCTTCATGGACATAACTGAAGCGGGAGCGTCTGACACTGATCGTCCGCAAGCGAAAGCAGGATCTCATCCCCCAAGAGGACAATTCTGCTCAATCCGTTGCTTCGCCTAGACCGAACCGGTCTATGTTTCTTATCTTCCGAGGAGTCAACCGGGTCCTCTGAGTCTGCTCCTAGTTTTCTCTTATTATATATTTGTATTCCTGATATTTTAGATTCAGTTTTTATGTGTTTTGTAATGGGACAGTCACTGACATCTTTCTTTTCTTTGAGGACTGCATTCTAGAATTTAAGGTGGTGCTTTGGTTGTATCATGGTCTCCGACAACAGCCCTTTTGCTGTTTTCCTAACAGTTCCTCGCTGTCCAACCACCCTTTTTCTTCATTGCTCCTGCCCATGACAGCTTTCCTTTGGCTGTTCCGTAGTCCACCGCACCCCCCTTCACCATTCCAGCCTTCTATTCTCGTTGCCAACACCGTTCCTGCCTTTCATCTTCACTGTCACTTTTGTTTCGGCCCTCCTCTGCTGCCATCATCCCGAACAGCCGTGGCATGTCAATATTTATCGCGTACTTATCGTCTGGAACTCAGAAAGTCATTGCCTTGTTGTTTTCAGCTTGCCAACCATCCCGTCCACCATCCCACCACCTTCTAGACCCTCGCTGAACACTGCCACCATTCCAAGATCTACCATAATTTGAGTTGGTGTTGTCATTTGTTGTATTTCTGATTTCCGTGTGTGTGTTAGCTTTCCTTTGGCTGTTCCGTAGTCCACCGCACCCCCCTTCACCATTCCAGCCTTCTATCCTCGTTGCCAACACCGTTCCAGCCCTCCATCTTCACTGTCACTTTTGTTTCAGCCCTCTGCTGCCATCATCCCGAACAGCCGTGGCATGTCAATATTTATCGCGTACTTGTCGTCTGGAACTCGGAAAGTCATTGCCTTGTTGTTTTCAGCTTGCCAACCATCCCACCACCTTCTAGACCCTCGCTGAACACTGCCACCATTCCAAGATCTACCATAATTTGAGTTGGTGTTGTCATTTGTTGTATTTCTGATTTCCGTGTGTGGGTTGTTATTTTTTTCTTTTCAAGTGTGTTGGTTGTAACCACATATTTGTTTTCAGTAATAATATTTACTTTTTCTTTTGTGGTTTGTGTTAACTCCATTATCACAACAATCTTTGAATGAGGTTGAAGAAACTACATAGACCACAAGACACTTAGAGAGAGCAAAGATGGCATGGAAGTTGGGCGAGTTGGATCCGATTGGCATGGAGTGGATTGGAGTAGCAGGTTGTTTTGAAAAATTGTGGGAGGTGGTTGTCTAAAGGTATCATTGATTCAGTGGAGAAGATTGTCGTATCATTGATATAGCAGAGAAGATTGTGATCTCGAGGAAGAGAGGGGAATTGAGTTCTATGAGATTTGTAATTGTTTTGCGAGGATTTCTATTGAATTCAAGTGATATATACACAACTAAGAATATAGAAAACAAGAAATACTAAACATGAATTTTACAACATCCTTGGAATGAACATTGGACATTGTTATGGATTAATTAAGTGCTAAACGTATTAGTAACTAGAGAGATATTATCATCCAATGCTTACGTATCGATAACTGAAATTATGCATGGTGACAATGAGGTGGCTGTTTGTCATTAATATTATTAACGCTGACATCTAACCAAATAACCCCTTAATTTGTAGTTTATTTGCTTGTAGATTATTTTTTTCTACATACTTCATTTGCAAGTCATGAGCTCACTGACTGATATGTGCAAGGCAAGCTTGGCAAAGACTGGGAAGCATGATACCAGAGGTAGCTATGGAACATTACATTAATGTTTTGTCCAAAAATATTCCTGGATGGATGCGCGCAGATTCTGGAGTAAGTTTAATGACTAATAGGCAGAACTTCCTTTTTCATTTAATTGTTGGAGCATTTACTTACATACCATCCAATTCTTATGCATATTTTGACTTTTATTGATTTTTTAAAAATGAAATGTTCCTTTTTCATGCATTGATTAGGTAGCAAATATGTAAAAATTAAAGCTTAGGTGTTAGATATGAAACTATATAAGAATTGAGTGGTATATATGTAAATCTTCCTCAATTGTTTCCTTGTGGAAGATGCAATGAATAGCTAACACCACTTAATTTCTGGTACTTTTATCAGGAGAATGTCAGATTTGATAAAGCCAATGATTCTTCACCGGCATGGATATCAGATTCAGGAACTTCTGATTTAAGATTATCGTTGCAGCATCAGCTTAGCTCCGGAACACAAACGTAATTCTTCTGGACCTTATTTCTAATGATTGTTTGATGATTGTTGAAGCATGATTTGATGGAATTCTCAAATGACATTCTACTTTTTTATCCATATAATGATGATGTCTTCTTTTATCAGGAAATTAGACGAACTTGCTCCTTGTGAAATTGATCGTGCTACAGAGGGGTCGAAAATCCTAGGTAAAGGTTTGCCTAATCATAATAGATTTATTCTGTTATTTTCATAGTCAGGAATGATAATTGAATATTTCCGAATTTAACAGATATGACTAATAATTTCATTGATATAAAAGGAGAGTAGTTCTTCTGCTTTCGAAACTTTCCAAACTGAATCATCATTTTGGACTATTAGTTCTGCTGAATGATTTTTTCTTTGCGTTGATGTTTCTTTTCTATGTTTGCAGCAGCAAATACTTAGAAAGAAAATGTGTCAAAATTATCATTTTAACTGCGTTCAATAGTCAGTGATAGAAACTATTGCTGTTTTGATTTTATAAAATTTTTCTGATGATTCTGCTCTTACTATACTGCGCCTTTATACACTGTTTTATGTACTTTGGACGCAGGGTTTACAAATATGTTCATCCTCAACCTGCTATCTCCTACCAGAGGTGCGTTCTTGAGCATCTACTGGTAAGCTGCTGGATGACCTCATGAATCAAATGAATTCCAGAA
>NW_018164444.1:71620623-71624166 GCF_001263595.1 Phalaenopsis equestris | reverse complement strand
TTTCAGTATTATTGAAAATAACTCAGAAATAACCTTAAAATAACTCAGAAATAACTTCCGCCGCACATAGAGCTACGTCAGGAGTCCGCACAAAAAAAAATTTTGGTATGAAATTTAGCCTAGATAGCTTATTTTATTCCTGATTTATGTTAACTAAGAAACATTATGGGGTCTGACGCCCGAAACCGATTCAACAATTTTCATTGTAAACCTTCTTTTTCAATAATAATAATAATAATAATAATAATAATAAAGTCATTTTAGCACGAGCAGCACAAAAAAATTTCAAAAACTTTAAAATAACTAAAAAGCCGCAAATAGCTCCCATTTATGTAATATTAATTCGTGCAAGCCTTGGTATTTGCCGAGATGTGACCGATACTAATTAACAAGTTTAACTTTTTAGGGTGCGGATGTACAATTAGTTAATTTCCAAGCGACGGGCAACGCCTGTCCTCAAGTGCCTTTGGCCCGTTTTGTAAAAAAATTCATTTCTTGGTGCGGCTAATGTGAAAGGAATACACCCCGTATCCAATCAACGTAGCTTCAAACTAACACATGATTGTAAGGGGGAAAAAAAAAAAAAAGATTTACAAACATATCCTTCCATTCTTATGCATTTACATATAAGCCATTAAAAGCTAAAATAGTGTAATGTTTAGAAGTTAGATGTTTTGGCCCAAAAAATTTGTATTAAGACATCATAACTTTTTATTTATATGTAAATTTTTAGGCCAAAAACTATGAGAATTTCTTCCAAGTTAATTTAAATTGTATTTTTTAGCTAGTTTATATTGAGATAATATTGTTTGAAGAGATGAGCCTAAGTTTTAAAATGCTAGAATTTAATTCTAAATGAGCCTAAATCTAATAATTAAAATTATAATTTGAAATTTTGTGTATGTTTACGATTTTAAATATTATCAAAATTATGTATATTTATAGTCAAAATGAATGTCTCAAAAAGATATTACAAAAAAATACAAGATGGGTTTAGTCCAAGTTTATTAAGATACTAAAATGTTTAAAAATCATCAAAATATTAAGGGGAATCAATTTAGACCATCCGTTGGAGTGCCCCAACCCCGATTAGAATTGACCAAAAAGCCCTCACAGAGGAAAAAATTTTTGATTTAGAAAATTCTCAAACTCGAAGCAAGCTAAAGTTATGCTTAATACTACATGATGCAAGATAACGACTAATAGTGCTACCCATTATTATTTATTAGTTGTTAAAATAGTGCCACAATCAACATTAAAAACAATAGTCAATCCTAATAATTCCCATTATAAAACCACCCTCGACTAAATTTGATGTTCATAATCATACCATCATCAACCAATACTAATGTCTACTATCAACCAACAATGATGCTAAGATGCCAACCATCATCCATCCCCTAACATAATGTTGATGTCGATCATCTTCATATATCAATGTTTAAACATTGATGCCAATTGTTTGTGATTAGTGTCATCATCAACTGAAATCAACATTATGACACTCAATATGTTAGAATTAAATGAAAATATGACACTCAATAAGACACAATAGAGAAAAAGAATTCATGTAGCTGACTCCACTTAGTGGGATAAAGGCTTGTTGTTGTTGTAAAAATATATATATTTAAACGTCATCATCTTATACATGTACTATTTCTATAAATTTCACTATTTTTATGTGATAGTATAACAAATTGATTTCATAGACTACAATTAAAATACAATCTAAACACAATGTTAAAAAAAAACTTGAATTTGAGCAATCAAGAGTTCCAGCTTCTTTTAAAAAGACATATTACCGTATTCATGTTGATAAGAAATAATAAGCATTCCCTCTGAATTAGTTCAAAATAGAACTCCAACACATTATATATGCAAAATAACACAATTTTAATATAGTTTTTAAATCCTTTAAATTATCACAATTCCCAAGGATGGATAAATGTGGAACTGTAAAAAAAGAAGACATTTACATACATTCCACCTAATTCCTATGTATTTACATGCCTTACACACAAAATTTACTTTTTTACATTTATACCACTCAAATCTTTCATATAACATAAAAATACCACTATTTGAACTTCTAAAAAGTGAGCTACAACTTTTCATGCACAAGTAATGTGACATATATGTAAAAATTGAGGTTTTAAGACTTATATATATGCATAAGCATAAGAATTGAATGGCATGTATGTAAATATCCAAAAAAAAATTATCATAAGTATAAAAGGATAAAATTTATGTGATATTCATTATTATAAAAAGCACTAACAATATCTATATGTTATTTATAAAGAATACAAGCAAAAATGTTAATAGAAAAATAATATTTAATATTCACCAAATTCTGATTCATAAAAAATAATTATCAATTTAACAGCACATAAAGTATTGAAGAGATGAAATAATGATCAATTATTGGACTAAGGAAAGTTCTACAAAAAGTCCATCTTCTTGGAATAGTTGGATAAGGTTGCCAATTTTGTCCCGTATTGTTGTTGTGGCTAGAATAGGAGTTGTTTGGGCAGTGTTAATTGGGGCCCACGGGCAGATTGGAGCAATAACATGTAACTTACCCCCACAAAATTTCATTGGAAGTGCAGATTGCTTAATAAGGATAACATAATATTTTATAAGAATAGTAAGACAATCTAAATTTTCTCTCTATAAGAATAAAGAATTTCCTTTTATGTTTTAGATATTTACTTTTTATTTTTATAATTTTTACAACAATGTGTACATGTGAATGTCTAGTATATGTGTACATGTGAATGCCTAGTATGTGCATGTTTAGAGCTTATTATCACGGACAAAAAATCTCATTTCGCAAAAAATCGCATTCCGGCAGAGCCGAAGGGCGGTATTTAAGTCCTGGGCTGACCACCTCTCTTAAGAGCTTTTTTGGGAGGTGACACGTGGTGTCAGGGCATATTACTGCCTACTAGGTGTGTGGACTCACCATGGTTCAGTGGGACCCTCAGTGGAGCCAATTCGTGACGAGCGCGTCGATCCGTGATGAGGGTGTCTGATGATTGGGTGGAGGAGAATGTCACAGACAAAAAGTCTCGCATCTGATTGGATGGAGGAGAATGTCACAGACAAAAAGTCTCGCATCAGCTAGGGGTAGGGCTGAAAAGCAGTATTTTACGTCTGGGCTGCCCACCACCCATAAGGGCTCTTTTGGGAGGTGACAACGAGCACACTTAACTTTGGAGTTATTATTGAAATTCCATTGTAACACAAAAAATTGCCCCAATGTCTACGAATTTAGCTTTATTTCACTTAAGGGATTTCACACCTCATACTCTCCAATGCTAGCCACTTGCCTATATCCACCATTGGCAACCCCGATGTCTCTCGTGTCTGCGGATGAATAAGGTGCATTTTATTTTTTTTTAAATAATGACTTTTGAGGCGCCCAAGATTGCGGCTCCGACATGAAGAAGTGCGTTAGGGATATGGAAAAACCATTGGTGGCCCTTGTTGAGTTCTTACTTGCATACGAAAAAGGGAATGAGATGGATTTTTATGACACGA
>NW_018164444.1:71609668-71615018 GCF_001263595.1 Phalaenopsis equestris | reverse complement strand
TATATATAATTGATTAATAGTATTTCAAGCCAAAACGAGTCGAACATGAACGAACAAATATTTGTTCGTGTAGTTCATGTCGGCTCGTTAGCTTAGCGAACAAGCCGAACACGAGTTGTTCGCTAACAACGAGCTGTTTTGACAGCCGTAACTATATCCCACGAATATTTTAGTATCAAAGATCATTTCTTATATATTAGAGATTATTATAAGTTATTTTTAATATATTTATGGTAAGAAATAAAAATAATAGGCTAATTGAAGCTCAAGTAGAAATTTAATTGAAATTTAAAAATTAGATGCTGTAGTTAAAATTAGTTATTTCTTCCTATTAAAAACATTTATGATGCCTTCTGATTTCTTTTCCATTAATGAAACTGATCTATCGTTAACAATTTTACAATTAGATGATAATTAAGTTAATTCATGAGTGATTTTGAAAATTAAGTTTGAACTCGTTTCACACGTGCCTTGATATAACCTCTTTAAGCTTCTGCTTGTATTCGAATAAGTAGATAAGTATAACTTTGTTGAGAAGTTTCAATCATCATTTTATGCTATTTATTAATGGTTATTTATTAATTGATAGTTCAAGTGGCTATTTCTTTTAAGATTTCAAGTGTCATGGATTGCTGCAGATAGTTTATTAGTTTTGAAAATTGTCAAGGGGCAGACGTGGTAGCGGCGGCCGGAGTTGGTGGATTGCATAGGCTGACAGTTGCAGGAGCGAGAGGTTGATGGTGGTTGACAGTTGTTGGCGCCTGCAGGTACAGGAGGCCAACGGTGGTCGACGGTGCTTTGCGTGAGCAAGAGGCTGACGGTTGTCGAGTGGCGTTGGCGGTTGCAAGAGCGGGAGATTTATGCCAGATCATCGGTGTAGGATCATGAACTTCAACTCCCTCTTCTTAAGGTTCTAGCCTCCATCTTACTCAAGGGTTAGTTCCCTTTTCAAGTGGTGGTAGAGATGTATTTATAAAGTCTATGTTGCAGATAAGGAAGAAATCTGAACTACTCTAGATCAGACGGCTCAAAGAGATTCCTTTAATCTGACGATATTTGATGGACATTTGAGTTTCATAATGATGTCAGAATTGAGTGATTTTGGGCTTGTTAAATTCATCTCGATAAGACACTCTATTCGACTATAAGCATACCATATTTAAAATTTATTTGACTTTCCAATTATTTTCTAAAAGACCTCAAGAGTGATTTAATGGCTTGATCGAGGCTTAATTTAACTCGGATTGAATTTGTGGTATCGTTTGGTCTATCTCGTAGAACCAATCAGGTGAGATTATAAGTTTGCTGAAACAAGACTTCCAGATCACTTTTTTTCTTAAGTTTAAAATCTGTTTGACTTTCCAATTATGTTCTAAAAGACCTCAAAAGTGATTTAATGGCTTGATTGAGGCTTAATTTAACTCGGATTGAACTGATTTTTGGTATCGTTGGGTCTATCTCGTAGAGCCAGTCAGGTGAGATTATAAGTTTGCTGAACAAGACTTCCGGATCACTTTTTTTTTAAGTTTGAACGTATCTCTTTCAAAAAATTACCTTGAGATCAATATTATGTCCCAAAATTCATACCAAATGATGAAAATTTGTTGACCATGTACCAAAAATATTCATATGTAATTTTTTATAATATAACCAATTTATCGTTCTGTATTTTCACAACAATATATAGTTTTTACGATTCTGAATGCTTATTGAATTGGATAACTCTCGGGCTTAATTTCAAAATCAAATGGAACTCACTTCAATCAATTTATAGTTTAATTGATTGACCGACTTCATGAGAAAAATCTAATAAGCCTTAATTTGTTTAGCCAAGTATCATTAAGGTGCTAGAAACTCAAAAAATACTGTATGATGAAGAGAAACACTACACTAAGCCATATGACATGTAAGTCTGAATTTAAGTTGTATTAACAATTGTCGTCGCTCTCAAAATTTTAGTTGTAAATAAACTCCCGCTCTCTACATAAAAAGAGTAGGAGAGCATTAGGACTAACTCTAGATCAGAGAAAACTTAGATGTCGAAGAAATTCCAGAGCTTTACCTGACCTTCACCGCTAGCTAGGCCACGGTCATCGACAAATGCAGTTTGAATAGAGTCGCTTGATCGTCACCACCATCGAACCGCTGCTTCCTGGCCACCACTGTACAATCATTGCCACCTGACCATACTAATAGATTATTGCCACCCAATTATCGTCATTGGACCACCACATCATCATCGCTTATCATCAACATTGAACCGTCACCTAAGCACCTCCAACAAATTGCAGGAACCTGAACTCCACTAATGGAATTCTTTCAATTAAGATAAGTAGCTTCTCATGTAAGAGAATTACCTTCAAGTCATATTTTTGCATTTGTAATATTAATATTATTTTTTAATAATATTTAAAGGATACAAGTTCCTGTCATTTGATTCCAATAAAAAAGTATATTACCTTGAATCTTCTTTTTAAGTTCAAAATTACAAAGCGATAAATTGGTATTTACATATCGACCACCAATATATCAATTTTTACATATACATCATCTTACATATGCATATAAAAGTTAAAATATTGAATGTTTCATGCAATATGAAAGATTTGGATGTGTGTCAATGACCAAACAATTTTTATCCTCCTCTGGAGTTTGAACTATGAAGTGAACTACATTAAATGTTCACTAAACTCCATGTAATTACAACAAATAAAGCACAAAGCGGCCATTTGGAATCAATTTAATTTATTTTTTAATATTTCAATATGAAATAAAGTTCATTTTTTTGTGATATTATTCTTAAATACATTCAAAATATCCGAAAATTATTTTCAATATTTTTAAAGATAAATTAACACGTGTATTGAAATTACATATATATATATATATATATACACACACACCAAAGGAATCTTGAGGAGTCTAAAATGGTATATATATATATATATACACACACCAAAGGAATCTTGAGGAGTCTAAAATGGCATAACAAACTCAGAAATAAACAAGCAATCTTCCTCATAACAAGGACATAAAGTCAAGTCACAATAACAAAACAAATGATCTAATGAATTCCAATCATTCCATGGTGTATTGAAAATTAGCCTTCTTGATTTTTAAAAGTTAAAAATGTATAAGAACTTTAGCTCATGATAGTCAAATCAAACTCATGGCTTATGACATTTAACCACAAATAGAAGGAATCCTATGTTGCCCACTTTCCTAAAATGAAAAATTTCATGATCCATCATTCCACAGCTCCACTTATAGTCTCATGTGTTTATCATATCAAAAAGCTGCCAAATATCATATATTCTTAAACAAGTCATTCAAGTTTGATGTTATGTCATCTTTGAAAATTAAAAATGTTTTTGATAGAGCTTGAAAAGATTTGAAACTCACATCTTCCTTGAGAGACCAAACACTAAATGTTAAATCCTTGCACTTTATCACCAAGTATAAATGCATTCCTATCTTTGCTTAATATGTTATTAAGAAAATGACATTTATGTACATATCACTCAATTCATAGGTATTTACTTATCTAATACCTAAACTTTGCTTTTCACATTACTACCTACCAAATCATTTTTTATCACATCCACTAGAAGATTTATGAAATTTAGCATCGGACAAATCCAACGTTAAAGGGAGGAGAATCTGACGCTAATACTGTTTAGCATCGGATTTGTGTAGTGTATAAGTCAACGTTAAAATCGGGTTGGGTAATACATTTAGCATCGAAAAGATTCAGCACTAATATTTTACATCGGAATTAGCATATTTAATATTCGCCTTTAACTAGTAACGAAGACCTTCACATCGCCGCAAAATTTAACGTCAGAGTTTGCGTCAACGGTTTGTGGATTTATATTTGCATCGTTTTAACATTGAATTGTATTAAGGGGTGTCAAAAATATCGAAGCGTTAGCATTGGAATTTCCAACGCAAAGCCAATGCAAACTTGTATCAAATAAAAAAATATAAAAGAACGATTATATTTTCATAAATTGCACACAACAAATACAAATAGCATAACGATTTAATTATCTATCATCAAAACTCACAATCTATATTACAAACAAGTATTAACAATGAAAAACATGATATTGTAACAAATATCAATATAAATTCGTGAAAGTTCACATCTATTCACATAATAAATGTTCATATGCTCATAAAAATAAATTTAAAAAAAAACATTAAACACCTCCTCCTCCTCCTCCTCCTCCTCCTCTCCACCCTCCTCCAACTCCTCCTCCTCCTCATAATCCAGATAACTCATAGGTCGCTTACCCCGACGATTTGCAATACTCTCTTTCAGGTGTGCTTGAGTCTCCTCAACTCTATGTTGGCCTTCATGCATCTAACGAAGCACTTCATTCATGGGACGAACCTGCCTGACAAGCTCTTCATGCTCCACCTACAACAAGCTTGAGCCACCCACGGGAGCACGAGAGAGCTAGCCTCAAATGTTATGCCCTTTACGCCTAGGTCTAAGACCCTCCCCTTCTTCTTCCCCGCCACTTGCATCCGTAGCTAAAAATCAGACTGCGCAGTAGTGGACTGGCTACCACGGCTAAAAATCAGACTGCGCAGTAGTGGACTGGCTACAACTACTACTGACATATGTCGAGGTCTGGCTGGCTACTGCTGACATATGTCGAGGTCTGGCTCTCCAACTCCCTTTTTCTCTATTAGAATTGCTCATACTCCTCCTACATAATTAAAACCAAGGATTAGTTGTCACTTTTAACGTTAACAGTAAAATGTGGAAAAATTAAATTTTTACTTATATTGACCCGCTGAGAGAGGTCAGAGACTCATTTCTACATCCCCAAGCACCAGTGCATACAAACATGCAACTCTGTAGTGTTGGGCGGATGGCCAAACTCCTTTGCATGTGTACATAAGAAAATTTTTAGTACCACATAAGTACATCAATAAATTTTTGAATATTTAGAGAATCTTATTAGCCTCCACTAGTGCTCTATATGGGGGAACAAGCCTTCAATGTGCGGGTTAGTGCCCCTGGCCCCCTCGGTCTTTTGGTTCTGCTGGTTCGTCTGCCTCTACCTCTGATAATCCGGAGAGGCTCGGGCTCTGGTCAACTCAGCCCATACCTCCTCCCCCGCCTAGATAGGTTGCTCCCCCTTCATGTGGGTAGCGGTGAACATGTCACCCAACCGATGTCTGCCACAAACCTCAATATTATGACAAATCTACTTGTGATGCTTCGACAGCTAGTAGATGGACATCTGCAACTTAGAAATTATGCAATGTTGAAAGTGTAATAAAATAACTTAAAATTAGTATTTTAATTTAAATTATATGATCCTACCTCAAACTC
>NW_018164444.1:71607205-71609568 GCF_001263595.1 Phalaenopsis equestris | reverse complement strand
TTTTAATTTAAATTATATGATCCTACCTCAAACTCTGACAACCACATGTCTCGAGTTGCCACTGAAATATATTTTTAGGAGAAATACAAATAATTGTATATACTCTGGATGATTTCTGTGATGCGTGTTAAGGGTGGTATAGGAGGAATGAAACTAAAAAAGAAATACTAGTTATTCAAAATATTGAGAATCAATATTGAAATTATTCTAATGCTAAAGATAAATTGCGAGTCTCCCTCCGACACAATATATACCCTGTCGGAGGTGTCCTCCCTTGAAGGGGAGGAAGTCGAGGGGCCCAAGCCATCACAGGAGAGAGCTGGGGGCTGAATCAAAATTGGCTCAGGTGTGTGACCGTATGGCTGAGAGGGAGCTAGTGCAGGACAGGCTGTTGCAAGAGGACTTAGTGGGCAGAACAGTGTAGGAGGTGCTATAGTGGTTGTAGTACTGCTCACCAATGGAGTGGTGTCGCATCTGTCAGAGCGATACATGGCCTTCTAGACTCTTGTACATGCTCCTTCAGATGCCCTAAACACGAGGTCGCTTAGAGTAGCTGACCACCAGAACCACCTGTTGCCATCTATGATAGGAAGAAAAAACATAAGATTAAAATTAATACTAACAGACAAAGTAATCAAAAGTGGTATAATATAAACCACATAAGTAAAAGGACGAAGGTGCATAATAAAAAAAAAGAAAATTGCATAATTTAATTACATTTAAAAATAATAAAAGTAAGTAAGATAAGTATAAAATAAATAACAAAAGCAAAAGTAGGAAGGTGCACCTTCAAAACAAGACACATGTATTAACTATATCTAGAAATAACAAAAATAAAATTAGTAAAAGAAATAACTCATCAAAACACACAAACCATTTTTTATTCCATTTCATTGGATGAGCCTGTCGAGGATAAACTTAAATTTTCTTCTTCAATGTCCTCATCATTGTCAGTCATACTATGAGGGACTTCTTCATAAATTTTCAAAGTATCCTCTAGGGCAAATATTTCTTCTTTTGAATCAACCTGAATATGAAAATCTGACATACTTTGATCTTGGTAAATGGGTTCGATAACACTTTGCATCTTAATAGTTTTTCTCAGTTTATTTCTCATAAACACGACCCAATCAAGTTTATCCCTTGCTCTACCAAAGTATCGAAGGTAATAAATCTGACTTGCTCAGCGTGCTAGAATAAATGGATCAATTTTCACATATTTTTGTTCATTTTGACTTCGGTAATATCATATGGGATAATTGTATGCACTCCTTGATTCTGAGCAGAATCAAATGATCCACTGCTAAACATATAGACATTGCACACAATACTATCCAAATAATGTAACTGAATTACTTCTTCAAATATGTCATAATATCTATCTCATTGTGTGTGTGTTTTCTTTAATACAAACATCACAATTATGTCTTCTGTTCACACCAGGAACTCGCGTGAAATTTATAACTTATGATTAGGTCTGCAAGCAAGATCTAATAAGCCCTGATCCATAATTATGTTGCTTATATTGTTATTAGTTGAGAAAGCTAAGACAAAATAGCACTAATGTTTGATCTAAGTTTTAAAAAAAGTTCCTATGCGAGTAATGAAACTCAAAATATTCAATTTACTCGCCTTTATTAAAGCGAGTAGCTAAAAACTCTCCTTTGAATTGGTTTGAGGTTTGTTAGATCATTGGATCAATTAAGGCATGAGATCAACTAATCCATTAATTGTGATTGAAGTCTGCTAAGCTAGTTAGAAAGGATAAAAAACACTTGTTAAGTTACTGGTAGCATAAGAAAACTAAAATCTGGATCCCCTATTAAGGGAGATGTCTTTTGAAATAGCTATTAACCAAAATTTAATCTTGACGATCTTAAGTGAAATTATTTTCTTGCTTCCATCTAGTTTGATCTAAGCAAATTAATACTTAGGGAGGTGCCAAGACTCATTGATATATGCCTTTGGTACATGGTAGATGGAGAGATTGTATTAAGGAACTGATACTTATCCTAACTAAACTAGTTTGAATCATAATAAGAGCTTATGCATGCGCTTGAGCCTAGAAAAATATCAATCAATAATAAAGGACATAAAGATATCACACATCATAAGTAAGGTAAACATATCAATATGAAAGACAAATAAAGAAAGGATGGGTGTCCCTGGGCCGATGACATATCATGGATAAATTAAATGAAGCGGTCGGGCTCCACATATATCACCTAATCCTAAGTCTATTCAATAATAGATATTTTGAAATTAAGATATGAAACATGAGCAATTAGCTCCAAATCATTGTCTAGGCATGATTTTAGTGTTTAATTTTAAGGAACGCATGCCAATACCTTATTTCTAATAAA
>NW_018164444.1:71600121-71605160 GCF_001263595.1 Phalaenopsis equestris | reverse complement strand
GCACACAGGAAGGTGGGCCTCGCTCGTGTGCGGCTCGTTTATATTTTGAGCTCAAAAAGTGTGTTCATGTTTGGCTCGTTTACTTAGTGAGCCGAACACGAGCCGTTCACGAAGAAAGAATTATTTTGACAACCCTAATCAGGTAGCCATAAGATATTAAGGATTAGGGTAAGATTTAAAAATTATTGTTTATAGTAAAAGATTATTTGAATCTAATTTAATAATTTTTATTCTATTTTCTTAATTAATACTATAACTTATTATAAATCTTTATAGCCTTGTAGTAATTAAGTTTTTTAAAAATACTACTCATTATATATATATATATATATATATAATTGATTTGTAGTATTTCGAGCCAAAACGAGCCAAACATGAACGAACAAATATTTTTTCATGTTGTTCATGTTCGACTCGTTAACTTAGCGAATGAGCCGAATAAGAGCTTCTTAACGAACCGAACACGAGCCGAACACGAGCTGTTTGCGAATAACAAGCCATTTTGACAGCCCTAAATATGGCCATGAATTATATAAGACGGCATTCAATATAATTGGAAAAGACTATGAGACATTGTATTATATATAAATTATAAAAGAGGGCTCTCATGTAAGTAGGAGCCTTCAGAATTAAAGTTGTCATTGAAAGATCATTAGTGCCATATTAGATTATTCTCCCTATTAAAGAGGATACCAATGGTGAGTATTGACTTTGATAAGGATGATATGTGTCGACATTGATAGCTAAGATAGACAACAACTTTGCTGTTGACAATGAGCATTATTGTCTAGTGTTAACATTGCGCATTAATCTTATTGGTGATTGGGAGTATCAGTGTAAGTGTCGATGGAGGGCGCCAGGTTTTTACAGTTACTGCTCTAGATTTTCTCATTTAAAATCTTTCTTGTAGCTTTAGCCTAATATTTCAATTGTGTAAAAGTTGGCTTATTTATATATTTCTAGAGAAGAATATTTTGCTTATTTTGATAAAAAAATCCAAATATTCAATCACATTGTTCTCATCAAACCCTTCTTTTGGACATACGATGCCAAAATTACGTGATCGTGGGCTTTGTTAGATTTGTCGCGTTGAGATGTATGTTCCAACTATAAGTCTTTTGAAAACAAATTCCATTTGGTTCCAAGTTCATTCCAAAAGTTTCTAACTCAAATACTTGTGATGGACCACATTGTGCAAGGTAAGTCTTTTGAAAACAAATTCCATTTGGTTCCAAGTCGATTCCAAAAGTTTCTAACTCAAATACCTGTATCCCAGAAAATGCTTCGTCAAATGAATTTTTTTAACGGCATATCAAGAACGGTATTATGATCCAAAATTTCTACTCCACATTCTTGTCTTGTAAATTAAATCGGCTTAAAATAGTTCTCCAACGTAAGTCCAAAGTGACAATTAGAAGTTTATTGGCATTGAATCATATACTTGTTTCATATTAGTGTTTAGTGGTTTATTTAAGATCATTATTTTTCTTATAGCTGCCAAAGTTCATTATGTTGAGTTCATTTTTAATTCAATGAAAAGGTGGAGTTTATTTGGCAGTATTATAATTTATGCAGCTTCATTATTCTTGCTTTTCTAGTATATAAACCACATATTTTTAGATATAATCTTTATTCTTATGAAAGCACAAATTAAACAAAGGTTTTAGAAGAAAAACATACAAATTGGCATGAGCTAAAGAGTTTGGAAGAAATAAGAATCATAGATGTTAACTTAGAACTTTTAACAATATGAAATGCCACTGGTTATTTTTTTTAATTATGTTATACTTTTTTCTACATAAATCTTTATTTTTTATTTACATTCATACATCATAAAATATAATTTTAGGTAAAATGAATAGTGTTTAGATTTTTAATTTTGATTTTTATATGAATTTTTGATAAACTAATTGGAGAAAAAAAATGGAGAAAAAGAGGTAGAAAATGATAATTAAAATTAAAAAAATTGATTGATGAACATAAGAGAATATGCCACACTAACATGCCATCTTCAAAATAGTTAATTTATCATAAAATAAATTTTTAATTGAAAACAATCTATACAATGTGCACTTTACACGATCATTTCATTGATTTAGATTAAACTAAAGTACTTTTTATTGAGTCAAATAGTGAGTGTAGAAGTTTTTTCTTATAAAATATCGGATAGACAACTAGATCTATTTATGGTTGCTAAACTTTATCAACGTAAACTCTATAAAAAATATTAAATTACACTTAATTTATAAGAGCCAACTTGAAATTAAGGGCATTTCTACTTAATTATTCAAAATAAAGCTACTAACTACTTGCATTAGCCATGGTCAATAGCAAATAATAATGTAGTTCACGATATAATTAAACTATAAGACTTAACAACCTTGCTTTACTAAGAGTGTCTAAGTTTGAGTTCTTCAAACTAAAATTAATTACTTAACAAAATTTGAAATATTTAAAAAACAACCATTAACCAATACTCATTATAAATCATTAGCTTATCGTTAATAAATATTAGTTAATAACTTGTGACTCTTCTTATAAAAGAGCATATTCATTATATTATTTAATTTAATTAAACAGTAATCAGAAAAGATGATTGAGTCAATTCCTCAAAGTAATGAACAAATATATGTATTTATAACCCCCAACCTAATTTAGAAGGGATTCTTCAATGATTATTTCAAGATATTTTATCTAATTTTGTAAAGAGAGTTCCTTTTTTGTCGGAATTTAAAAACAAAATTAAATGGTATTAATCTTTCCACGCTAGGTGATCATTTTATCCTTATTTGATAAAATAAATCATTATTTGTTTGAAATTGATATCATCATCGCTAATCTTCACTCTAATTCAATATTGCTATTAACATTTGATTTTTTGTTTTTTAAATGACAAAAAGAGTGAGAAATATGCATAATGGTAGTATAGATGTATAGAGTGATCATGAACTAAAAAAATTAAAACAGGAAGACAACTTCAAAAAGAAAATTTTTAACATGAAGTAGTGCTTAGCAAGAGGTTGACTAAGGATATTGAAGAGGGATGCAATTGCTACATAATCATGTTAGAAATTTAATGAATTCAAACAACAAATTATAGAGATGTACAATGCAATGCAAGAAAGTAATTCTCTCGCTTTTCATCATAAGCCAAACTTGAATTCTATCAAGCCCTTTAAAGCCAAATGATGGTTGGATGTGATTATGAACATAATTAGTCAGTTGAGTCTACCTTAGCACTAAGTTATAAAAAACTTAAAGTTTATTTTAAGGCGCACCAATTACCTGTAAACCTATTACCAAGTTTATTCCTATGTTTGTTGCCAATGTAGTCATGGATGGTTTTTGATTAACAACTTTTATATAAGAGTTATCACTAAAGCAATATCAATGATTTTTGAAGATGTCACATAGTGCTACTAAGAGTTTCACTGACTTTGGGAACCCACTATCAATGAACATTTCTAATAAGGAAAAGACTAGTGAAGAGTTGTCAAATTCTGCTTTTATCTAAAATTTTCTTAGATGAATCACTAAGAGTTTTGTGATTTGACTTAACAAATGGAATATTAAAATGCAAAATCAAAATAAATAACTTTAAATTTACTTCACTAAAAGGCCTAAAATATAATTGATTCAAACTTTCATTAAACCAGAATTCTCTAAAAATGGAGCACTTATTGTTGAAATGTAAATAAAAGAAAAGGATCTCAAATAGATGTTCAAACAACCTTTAACATCTAAAAAATTACTCAATCCAAATAATGATAAAAAAAATGATCCTTTATTATAAAATATTGAAGGCCAATCTTTTATTAACAATATCTCCACTTTCACAAATAAACAAATAAGATTGATAAAAATTGACCAAAATAAATTGATGTTCATTGTCTCAACTTCAAGTGACAATCAAGAATACTTCAGATAGTCAAACAAAGCAATAAACTTAATGAAAAAGAAGCAAAAGAAAATATGTTCTCTATTATAAAGAAAATATGTATGACAATGGCAGCTACAGATAATTAAAGTCCTTGGTCAAGAAAATGAGGTATATTTTAAGAATTTTATGCCTATAGAATGAGCCAGAACAATAGCTAGTTTACCAATTTTAAAGGTAATTAAAGAGATCACTAGATGAATGAGTCTTGAGGTAGCTAGATAAAGCAATCTTCATTTCTTGGATAACTCAAAGGTAATTTATCATCACCATGTCTCGCCTACTATTTCTCGAGTCAAGTGAAGTCAGGGTCAGCTCAATAAATGACACATAATCTAAGCTTGATGTGCTCATAAGCCAAGCTTAAGCCAATTTTGATTCGACTCCTTACCACATAACTCATTTAAAAATTTAATATAAAATACACTTACGATGTATTAAGCTTTATTAGTCTAAGGATAAATTTGTGAAAAAATATTTAAAAATTATATCTCACTTTTTATATCAAGTGATTTCTTATTATTTCCTTTCAATTTCTCATTTTTTTTATTATTTTATTATAACAATTACTTAAGCTATAGATATATTATCTCTTTCATAATAAATGAGATGACTCATGAGCTTACTCAAACTCATATAATTAAGCTTTAGTTAAGGCTTAAACCAAATTACATAATTAAAATTAAGCTCAAGCCAAGGGGTAGCACAAGCTCAGCTCAATTTGTTTATGCTAATAGCTTCAATAGATTTTGACTTACCATTAGCTTGAAATTAATTTAATGATGTTATGATTACCCATGTTGATACATACTATTTTAAAATATGTATAATCCTTATGTTGATTCATGCAGTTTAATATATATAATCTCTAATAAACTTTTTGAAAAGCTTATTATGATAAGAAGAATCAAAATCCTCAATCAAAATGCTCATAAGGTTTTTGGACAAGCATATCAACCAAAGAGATTGCAACTTAAATGAATGGAGGGGGACTGATCAAGTTTTTCTTACTTAAAAATTTTATTTCTATTGTATAATATCCTTATGCTTATAATGATATTTTTGTAAAAAACTGTTGACCTCACTTTTGGTTGAGGTCTAG
>NW_018164444.1:71562614-71599721 GCF_001263595.1 Phalaenopsis equestris | reverse complement strand
TTCACAAATCTTGATCAGGTGTGTCTTTAATAGAATTTTTTCTATGGTTTATAGCATTTGTCTGTTATTCTTCTACAAAGATTCCTGTTATCTTAACCATTCTATTCTTTTAGGGCTTACAAAATAATATTGAGAGGTTGTTTGAGATTAAATTGATATCACAGCACTATTTTTAGTGCATGTTGCAAAGAGTGTATCAAGAAACATTTTTTTTTATTCTTAGATTTACATCATAGGACACAATGGACAAAAATGATTCATGTAGCCGACCCCACTTAGTGGGATAAAGGCTTGTTGTCGTTGTCGTCTTAGATTTACATCATCAAACAACTAATGCAGGGACCTAATTGTCACTAAATGTAAACTCGAGTTTTTTAAGAAATCTGGAATTTATCCTATTATTAAATCAACGTTCAAAAGTACTTTTGAGTGGTGCAAGCGAAGTCTATCTTATGCTTTGGGATGACACTTTTACTTGCACATGACATCGCAATTTTGAAAAATGGCGATTTCATTTTGACTGATATTATTTGATTGAAATTATAATTTTTTAGGGAGTTTAGAGTGTTTGTGGAGCTTAAAACTAACATTTGTTCCTAGCGACACTGAATCAACTAATGGAAATAGCAATTTTTTATTTTTTCAATATGGTACCTATCTTAAACTAGTCAAATGGGGCCTTTTGGCTTATTTGATTGGGCTTCTATTTTTCACCCTTTTAAGCTAGTGATTTAGTTTATTACTTTTTCTCGCCCTCTCACTTTCTTTTTTCTGCAATTGCGATGAATCAGAATTTTACTCTTTTAATCGTTAATAGTATTTATTTTTAATTGATAGCTCTCATGCACAATAGTCTATTGCTGAGTCACCTTTGTTTTTTAAGGCATGATTTTTCTATGATTTATAGCATTTGTCTGTTATTCTTCTCTAAAGTTTCCTGTTATCTTAACCATTCTATTCTTTCATTGAGGGCTTAGAAAATAATATTGAGAGGTTGTTTGAGATTAAATTGATATCACAGCACTATTTTTAGTGCCTGTTGCAAAGAGTGTATCAAGAAACATTTTTTATTCTTAGATTTACATCATAGGACACAACGGACAAAAAGGATTCACGTAGCCGACCTAGTGGGATGAAGGCTTGTTGTCGTTGTCGTCTTAGATTTACATCATCAAACAACTAATGCAGGGACCTAATTGTCACTAAATGTAAACTCGAGTTTTTTAAGAAATCTGGAATTTATCCTATTATTAAATCAACGTTCAAAAGTACTTTTGAGTGGTGCAAGCGAAGTCTATCTTATGCTTTGGGATGACACTTTTACTTGCACATGACATCGCAATTTTGAAAAATGGCGATTTCATTTTGACTGATATTATTTGATTGAAATTATAATTTTTTAGGGAGTTTAGAGTGTTTGTGGAGCTTAAAACTAACATTTGTTCCTAGCGACACTGAATCAACTAATGGAAATAGCAATTTTTTATTTTTTCAATATGGTACCTATCTTAAACTAGTCAAATGGGGCCTTTTGGCTTATTTGATTGGGCTTCTACTTTTCACCATTTTTAGCTAGTGATTTAGTTTATTACTTTTTCTCACCCTCTCACATTCTTTTTTCTGCAATTGCGAGGAATCAGAACTTTACTCTTTTAATTGTTAATAGTATTTATTTTTAATTGATAGCTCTCATGCACAATAGTCTATTGCTGAGTCACCTTTGTTTTTTAAGGCATGGGTTACATCGATTGCGGAGAAGTTGGATGCTACATTGTCGAAGCCCTAACATAAACTTTGAACCACATCTTCTGCTTGTAAGATTATTTTATTTGTCATCACATAAAATGTGGTTAAATTTTCCATCTTGCATATCCCATGAAATTTTAATTCTGTATTTATGGATCATGTCTCTTTGACTAGAAAGAATGTTTTTTTTTCTTTGCAAACATGTAATCTATCAAAAACCATATGTATGTCCATATATTTATATATATATATATAGATACATACATATCTATTTATACATACATGTACATACATATGTATATACATTTACATATACATACATATATATATATAGACCTTAAAACTCTAGGTACAGGAATTACAACCAAATGCGACAGACAAGGTCATAAGTGTTTTTTTATCACATATGCATAAAATATGATATTACTTAATAGGGGATCATTCATGACAAATATGATAATCAGTCAGGAAAAAAAAAATTGATAATCAGCGAAGGATTTATAGGTTTTCAAAAGAATCATACCTGATTTATAATCATATAGTTACTTTTGATTAGATCATTTTTTTTTTATTTTGCTTACTCATTTACAATGGTTTCTTGGGCTTAATTTAAGGTGCATTTGAGGTGTATGCTGCTTTTTGTAAATTCATGGTGGTGAAAATAACTTTTTAGAAAGTTGTAATGAGAATTTTAAATAAATTTTTTTTTCAAAATGTTCATTAGCAACTTTCTTGCATCCATCATATTTTGAAAATTTTGGTTGCAAAAAAACAACATTCTACTGTAAATATTTTTGAAGAACTGAAAGTAATTTCTCGAGCAAAATAGAAATGCAACATTGGTAGAAAACTGTCTCAAACAAACCCTTAGTTCATCATAGACTCTGATACCACATTGCCTGGGTAAATAATAATGATGGACCACAAAAAGAGATCAATATGTATATGAATGATATGTAGTAATTATATGATTAAAAAATATTTTATGGGTTGGATGAGTGGATCAAAATTCACACATATTGTAAGGATACAAATAGTGTCAACAGACTCTGAAAAATGCACATCAACACTTAACTTGCACACACACAATTTAACATACCAAATTCCTTAGGCACAAATTTTAGTGAAAAGGAAAATGCCTGAAAAAAGTAAAAGCTTCTACAGAAAGGGATTAAAGCAGGCACATTTGTACTAGGATTCTTCTGACAAATTTTAGTGAAAATGGGCATCGTCTAAAAAGATTATTTTCTTGTTAGTGAAGTTCTCTAGTCATCTCTGGAGTTATTTTTGAATCTGAGCCCATCTGGACTCATCCTTTAAGGCACTGATGGAATTGTCTTCATTTTCTTTCTCATATTTTTTTTTATGATTTTTGAGCAGTTTTTATTTAGTTTTTATGTTTCTTACTAATTCTTTGTTAATTTTCCCTCAAGTTTTGTGAGGATATGTCTCTACAAATAGCTTCAATAAACTTAGGTGTAGGGCTGTCAAAACGGTTCGTTGTTCGCGAACAGCTCGTGTTCGGCTCGTTCGCTAAGTTGACAAGCCGAACATGAACAACACAAACAAATATTTGTTCGTTTGTGTTCGACTCGTTTTGGCTCGAAATATTACTGATCAATTATATATATATAAATTTAATTGACTACAAGGCTACAAAGATTTATAATCAATTAAAAGTATTAATTAACAAAATAAAATAAAAATTATTAAATTAGATTTGAATGATGTTTTTAATCTTGTCTCAATCCTTAACATCTTATGGCTACGTGATTAGGGTTCTCATTTATTTGTTCGGGAACGGCTCGTGCTCGACTCGTCGCTAAGCAAACGAGCTGAACACGAACACACTTTTTGAGCTCGAAATATAAACGAGCCCAACAAGAGCTGAGACTGGGCTCGCTCGTGTTTGGTTCGTTTAGATGATAGTCCAAAATAGGCTCAACTCCTGTTCAACTAGTTTACACCCCTACTTAGGTGATAGTCCAAAATTGCCATGGGTTTTGCCATGAGTCTTGTTTATTTCTTCTCAATTGTTAATTCTTCATATGACTTAATAATTAATTTAATAGTTTTAATCTTTTCGGCCACATGAATTTGTGATCACTATTTTAACAGAAATCTTCTATATAGACAAAGTAGATTTAGATAATCATTTTCAAGAACAATTGTTTATGATTGCATCCATAGAATTTGATCTTTTTACGAAGAATTAAACCATTTTAACAGAAATCTTCTATATAAACAAAGTAGATTTAGAGAATCATTTTCAAGAACAATTGTTTATGATTGTATCCATAGAATTTGATCTTTTTACGAAGAATTAAACTAAATATCGCCCTTTTAATTAACTTAGCTAAATTGATGGCTCTTTTTTTGTGAGATTTCGACGCATAGACTATAGGTCATTTTTATTTATTTTTGGTAAAATTTCTAATAAGCTCTAAAGTTATCTCTTATCTATAAAACCATGAGGGAATGCCTTTTTTTATTGACTTTGTTCGTCATAATAATCATCCATTAATGTCTTATGTTATTATTGATGACATAGAAAACTTTTTGTAACACCTAAGAACCCAACAGACAAAACCCATAAACGTGAAGTGATCTTAACTTTTGAGAGAACACAGATGCATTTTTCTGGCTCATTGAGAAGATGCCAATGTAGCTTGTCATGGACTAAATGTGAAACCTAGAATAAGGATGATCAAAAACTTTTTGTAACACCTAAGAACCCAACAGGCAAAACCCATAAACGTGAAGTGATCTTAACTTTAGAGAGAACACAATTGCATTTTTCTGGCTCATTTAGAAGATGCCAATGTAGCTTGCATGGACTAAATGTGAAACCTAGAATAAGGATGATCAGGCATAAAATTTGTACGATTGCTATGACTCTAGTTGAACCAATATGCGAGGAGATATAAAAGCTACTCCATGTTCGTCAAGTACAATACACTGATTGGATTGTCATAGTGGTCATGTTATAGGAGTCAAGCAAGAAGTGGTGAAAGTGCGCGAACTTCACACCTAAACTTGTCATGCTTAGAGGAAAACTATTCACTTTCGTGCATAAATAGCCATTCAACTTTACAACCGATTATCTTGTAGTTAGCTTCTTGGTTCTTTTTAGGCTACTTCCAAATCAAAATGCATCTAGTGGATTGCAAGAAGAGTTCATTTATTTTCGGGGTGATGTATATTGTTAGTATAGTACCATTTAGCTTAAATATATAGGTTCGACTTAACAACAAACTATGGATGTCATATTTAAAAATCAAGAAGGGATGATATGATTGTAAGAGTAAAAATCCCTCACATTGCATAGCATATCTCAGGGAGATTTTCTATATTATCTGAAGGTTCAACTAGAAACTTAACCCTGCTAAATTGCAGCTTGGGACCATAATTGAATTATTTTTTGGTTTCTTACTTTCCTTGAAAGCTGCAAGATGAATGCAGAAAGGTCCAAGCCATACTAGGTATGTCCTAAACCCAAAATGTTAAGGAGTTGTAGAAGCGAACAGGTGGGATAATTGGATAAAGCGGATTTATATCCAAATAAGAAGACAAATGCTCACTCTTTTTCAAAGTATTCCGGGAGATGAACACATATCTTGGAATGAAAAGTACAAGCAGATGTTTGTGAATCTTAAGACCCTTCTGTCTTTGCCATCCTTGCTGCAGAGCTCTCGGCCTTGAGAGAAGCTTCTATTGTACGTAAGAATCATCGAAGAGGTCGCTTCTACTTAGAGAAGAAGGTCACCAATAATTTCTTATCAATTATTTCAGTAGAATTTTGAGAGCTATTGAGCTCGGATACTTATTATGGAGAAACTTACATTTGCTTTAATCATCTCAGTGAGGAGACTCCAAGTGTACTTCTAAGCGCACCATATTCAAGTCATCACCAACCTTCTCCTCAAATTGGTATTCACCAAGCCCCGACTACTTCAAAAGACTTCTCAAGTGGTCCATCAAGTTAAGCTTGTTTGACCTCACTTACTCGCTAAGGATTGCTATAAAGACACATGCAGTAGTAAACTTCCTAGCTAATTTCATTGAGGATTGTTCGCCAAAAGAGATGACTCCACCTAAGGAATAGCTATGGACATTGTTCGTCGATAAAGCCTTCAATGCCTAAGGAGTTGGAATAAGGGATATACTAAGAAATCCCATACGAGCCTTCTTCCTACACTTTGTAATGGTTTGCTTCCTGCTCATTAATAGCCAATACGGGTATGAATGTTTAATTGCAAGATTACAATTTGTCATTATGAGTGGGTGCTAAGCACTTCATGGTCCGTTTCGACTCTCAACTGGTAGTGAACTGGTTGAATGGACAATAAAAGTATGGTAAGACATCTTGCAAAGGTATTTGCTTAATGTCAGAGTAGAGATTGGGAAATTATAGCATTTTAGGATCGAAAACATTCTAAAAAATTGCAACCAATTTGCTATTTTTCTCTTGAAGATGGGAAACATGAACAGAAGATCTACAACATACATGACTTGCCTGGCTATTGACGAGGCCGAACTCATGGGGGTTGAACTTTCACAAGAATCATGTTGCCTAGATGCATTTGCCATATACTTGAACTCGGGAATCATTTTTCCCATTGTCATAAATCGAAAGTGATTATGTATCAAAGCCACACAATACCTCTTCATTGATGGCGAGTTGTTCGGGATGCTAACCATGCTCTTAGACTTAAAATGTGTGCGAGCAAGCAAAGTTGAAGATATCTTGATGGAGGTTCTTTCTAGAGGTTGAACTCTCGAGAATCAAATACTAAGATGGGGATACTTTTAGCTGATCTTAAGGAAAGATGATTAAAACTTTTCTAATTAATGTGCCTAGTGCTAGAAATATGGATCGATGCAATATCAAATTTTGTACAAGTTGTAACTAATTTTTACTCCATAGCTTTTTATGGTTTATGGAATTGATCTTCTTGGTCATTTCTCTCTCACCAAGAGGCAGAGGAGGTTCATCTTATTCATGATTGACTATTTTTAAAAAAAATGGATAGAGACCAAAACTCTCACTAGTGTAATTTTTGCAATAATCCTCAATTTCATATGGACTGACATCATCTACTGATATGATTTATGAATAAAAATAATTATTGGCAACTAGATCAAATTCAATTACAAGAGAATAAATGAATTCTGCCAAATCCAATAGATCAATCTCAAATTCATCTCAATATATCATTTGAATACTAATAGCCACATCGAAGCAGCAAATAAGCTCATCATCAACCTCCTAAAGAAAAAAAAGTTATGGAGTCAAAGGGAAATGGGCCACACTACTATCATTAGTGATTTGGACACTTCACACCACTCCATTCACTATACAACCCAAATACCTTATGTCTTATCCCACATAGCAGAAGTACCACTCCATTTACTACTACAACCCAAACACCTTATGTCTTATCCCGCATAGCTAAAGTAATACTCCTTATTGAATACGACTAGCACAATAAAAGAGTGCTCATTGCCTCAAATTTCAAAGAAGGTGAGCTCGATTAAGAATAGGCTTCAAACGAAGAAGGAAAGAAGACTGCGTTTGAAGTGCTTTGAGGAAATATGGATTTAATCTTATATAAAGCATCAATGATATGATTTTCCAGCCATGTGATCTAGTTCTGAAGAAAGTGCATGTGGTCGCGCAAAATTTACCCCTTAAAAGCTTGATTAGACTTAGAAGAGGTTGTACATCATGAAGGGGAGAATTGGCCAAGCTACTTATCGCTTGCAAACTTACACAACTAGCGAAGTCCAACAAGCAGGGAGCGGCGACGACATAATAAAATTTTATATCTCAAGTTTCAAATAAATTTTGATTATATATATATATTTCTTACTTTTGTAACTGTGTTGATGCTAAGCGAGATATAATAATCAGGGAACTAGCATAGAATTGTGTTTTCTATGATCAACATAATAAAATTTGAAACTGTTCAACTTCAAATTATATCCTAATTAGTGTAAAATAATATTTTATAAGGGTCCATTAGTAATAATATGGATGAGTGAGCTAACTAACGTCTAGTAGACGCGTGATTGAGCTTGAATGTAGCAATGCTACTTCCTGTAAGAGAGCCAAAGCAGCCTTAGGATGGAATGTTGTAGATCTATTTATAATTTATAAAGCTCTCGTCATGATTCCTTAATAGAGATTCCTTAATAGATAGCTAAGAGCCTATATTTCATGATTAGTGATAATTTATCTCCGATTTTACTTTTGGTAACCCTAAAAAATTAAAGATTATCTTACGAATGAACAAAATGGTGATATACAAAATTACTACCATGCACATTTTCCATGAATAATAGCTCATAGATCACCTATTTTACTTTTTTTAAGGAATTGATTTAGACGAACTCGAAGCTTTGAGATCCACCCATAAGGCAGTCCACTTGGCAATAACTTATAAGTATACGCCTCAGAACTAGACTCCCCAACTTTTTGCTTGATAAACCACACTAAGTAGTTGAAGCAAGTCTGGTTCTGATTAATGACTATGGATGGCCGTCTTCATTAAGGTGTGAGAACATCAATAACAATAATTCTCCGAATGGCTATTCAATCACTCCATTGTAGCTCAACAAATAGACAACTTGGTAACTCAACTCCTGATATATCATAATTATCATACACATATTTAGCTAAACAAACAAGTTCAAGTACATATGAAGAATTTAGAACTTCAATGCTTTTTTAATACAAACTATACAAGTTTTTTCAAATGCATATATGCATGCGTGCACAGACACACGCAAATGGGAGAGCTTTATTCATTAGTTGCACTTCCTTCATCAACTTCCTCAGCCTTGCTTGAGCTCGGCTTTTGGGTTAGTTCTTCAAACTTTGACATCTTAATGTACTTAGTTGATAGAAAAGCTAGACTTCAAAGCGTTCCTCATTTGCTAGACCTCATCTTTGTGTTTGGTGATGCAACAATGAGTAATGTGTTGCTCCTTTCTTAAAATTTTGGCCATACTAGAGGTTATAGATAAATTTTAGTTACTTTCGGAGAGTTATCTCGAGCTTGTAGAGGAAGAAGTTCTATTTATTATTCTTTACTCAGAGGTTCCCCTGGATTTATTCAAGCTGGTGTTTCTTTTTGTCAATACTTTATTTGTTACCTTTAACTAGAGAATCTGCTCTAACAACTTTACGTAGGTTGTCACTGTCGCATGGCTCATCCACCATGCTATGACATTGGCCTTCATTACTTTCAAAATGAAGGCCTCCACTGACACTTTCTTTATTGTATTTAATGACAATCACAACTTTATTATATGGTCCAGTTTTTAGGTGAGCGAAGATGGTTGCTCGATTGAAACCCACTTATCATGCATCATGCCCCCATTGCCAAGCTTAGGTCATCATTCAACTCCATGATGTGCCCCAAAAAAATTGGTGGCCTAACTACTATAGGTGGCTAACTCTTTGTCAATTAAAGCTACTTTGTTGCCATCCCTTGAGGTCACTTTGCCTTTGCCTACAACTCACCGGTTGATCCGACTCTCTTAAAAGGAGGCTCCTTGGTCACCTTCTCCTGCTTCCATTAAATGCTACATGACAATGGCAAAACTCTAAGCGCAAGTTTCTCGACCCACTTCTTTGATGCCTCCTGATATAATTAGATAGGTTTGAAACTCTACTGAAGCATGGGTTGACCAATGGAGAGGCAAACAACCTTAATTTAGGTGATCTACTCGCTGCCTTTCCACAAATCATTCTTGGGATTAGCCACAACCTCCATTGCTTTCTCAGCATGGTGGAGCTCGATCGTAGGTTTTTGTGTGACGCCCTGGTTGGACGCCTTGGTAGATGCCACCTCATTCTCTTCCTTGTCCTCTTCACTCTAAGAATCAAACATAAATGATCACCTAATGAGTTTGGGATTGATTGCTTGTTATCAATGAGGGGGATAGAGGAGATTGGGGTTACTGTGGGGTCCACCTCATAGTGCTCAACTCATTTACCTATTTGCCCTCCCTACACTTATTCATATGAGTATACAACCATTGCTCTTTTAAATGGGAATACATTAGAATTGATTTATAATTGAATGAGGAGCAAATACTCAAAGATGATGAGCGAATACACATACGAGTAAACATATTTTGAAAACATAATCAATGGAATTATGGACCCAATACTCCAACCCATTTACTTTAATGAAGCTCTCCAACTCGGCAGTCGAATTATGGAATTATGGACCCAAAGCTCCAACCCATTTAGTTTAATGAAGCTTTCCAACTCAACATTCTTCAATGGAGGAGTTCATAGTTTTTTTTTTTTTTCCCTTCAGGAAACATCATGACTTTGGGGGAGATCAAGCATCCATCTTTACATTTAAGAAAACAATAATATGATTTTCTTTCCATGCTCTTTGTCGTCAACTCGACCATCCTTATGTCATAGGAGAACATCACAAAATCATCCTTGTACACCTCAACAATGAATCAACAAATTCAGTGGCCAAGGCGTCTTCTTCTTCCTCATATAGAGGACAATGACCACGATGTTCGTGAAGGAGTTTGACATCACCTGTGCGGACATCAAGCCATAGAAATTAAAGATCTTTGCAACTTGCAAATACTCAAAGATAATGAGCGAATAAACTTACAAGTAAACATATTTTGAAAACATAATCAATGGAATTATGGACCCAAAGCTCCAACCCATTTAGTTTAATGAAGCTTTCCAACTCGGCATTTTTCAGTGGAGGAGTTTGTAATTTTTTTTTTCAGGAAGCATTATGACTTTGGGGGAGATCAAGCATCCGTATTTACATTTAAGAAAACAATAATATGATTTTCTTTCCTTGTTCTTTGCTCTTCAACCCGACCATCTTGATGTCATAGGAGAAGAACATCACAAAGTCATCCTTGTTCACCTCAACCATGAATGAACAAATTCAGTGACCAAGGCATCTTCTTCTTCCTCATATAGAGGACAATGACCACGATGTTCTCATGAAGGAGTTGGAAATCACTTGTGCAGACATCAAGCCATTAAAATTAAAGATTTTTGCAACTTGCAATAGAGGGGGAATCTCAGTCCCAGACAGAATTGGTCCTTGTAACAACACAACTCATTCAGAAAGATGAAGTCTGGGTACTCTACTCCTTGGCAAGTTGAAACTTGGGTGCGCCATCATAGACATACTTGAACTGTAAAAAATTAAGTTTGCCTTCAACAACATAGATGTACTATCACAACACTTGGAGAGAGTGGTCATTGAGGAAAGTAGTAAATGGATGTCGATGGAAGGGGAAAAAATGAGACATTAGAAGCCAAAGAACGGAAAAGTTCAAATACTATCACACCTGCCTATTTATAAAAAGACGATTATACGAGGTAATCTTCACACAACACTCACTGTCTTAATGAAGCTTCTTTTCTAATTCATGATTTAAATTCTAAATGAATTTCAAGGTTCCAATTATTATTTTTGAAATTTTTTTCACTATTTCAAGTACAATTTAGC
Organism: Phalaenopsis equestris; assembly: GCF_001263595.1. Classification (NCBI taxonomy): domain Eukaryota; kingdom Viridiplantae; phylum Streptophyta; class Magnoliopsida; order Asparagales; family Orchidaceae; genus Phalaenopsis; species Phalaenopsis equestris. Next base: position 71,588,460 of record NW_018164444.1, on the reverse strand, counting down.
CATATACATTTGAAAATTAATTCATGATTTAAATTCTAAATGAATTTCAAGGATCCAATTATTATTTTTGAAATTTTTTTCATTATTTCAAGTACAATTTAGCCATATACATTTGAAAATAATTTACCTAAAATTACAGTTTTATTTTTATTAATTTACCGGCTAAGTACAACAATGACATGGAATGGCCTGAATTCGCCCCCCCTAGAAGGACAAAACACAAAATTAATTGATAATTGAGGTTGTCAATGACCTCAATAGAAATTCTACACCACTATTAAGTGGATGCTTAAAACAAGCTCGTCGCTAGCCAAGAACTAGTTGGGCTGAGTTGACTTTACAACTTTCTGGCTAGCCACAACTGGACCGTCAGTGAGGTGAGTTCATGCTAAAGCACTATTGATGTTTCTACAAAAGTGTTCCTTGGCTCATCCAGATTCACGAGGCATCCTTCTCCGCTTCTCTCGCTTATGATGCGGACTCAGCCTGAAGAATGGTATGCATCTAAGGTGCCTTTGCTCTCTCCATCTTCATCTTAGCATCTGAATGAATAAATTGATCTACGAAAAGCTTTTCAACTAAAAATATCACTCGAAGCAATTAAAACCATGTAAGATTATCTTCTCTCAAATTTTCTAATTTCCATAGTAAATGTATCTACTTGAAAAATACAAAATGAGTATTAATCATTTGTGCCAACATAATTTTCACAAGAAGAGAATGCTCACTCAAGCCCTTGACTCGCTGATAACGGACTGTGGAGCCGATGGAGGGAGATCTACCTTTGCTCTCAATGGCCCCGTTTATAGAAAAGCCTCTTCTTCTTCCTCCTCTTAGTAGACCCTCTTCGGCTCACTTTCTTTTACCAAACATTTTGGCCGTTGTCATTTTTATCATATGAAATTTCTATGAAGCTAATACTCAAATGAGGAATTCTAGGAAAATAATTCAGCACATTCCTTTACTTCCATGACCCCACTTATATAAATGATAAAAGAAATCTAAGAAAGGAAGCATCACCCCTCTCATTAATCGCAAGCACATGATTATTAAATGATCGCCTAATGAACTTATTTCTATTATTCTTTTCACAGTGTGTTAAGATAAGGTAAGAGAATCTGAGAACTAAATATTTACACATGAAAGCCCACCAAGTCAAGTCAGAATATGTCAACCGTCAAGACAATTGATAGGCCAATTCCGATTAGATCCATGTTGGTGCCAGGTCAACCCAAACTGAAGATGTGGCATCAACAACTCATCAATTTCTCTATATGCCCTACTGTTGCTTTCTTGAGCCACCTCACAATGACAAAACTTAGAACTCGATTAACAACCTGCATGGGCCCCATTCACATTTAATTCAGAACTCTCGCTTACTCATTAGCTCGGTTCCTTAAACATTTATCAAGAGTGTTAAAGTATCGTTTAAACCACTCAGGGTTTTAGAGTCTTGCATGCGTTGTAAGATACACTCTGGTACCTCTCAGGATTTTGTATTCACATTATTATAATTGTTTCATCTATTTACTCAATCAGAATACTTCATCATCTATAAATAGGGGCCACATGTTACTCAATCAAAATACTTCATCATCTATAAATAGGGGCCACATGCACAAAGAAGATGATACAAAATAATAAGGAATTATACAAATAATACAAGCTTAGCCTCATTTTTCAATATTCTCTGACCTCTATGATCATTTACTTGGACACATGTTAGTCAAATGAGAATTTTCTCATATATTTCTCTTACGAACGGATTTTCAGAAGATGTGGTTAATTGCTCGCTCATAAAACTTAGAGAAGCATACCCAAATTTATGAATAGCTTATACAAAGTTATAATTCATAAATGACATATTTCAATACGACTAACAAAGAACATATCATTTACAATTATCTTATGGGGTTGGGTGGATCACCTTGAATGGGAGCAATGGGATAATGCTTTCAAACTTAGAGAAGCATGCCCAAATTTACGAGAAAATATTACATGCAACCACCATAAAATCTAGATAACGGTCCGGATGGGCCGTCGTGCGATACACGTCCGCATGGCTGCATCCTAATCGTCGTCCAGATGTGTTATTCGCCACATGTAATAGTTTTTCCAAAATTACCCCTGATGCAATTGTTAGTGAGGTTGGTTGTTCTTTGAGTGAAGGGTGTGTCATTCAATTACATACATATCACCCAAAACTTTCATCCAATTTTACAAACATACCACACAATTCTTATATATATATATATATAACAGATAAACTTGATATAATACCAAAAGTGTTAGAAATCTAAATATCAATGCTTATGTGTTAAATATGTAAATACATAAAAAAATTGTGTCATGCATATAAATTTTCGTTAATAATAATTACAAGGGTGGCCCACATTAACATGGATCAGAGCGCATGCATTAATTTATCATTTTTATGCTTTAAAAATATAGTTTGATAATATTTATTTTTTTTGAGACAATTCCATATTTTTTTCATTATAATGAACATAAATAAATTATAATTAGTTACACATAATGCTTTTACAATTACTCATTGTCATATCTCTATTTTATACAAAGTATAAATTTATAGCATAAAATAATGAAAATATAATTTAGGGGCATTTAGCTACATAGCACATAATTCTTATGTATTTATGTATCTCACGCCTAAACTTTCAAATTTACATATATAAAACTCAAAATTTTAATATAGTATCAAAAATAGCAATGTTTTTACTTTGATGCATATGTTTAAAGAAACAAAGTGTCGAACCCATATGATACGTATGTTAATTTTTTTTATATTTTTGACAGCTTCAACGATAGTTCAAACAGATAAGGTTTGAATCGTCCACGTTGTGCTGACAACCCTCACATTTTTGTCGCATCCGCTTCCTTCGATCTTAGAAAACTCCCCCTTTGACAATTTTGATGCTTTGAATCCAATGGGGCAGTCTATTTATAAACATATGTTATTTTTAAATGACTTCGGAGTGATTGGGGCACTTCAAATTTGATCGCGTGAGATCACATTCATCATTCACTCTTCTCGCCGTGTGATAAACTCATTTTGTGGACTGGATATAAGGGTCGACATTTGGCACATTGATTTAACATTTGAAATGTCTATTTTTCTAAAGAATTTTTTTATGTTCTTTCTTAAACAACTCGAACAATGCTTATTAGTTGCTCAAGGAAAAAAATATCATGACATCTCTCTACTAATCAACATGCTTATCAGACATTATAAATAAATTATCTCGAACATTAACCATCAAAACAATGTCATGTAGAATTTGTAAAAACTACATCCATGATTCATTACATTCTAATTCAACAATTACAAATGTTAACATGATGAGACCCTTATCTACATCAACTCCAACTAGAGTGATTAATACCACAATTTATGTTTTTAGTAAATGTAATTCATCTAAACTTAGTACATACCGATAGTAAGTTCTCCCATCGATTGAAAGGCCAAACATCCAAAATATACATTTGAAGTGATTACTATGTCTTAATCTTATCATGTATATTTATCTTCTCATGATCGAACAAATTGCCTCCATAAATCCAAAAATAGATCTATATGAATCCTCCCGACTGCTAGGGATGGTTCTGATTGTCTTCATTGCATCCCATGCTTTCATATATGACGCCCTAATGTTAGACTTAGCTTTAACCCTCCGTATTGTCTTATTTAGTTTTAGATCGAATTGTTGGCGAATACTATGTAATATGAAATAACTTATAAATCTAGATGTGCGTTCCCTATGCCCTCCCAATAATATTGACTTCACACCCCACTTAAATACTTCCTACTTGATTAGGATTGTTAATGATTCGATTTCAAGTCGAGCAAAGGCCGGCTCGAATAAAATTCGATCAAAATTTGGCTCGTAGCTCGTCTCATTTTTTTCGATCCGAGCCAAAATTCGAATCAATATTTTAGCAATTACGATCTTCGAGCTGAATTCTCGAAATTCACAATCTTAACGTCATTACAAGCCTGTTAACAATCTGATTTCGAGCTGAGTTGGGTTTGGCTCGAAATCGGCTCCACAAAAATTTGACCCAAACTGTTGGCTTGTAGTTCGGCTTGCTTATTTCAATATGATCTCAAATTGAGATAAAATTCGAATCAATTTTATAGAGATTAATGTTCTTTGAGCTAAACATACAGCCTTGCACTTGATGCATGTAACTGCTTATGGAAAGGATTATATGGATGACCATGACATATGCAAATAAATCGTGTACCTACTTTTATTATGATAAACCAGCTTATTCTCCATGTTATTTTTCAAGCACCACCTATCATATTATATCATCAATACCTCTTCGAATATATATATATATATAATTCTCTCTTTATTAGCTCTAAAGAAAATATTTATTCTTCTTTCATTCTATTCATGTCGCACTCATAAATGTCAGATTTTATTGTATTTTTAACAAAAAAAAAAAAATCTTCCCATAAATTGTAATTTAAAAATTATATTAAATTTTAAAGGCATTTACATGCATAACACATAATTTTTTTGTATTTATATTTTCAGGAGTGAAACGAGTCTTCTTTTTAGGGGGACAAACTGACTCGTAGACCCAATATGGGATGAGTTGGTGCAACGAAAAGTTAGATTGATATTTCATGAGAGATAAAAGATCAAATTACCAACATTTCATTTCATGTAAATGAAAATCTGAATTTTGAGGTGGATTGTACATTTCTCGCATTTAAACCTTCATATTTTGGAAAAATTATTATATCAGGACTTTGCATGCAGAGCTGCTTGCGGAGTCCAATCTGGAGTTGACACGGGGAAAGCCTGGGCCCACCTCCATATAAAATAAAAAAGAGAATGAAAACCTGTGACCCGTCCCGACCGTGTTACAGGAATATTCACTTCGCGTTATTCTGAATATTTTCTGCGTTATTGATGTGTTATTGAGTTAATTTTGAGATATTATTGTTCTTTAAACAATAACACCAATAACATATGAATAACGTGGAAAATATTACTTCAATACACAACAATAACACATGAATAACGCACTAATACCACATTAAAACGCGCGACCCGACTCGACCGTGTTATAAGAATATTCTTTTCGTGTTATTTTGAATATTTTTTGTGCTATTCATGTATTATTGGTGTGTTATTTAGGTGTTATTTATGAATAACACACTACTAACACATTAAAAACGCAAAAAATATTCTCCGACATGAATAACACCTCAATAACACACCAATAACACACGAATAACACGAGAGAATATTCGATCGGGACAGGTCGCGCTTTATCAGTCTTATTTTCATTTTTTATGCAGGTGGACCACAACTTTCCACGTGTCAACTCGAGACTCTGCACCGCAAGCAGCTCTACATGCAGTAATAATTTTTCTTTGGCACTTAACACAAAATTTTAACATGACATAAGAAAAATAACATTATAATAACTTAAAAATAACAGTCGTACGGACACATGGGCGCTCTAAACGCATAAAAACGTTTCGTAAGCCGCTCGCAAGAGATGCATTTTACGGCTGGAAGAATTGAACCCGATCGCTCTCATCTTATTCCTTTTTTTGAATTGAGGGCCAGTCAAAAACAGCTAGAGACCATCGTTCCTCTTCTTCCCTCCTCCAAATTAGGTTTTCGACAGCAAGCAGTGCTCCTCTCTCCCTCCCTCTCTCTCTTGCATTAACTGGTTCTGGTTCTGTTCTTAATCTTCGAATCCATCGCCCGTGCATCCACAATGGATATTCTTGCGCCCGTGATCAGCTCCTGCTCGCGAGAGCACCAGAAGATTTACCAGGAATGGTTCACTTTTGCGGATTCAGGTCTGTCGCTTCTTGTTCACTATATAGATCCTTTTGCTCAGATTTTTTTTTTCTATTGAAAATGATGATGCTATATGCTTTGATTTCCCCGGTTATGTCGGCAATTAGACGGAGACGGACGCATCACGGGGAATGATGCCATCAGGTTATTTGGAATGTCCAAGCTTTCGCGCGCGGAGCTCAAACAGGTTTTGCTTCTCTCCATTCCGTATGTTTTGATGTGTTTGGTTTTTTTTTTCCCTATGTTTTGCCTTTGCCTGGCGTAGTTCTTCACCTCTACAACAATGACAGCAATAATAACAACAACGATAACAAGTCTTTATCCCACTAACTGGGGTTGATGATTGACATTTAATGTGACCAAACAGTTTAAAACAACTCTCCGTGAGGTTGTCCGCCACTGCAGCTACACCAACCCTATCACGGATGTATTCATTTCATATTTTGTCTCTTTGTGTCAAGCTACTCATCCACCTAAGCATTCACATCTCAACAATACTTAATTTTTTTTTATGCTTCACTTTTGAAGGCGAAGATTATGCGCCATAGAGCATTGTAGGTCTCACCACCATCTTATAAAATTTTCCTTTCAGTCTAAGCGGTACTTTTCTATCACACAATAGATCTGATGCATTCCTCCACTTTAACCAACCAACACGAATTCTACTAATAACATCCCCATCTATATTGCCATCACTTTGAACAATAGACCCAAAATTTCTAAAATGTTCACACCTTTTAATGATTTGATCACCCATAGTTACAACTCTGCCAATAGAGCTTCTGCTACTAAAATTACATTCCATGTATTCAGTTTTAGTTCTACTCAAACTAAGGCCTTTAGATTCCAATGTAGACCTCCATAATTAAAGTTTTTTCTGAACTATTTCTCTAATTTAACTCTTTCTCTAATTTTACTCACAAGAAGGATATCATCTATGAAAAGCATACACTAAGGCACATCCTCCTGTAAATGTCCAATAAGAGCATCCATAACTAGTAGTTCTTTACCTCAGACTTGATTTTTTACCTCATTGGGTTTTCCTGAATCACTGATGGAAGTACATCCTGTTTTACTTAATTTTCTCCTTCTGGGCTTTTCTAGTAGGGCAATAGACGTTGCCATTGAATAATGGGTAAAGTGAAAGACAGAAAACGATATGAAAGACAGAAAACAATGGAAATGAACAGAAATACGGAAATCGACCTATATAAATCATAATTGAACGCTTTGAATATCTATTTTTGTTTTCTTTAGGGCAATTTGGATAAAATGTTGTTAGAAAGGTATAATCAGTACCATAAACCAAGTGTGTGAGATGATGGTTCGAGAGTTCAAAGATTCTATTGTCCTTCATTTTAATGAATAACCTTTAATTTTTTTGCAAATTCGTTTGTCTTCCATCTTTTTTATGTGCTTTTACTAATGCAACTTTCAAAAGGTTTGGGCGATAGCTGATTCTAAGCGGCAGGGCTTTCTTGGTTTCAGTGAGTTTATTACTGCAATGCAGGTCCTTACTTGCACTTGTTTTGGAACCATGCAATTTTGTTTTGTTTTGTCCAGTTATTATTCCATATTTCTCATTATTCATATTCTTATTTTCATCTTTTCAGCTTATTTCATTGGCACAGGCTGGAAATGAGATTACACCTGATATGCTTAACAACACAGGTGAACTATGAAGTTCTTCTTTATTCATATTAAACAAATCAGTGCTCGTATTCCTATGCATGACAATTGTGCTGCATCAAATTTTCTCATTATATGCTTGTTATGATAGATTTGCGAAGCTTAAAACCTCCAGATATGGATGGTTTGGACGTATTAATTGCTGTAAGTTTGGAATACAGCTTTTATGTATATTTCTTTTATAGGGTTTTGATACTAATGTTGAATTGCTTGTTTCTAGAAAAACAGGCCATCACCTAAGAAAAGCAGTCCGGATTTAGATGGTATGTAACCGAGAATCCATAGCTGCAAAGTTATCATTAAGGGAACTTGATTTTCTTTACATTTATCTCTGAGTGATGCAGTTGCACCTGCTACCCAAGTATCATCATCAACTCAATGGTTCAACTCAAAATCAACGAAGAAGGTATTCCATGCAACCATCGTCTCTTTGATTCATATGATTGACTATTATGCCCCCGTCTATTTTATTTCTTTTATTATTGTATGAAGTTATGCTATTTATGCTTAAATTTTCACTTTTCAATTGGGTTTGTCAGGAGATTCTAGATTTTTTAATCCAAGAATATGTGATGAATTTTTTGCTTGGTTTTTCTTGCATGCACATTCGTTGGGAAGCAGTAGTTGTTTGATTAATGATTTATTTATTTATTAAATAGTTTTTGGTGCATTGCTATAGATATAGGTTAAAACTTGGTTCTTCATGCAATCAAAAACCTGTAGAGAATAATATTCCACCTGAATGGCTTCCAAAACATCTTAAAGTAGATATTTGTCACAAGAAATCATTATGGTATTAGCAGAAGTAGGTGACATTTTAACTGCCAGGCTTTGATTTAGTGAGCTAGGATTTAGATGGAGTTTGGCTCAGACTATGTTGTTGGTAGGAGTTCTCTTTCTCATTTACAAGGGAAAATGGCATCTAATCACGATGTTCTATTATATATGGATGTTTCAAAGTTTTTAATGATAATTGCCAACTAATGATATACTTGATTAGAGATGTGTATTTGAACTTGGAGGAATTTCTACTAATGGCAATGATGCTATTCAATTTTGGAATGTACTACTGATTTTAAAGTGCTTGTTTTTTTATTTTTTGGATTCATTGTATCAATTTAAAATAATGCTCAGTGTAATTTTCAATTATTCTTTGCATATCTATTCTCTGTATCACTTAATTTCAGCAGATCTCTGATCATCACTGGTACATATTTTTGTAGTTTAAATTTATGGTTAAATTGCAGTTTTGCTCTTTTTTTTTTTTGGGCCAATATTACATTTCAGTCCATGATTTTGATCCAAGGAAGTCTTTTTTTAGAATCAAACTATCAATTCAAATCAACTTTTTTTTTTCTCTTAAGGTTCTCTTAGGGCTTATAATGTGACCATGTGATGTGGGGGTTTTTGCCAAAATAAAGAACTGGGATGCCATTTTTTTTATGCTGTGGAACATGCTATAAACTCCTACAAAATTTATTTATGCCCTGATGCATACTAGTTTGTAGTGTATAGCTTATATGCACATAAACCAACATCCAAACCATTTACATGCATTCATTATAGCCCTATTTAGGTATTTGAGGTTAATTTAATGACTTTTATCCTTTTTCATGCATTCCTATTGTGCATTACATTTGGGGTTTACACTCTTTTATTTATTTAAATATTTTTTGGTGACCTTTGTAAGTGGCGTTAACTCTTATGTTTAGCCAAAATTTCTTGTACAAAGATAAGGACTAAAGTGGTACCCTTATATAGCCTCTATTACAAATAGCACATTATTTATGTTATCCTTGCTGATTCCTTCTGGCAGTCTCATCCGCTAAGTTTTGCCACCCTTCTGGCACATTGTTTATCAGTCACTGCCTTCGTGATGGCTAGTATTCCTATTCTGCTTGCCTCTATTAATGCATGAAAAGAATCATGTTTAGGGAGGATCAATATAAAAGAGCTTAAATAGCATCCACTAGGATTTTAGTGTGAAAGAACTCAAATAGTTCCTAGAACTTCATTATTACTTGGTTGCGTTTGTTTGCAGATTGTTTTTGAGATAGCATCAGAGTTGTTAATATCCTTGCCATTTACCCTAGTGTTGTAGTCTCCAAATCTCATAGGCCAGGTAAAACTTTCTTTCTTTTCCTTCTCCTCTTCTGATCTTACCTGACAGCACTTTGGTTCTACTATTATCAACTCACTACTGTCTGAGCCATAATAGTTTAAGTGTTCGCTTTCTCTCATAAGGTCAGTTGTGGAAAGAGTTTCATAGCCATTACACGTGGATTGCTGGCTGATTACACTTTTGAAAGAGGTGATGGGATATTATTTGGGAAATTTGGTAGTTTGTAGAATGGTGTGTAATTGATTTCAATTATTTAGTTTGATTTGAAAAAAATAAGAATCATCTTTGAGGGTTTTAAGAAGTACTGAACTAAATTCATTATTGATCAAGATCAAACTAAAATGCAATTTTCTCTAAATTTCTAGTAATACCTGCATACTTTTACTTCTGAGTTTGCTTCATAACTTGAAGTGTGTGAGCATTCTGTTGACTGTATGTAGGCTTTCTGTTATTTATGGTTGGTTTTGGCTGTTCATTTCTTTTGAGATCATTTTTTGGCTATGATTTGCAGATTCCGTTAAGCTCTGTCACTTCCATTATTGATGGTTTGAAGAGATTGTATATTGAAAAATTAAAGCCACTGGAAGTTACCTATCACTTCAATGAATTTGTTTCTCCTTCGCTGGTATGTTGTGGTTGTTCTATCTTAATTCCTTAGCAAAGAACATGCCAACTTTAGTCAGTGCCAGCTTATTGCTAAATTAAACTGACGTTGAAATGACATTTTTATCAACTCTTGTCTTGTTCATGTTTTGTGCTTATGCAACATTAATATAGTGCTTTCTGGCTCCTTACTGTTAATCTGTAGACAAACAGCGACTTTGATGCCAAGCCCATGGTTATGCTCTTGGGTCAATATTCAACTGGGAAAACCACATTTATTAAGCATCTACTGGGAACTACTTATCCAGGTTTGTTCAAATGCAAAATAACAGTTCCTAGCTTGATTTTTTGTTTTTTCCTTGCCTTCGATTTTCCAACTTCATATCTCTCCTTGTGTGCAGGTGCTCACATTGGACCTGAGCCTACAACTGATAGATTTGTTGTCGTTATGGTAATATCAAAAGTTCTTAAAGTTAAATAGCATTTCATATTGTGTAATTCACTCCCTAGGACAAGACCTGCATGATAATCAATATTAGTGCAGCCGGTTTAAAAAATATAAAAGCTTTACAGCCTGCTGGTAAATGGGTTTTATGAACACTTGATTGTCTTTTGGCAACCTTGCAAAATGGTCTAGTATATTACTATTGAATTCTAATTTGTCCGTGTATTTTGTCGGATCTTACTAACATAGAGAAAATGGGAGACGTGAAAAGAATCGAAGACAGAGGAAGTAAAATCCACCAAGTATCTCCGAGCTAGAAAATTTAACATAAAGTTGGCTCTCCAAAGAATGAAAAAGGGTAAAAAAAAACATAAGTAAGAGAAGCAAAAAGAGAGATGAAAATGAGGTTCTTAAAGGAAAAAGAGACTTCCCCGAGGAAGCTCTTATGGGCCCAAAAAAGAGAGTTATCGGATAGAAACCTACCCCTTTTATTAGTTCTTCTCAAGATTTTGTATTTATAAGCGTGTCTAGGGTCTCGAGGGTTGTTTATGGCAAGTAGTTGTTTGTGTTAGTAGTTGGTACAGGACAAATGTAATTGACAGCCTGTACTCACCAACTCGTACTCATCAACTCATACTCAATATCTCATAATCTTCTACTCGTACTAGACAATTCGTATTTGACAGCTAGTACTTGACAATTGGTACTCAATAATTTGAACTTGACAGCTCGACAAGGCAACTCAACAGCTCGACAGTGTAACTCGGTAGGTCGCCTTAAGGTACACATTTAGTTTTGTTTTGATTCTCCTATATCTTGGAAGACAACTGGTGAAAAATAATAGAATGATAAAAAAAAATTATTCATTGCTTAGTAGTAAGGGTTCTACCCATCTTGTTTTTATAAGACAAGTTCAAAACTTTGACATCGGCCTAACTATGTGGATGGTCTGGACAAGAGTAGTTAGAGAAAGTTTTATTGACAATATATCCCTACATCAAAAAGGGTGTTCTGTTGTATATAGCCGCCATGATGTTGTGCTTTCATGGAGGAATTATTTCATGACAAGTTATTTCTGTGATATTTTTTTTTTGAAGATGGTGCAATTGTTAATTATTTCATTTTCTTTGAGTAAAACATGGGAGGTGGCTTTTGCTAAGTGTTGATTGAGCTTCACTTAATAGTTTGGTTCTGATTTTTTTAGCTCGCATTGGGGGAGTAGTCTTACAACTTATCAGCTCAAACTTATATCGAGATTTCACATGGTGGATTATTTGGTTGACCTACTGGTGAATTTGCCTTATAGTGTGCTTCCTTGAATTTTTCTTACTGAACTTAATTTTTCTATAAGAAGTTTCGTCCTCTTTGTACGACTAGTTGACTATTTTCTTGTAATATTACTCATTTATAAATGAATTCAAATGTTCTCATTAAGTTCGAACTATCTTTTGCTCGGAGGCTGTAGCTTTTCTATATGGAATAGTTGTAATTTTCAACTTTATTTTGGGCGAGATCTCATGATCTTTATTTCGCAGGTTAACTTATCGAAGTTGTTCGTAGAATTCGACTAGCACGATGATTAGGGTCTAAATGTTAAATGATTTTTCTTTTACTCTTATAAAACTTGCCTATGAGGGCCGAGCTTTATGAGTATTATTGTCAAGCTCATTTTATAGGGCAAGTCTTGCCCCATTACTTATTATATATATGTACAAATGAGTTTATATAATAATTTGGTTACATAGAGTTAATTAAATAAAAAGAAAAGTGGTTTAGATAGGTTCTTACTTTCTATTCCTACGAATGTTAGTGTGAGATAGGCCATTTGATTTGCTCCTCTTTTAACATGATAAGATTTACTCGGGTTAGATCTCTATTTTCTCTTTGAAGATCACACTTAAATTCAAATTCAAGGCATTTTTTCACATTCTCTACTCATTTTAGGATGTTGAATCATGATTTATATGTTGATTATGCATGAATCTTACTAGCAGAGAGAACTAGCAGAGAGGGAAGGAGAGGCTGAAAAGAATTGAAAACAGTGGAAGTAAAATTTTCCAAATATCTCAGAGTTAAAGAATATAACCTAATAATGAAGGGTCAAAAAAATTAAGCTAGAGGAAATCTAGAAAAGAGATGCTCCAGGGAAATAGAAACTTACCCTTTTTAGCTCTCTCCAGGTTACTATTCATAGGAGTGATTGGGTCTTGAGCGTTGGGTTGTGTTAAGTAGCCGTTTGTGTTAGCAGTTGGTACACAACAAATATACTTGACAGCTCATACGTCAACTCTGGTGTTCGGTAGCTCTCACTTTTCAACTTTGATAACTCATACTCAACAATATCTACTCAATAGCTTGTACTTGATAATTAGTATGGGACATCTTGGCAAAGCAACCTGACTTCTTGACATGTCATCTTAAGGGTATACAAACACAATCAAGATAACCATATAAATGTATTTTTTAGTGTGAAGAAAGAAATTGTTTTTTTTTAAGCTTTTTAACCGATTGGAGGATTTTTAATTATGTTCAAAACCTGTGGAACTTTGTATTATTTGTGCTACTTAACATTCAAGCGTTGTAATCTAGAAGATCAGATAATGCATTGATATGCTTTTTAATATTTTTTTACTATTTGGCTTTTTTGTTGATTTCCATATGTCGTTCTAGATGATAACTTCTCAGCTTTACAATCATTTATTCTTAACTTGTAATGGAAATTTCCCAGTAGATTTAAAGGTTCAGATTAGTGGCATGCACATTTGTTTGAAATTCTCCTGGGCTCTACGTTGCTTTTTTCTTTTTAAATCTTTACGCTTTTTATTCTTGGTTTTATCGAATTTGTCATAACCAAGCCCATGAGCAAGTTTAGTTTCTACCTTAATTTCTTTTAACCGCTTCAAGTTTGCACAATGGATTTAATTGGGGCCTCCTGCATGCAGATTTAATTTAATAGGCTTTAAGATACACAAGTCGTGACGTTATTGTCAGCTTTTTTAATGAATTTTTATTTGCAAATGAGTATAAACTTTTTCTTCCATATTGCTTTTTTGAAACAATTAGAATTTATAAAAGTGAATTGGATTTATGCTCAAGTCGTTTATTTTTCTGTTGGAAATGCAAATAATTAAGGGAATATTGTGTTCTAGCTATCCTAGGCGTTTACTTTATAAGCCCCACGATTTGACACAACCAAGCATGATGTCAGAGAAAAAATCAAACTTGACATCATGTAAATTGGATCAAGAAGTATCGATTGTGGTAAAAACCAAATTTGTCCTTGTAATGGAAAGTATTGATTGTACTCTCTCTTATTTCTCAATTAAAAACATATGTTACATATATACAATATCTCTAATATAGAAAAGATCCTGTAATTAGATTTTCTTTAATTAGATTACCTAAGCTTCCTTATATACAAGCTTTAGATATATATTTTCTATAAAACTCCCCCTCAAGTTGGACTAGGTATTTATCATGCCCAACTTGTTACAAATATAAGTGACCTTTTAAGGGCCTTTGTGAAGATGTCTTCTAGTTATTCAGTCTTTATATGAGCTGTAGGAATCAAACTTTGTTGAATATTTTCAGGAACAAAATGACAGTCTTTCTCATTGTGCTTGGCTCATTCATGGAAGAAAAGGTTTGAGGCAATTTGAATTGCAACCAAGTTATCACACCACAAATTTGCTGGAACCTTTGCTGGAACTCTATTTTAAAATATTTTTCGGTCAAGAATTGAGAGATCACATCAATTCATTCGAACCTTTTTCTATTGCTAATACTCAGATTTTTGCACTGGATCGTGTCACCACATTCTGTTCCTTACTATTTAATGAGATCGAATTGCCACCAACAAAAGCACAATATTTAATAATGGATCTTTGATCAATCTTAGAACTCACCTAACTTGCATCAGAGAAATAATTATTATTTCTTTGCTTGTGGTTCCAATATAGAATTCTTTGTCTAGTAGTTTCTTTGAGGTAACATAGTATCTGTTCTGAAGCTAAACAAGAATGAACTGTAGGGAAGGCATGAACTGACTTATAGTGCTAACTAAATAAGTAATTTCAGGGCGAGTCACTATGAGGTTGTTTAATTTTCTCACTGACTTCAGGATCATTAAAAGACTTCATCCTTGGTGAGTTGTCGACTAGAAAGCATTGATGTATTGCATGATTTGACTCCTAATTTTCTATTTTTTCTAAGAAATAAAAAATATACTTCCTTTGAGATAGAAAGATACCCTTCTTGCTCCTTGATAACCCCTCAAAAAATATTTCAAGGTACCCAAATCTTTAGTGTTGAACTGATTTCAGACAAATGATTTCACTAATAAGATTCTCTGCATACTGTTTATAGTAATCAAAATGTCATCAACATATACCACTAATAGATTGATCCTGATAGAGATTGCTTATAGAATATATGGTGATTAATTTGACTTTTTTTTCATCCTAAACTCTTCTATTGTTTTGCTGAATTTTCCAAATCATGTTCTGGGGCTCGGCTTCAATCCATATAATAACTTCTAAAGAAATACTTTTCTAGATTCTCCATGAGCAACAAACCCAAGAGGTTGCTTCATGTAAACTTCTTCCAATAGATAAACATGTAGAAAGACATTTTTCACATCAAGTTGGTGCAATACCAATTATTCATTATGGCTCAGGACAAAAATAGTCGAACTAAAGTCGACTTTGCTATCGGAGAGAACGTGTCCAAGTAGTCAATCCCGTAAATTTAAGCATTGCCCTTAGCAACCAACCGAGCTACGGCTGCAAAGACTCATTTACATCCAACAACCTTCTTGCTAGAAGATAATTCAACTAGTTCCCAAGTTTCATTTTCAGTTTAGACATTCATTTCATCAAGCATCGTTGTTTGCCGCCAATAATGGGATAGAGCTTGTTGAACTAATTTCAGGATCTAAACAGAGTCAAGAGAAGCAATAAAAGAGTAAGTAGAAGATAATTTGTTACATTTAACACACGAGGAAATGGGCTAGGCGCATTGATGCTTACCTCTTCGAAGAGAAATATGAAAATGAAGGTCACTAGGAGGACGATCTACTTAAGATGATACTTGTGCCAAACTAGGATTAGGAGGACGAGGTCTTCTTGAGTAAACATTAGTTGTAGGTGGCTTAGGCTACGGCGCTAGTGGTAAAAGTGGAGTTAAACTGATGATGTGATATATTAACATCTCATTACAATTTTGTGAGAATTTAGGCAATAATAATTCACTGAAGAATGAGGTTTGTTCATAAAATATTATTTAGCAGAGGCCATGTACTTATTTAAGAGGGGAAAAACATCAATACCCCTTTTACAAATGAGTGTATCATAGAAAGACATGCTTTAATGACTTAGAGTGCAATTTAAAAGGCTGTGGATGAGTATCGCGAACAAAATAAATACACCCAAATATACATGGTTTAATGGAAAAGAGAGTTGTTTGAAAATAAAACTCGATAGAGTATTTGGTTTTGTAAAATAGTAGAAGGTATCCGATTGATTAAAAATTATGTAGTAGAAACTGCAACAACTCAAAACTGTTTGGGTACATTAATTCGAAATAAAAAGCTCTTACTATGTCAAGAAAATTTCTATTTTTCCATCCATCTACTCCATTTGGGATGAAGTATCGACTCAAAATGACCGGTGAAACATCTACCTTTGTGTCATGTATATATGAGAAGGTGTAGAGAAGTATTCTTTGTCATTGTCATTTCTCATAATTTTAACAGAAACATTGAATTGAGTTTTAATTTCAGTCTAAAAAGATTGAAAATGTGACAGTAATTCGATACGAGATTTCATAAAGTAAAACCAACTTATATAAGAAAAATTATTCGTAAAAGTGATAAAATATCAAAATACATTTGATAAAATAGAATAAGGTCTCCATACGTCAGAATTAAACAACTCAAAATCATGACTAACACATTATTAAATCTGGGAACAAAAGACAAATAATAGTGTTTAACAAAATTGCATGACTTACAATCTAAAGATGATACTTACTGAAATTAAGGGTATAACTTTTTTTAGCATTGATAGTAATGGATACCCTAATCAGCAATGGTCTCCAATGGAGATAAGGTGCTGGAAGAGGCTATAGGTCGGGATAATTCATTATTTAAAATGGATAGCCCTCTTGGTTTTCATCCTTTATGAATAATTTTTTTCGTCATACAATCCTGAAAGAGACTAGTCAATGAAGAGTAAGATACGATAATTAAAAGCACGTGTAATTTTACTAACAGAGACAAGATGACAATAGAATTGACTTAAACTAAGGGCATACGTTAAATGTAATGTAGGTGTAACATTAATCGTACCATAACCAATTAGAGGTAGATCCATCTGCAATGATGACGAAAAAAGATATTTATGAAAGGTGGAAAAGGGTTTTGGATTTCCTATTATGTGATCTGTAGCAACAAAATCAATGATTCATTATATAGAGAGGAAAGATGATAAGTATCATTGTTACCTGACTCAGTAAGGGCAGTAATAGTGGGAGTTTCCTTATATACTTCTTGAAATTAGATCAATTTAGCATATTCATTTGTAGAAATCGAGATAGTGATTTTGAGAGGCCTCTTTAATAGTGATCATGTGAGCTGACTGTAATGTAGAACCCTCCTGTTTCTTTTTAATCAATTTCTGATATGTTCTATTCGTTTGACTAGGTTCATGACAGTAGTAGCAATCTACCCTTTGAGCGTTGATTTTTAAAATTCAATTCTACTTCCATAATTGCCCTCAGACTGAGGTTTACTGATGTCTGTATTTTTCCAGCTAGCAAGAATACTAGGTTGTTGTACGGATGAAGTTTGGGAACTCAAAATATTACACCACACTCTAGTATAGGCTTTCCTCTGAAAAATAACTCTTAAGGTTAAATAGGATCTTTGATTTGATACCTTTATACTAAGAGTTGAGCCCAACTAGAAAACTCATAATAGTCATTTCTTCTCTTTGAGCTTGTTGAATTCGAACATCAGTATTGAAGGGCAGTAGTATATCAAAATTTTTCATAAACACGTTTAAAGTGCATGTTATAGGTGTGAAGTGATTGATCCTGTTGTTCAGTTGATAAAACTATTTGCATACATCAAAGATTTGATAATATTTTCTCTCTCAAAAAAACACAAATGCCAAGTCCTCCATAACATCTTTAACACAATTATAATGAGTAATATGACCATATAATTATGTTAGATAGAGTTCAGTATTTATATCAAAACTGGGCATCAGGGTTTATCAACTCAAAATAATTCAGACCAATCTCAGTAGAAGGATTATCAATGAGGTGACTCTCTTGGGATTACTTCTCAAGTAGAGTCTCATAGTTTTATATCAGTGAAAATAATTGATGTTATTTAATTTTTCATTTGTAATATTAGCCATTGTCGAAACCAAACCTATCGCATGTTTTTTTTTTAAATAGCCATGGTTATTACCAATGATGGCCTCCTCAATGCACTAGTACGGACGAGCTGGAGGTCGAGGCGAACTCCAAATATGAGCAGTATCGTGTTGTAGGAGACAAATGACTCGACGAATAATTCATCGATTGTCGAAGACAAGATGAAGAAAAAGCAAACGAACCTTTGAGCGATGCCTTAATCACGTTGTAGGATGAGGAAGTTTCGAATAGTGCAGACGAAGCCGCAAGATGTAGACGAAACCGAACGATATAGACAGAGCCGGATGACAGACGAAGTGGTTGAAGCAGACAAAGACAGACTAAACCGTGACACAGAATGATGACTGACATAGTTAAGGTCGCATTCGCGTGCGGAGAACAAAGCTCAACTTGGGGCAATGGTTTGTGTGTGGCTTTGATACGACGTAAATGGAATAAATTATTTCTCTTATTTCTCAATTGAAAACATATGTTACGTATTTATATACAATCTCATCTCTATAAATTAGGAATATCCCTGATGTAGAAAAGATCCTGTAATCAGAGCTCCTTTAATTAAATTACATAATATCAAGCTTTCTAATATACAAGCTTTAGATTTATTACTTTACATAACAATCTTAAGGGATGGATTCCTCTATTAAAGGCAAGCATCAAACTTTGATTAATTCTTCAGCGTCAAGATGAGATATGAACTAGAGATCAAATTAAAACGATTCAAGCTTACATATTGAAGTTCAAATTCATTATTTGTATCAACATTTGTTAGTGCTATCAGAGATCTATAAGGCAAAACACTTTGTCTGACATTTAAATAATTGTTTAGAGATCCACAAGGTCGATCAATTTACAACAAACACAATCCACAACAAAAATGTTCCACTTTAGACGCACACCATATTTGTTAGGGGGTATTTGTTGACATGAATATAAGCTCCATAATTTGACACAACAAAGAATGATGTTGAAGAAAAAATTCAAACAGGACGCTATGTAAAGTAGATTCAAGAGTGCTAATTGAGGTCAAATTCATTCGCAATGGTGTCTGTTCATAGAATAAACTTCAATGACGCATCTAGAAGTCAAAATTATCTAGAGAAGTTCAAAGTGACAAAGGCAATGAACAATGCACATGATGACATGCAGATTGAGTCGAAATAGTTTCGACTATTGTTGAAGTTAATCAAATGATGTTCTTTTATAAAGCGGACCACATTGATGCTTATTGATCACTTACAATATTTTAGATAAACACCTATATTGTTGAGGTCCCAACACAAATGCGAAATGCAAATTCAACATGAGCTTGAGATCGATAATACGAAGGTCGAGATTAGCAAATGATCAATTGAGGTCAAAAAAAGGTATATATATATATATATAATGGTGAAAATAATTAATTTAATAGTTAATTATGTTAAATCAAAATTAAATACAATGTCTAAAACACCTTCACGAAATGTTGGAAAGATTTGATTGGGGTTATTTTTGGAAACACCTTTCTTAGTTTTATTCCCTTTCTATTTTATGTTTCTTTTTTGTATTTCAAAATTATTTCCTTTCCTAATTTAGACTTAGATATATTTGGTGTTTGTAAATTAAGAGAGATTGGTTTCTTTATATATATATATGTACCCTACATGTCAATAATAAAAATTAAGTAAATTTTCCTCCCCCTACCTATTTTCAACTCCAATAAAAAATTTAACATTAGAGTTATATATTGGCAAGAAGTTTAGGATACCAAATAAAAAATCCGTTTGGCCACAAAAATTAGAAACCTTTCCTACAGTAGTAGGATAAGCTTCCAAAATAGAGGAACCAAGGATGAAGTCAATGACCAACACGGACTAACAAAAAAAAATCACTTATAAATACTCATGAGGAGATAACTTTTTAAGCACGTGCATGCAAAATGCCTACAAAAACTCGAAAAAAAAAGGTTCAAAAATTTAAATATAAGTATAAATTTTCATTTTATTAATCATTATAACAAAAATATTTTGCCTTTCTAACATCAATTGGTGCCTATGACAAGTTTAAAAAATTGCCGAACTAATTTTTTAAAGGATGGCATGGTATTTGCTTCTACTTAGAGGGTGGAGACCTAAAAGCCATACTCGTTCTTATCGGATTTTCATTATGTAAACACAATATTGATTTGTTTTAAGTTGTCAATTTTCTAAAGAATAAAGTTATTATCTATGCTCACATATAATATCTAAAAAAATAGCAATATGTAAATAATTAACAATTTCATTACATTATTTTCAAAAAAAAGGTTGTTGAATCAAATTAAGTTGGAAAGGCGTAATGAAAATTTTGTTTGATATTTGGTCAATGTTTGTATTCAAATTTTTGTTCTTGATATATATGTTGGCGTGAAAGATGTTGGGCAGATTTAATTGTTCAGATTTAATAGTTTCAACTTTTAGTAATATATTTGTCCACCTTTATAGATTCAACTTTTTTCACTCATTTATTTGCATTATAATGCATTAGGGAATCTTTCATATTTCCTACTCTAGCAGATTTATCTCCATCTTCAAATTCTCTTTGTTGTTTAGGCTGGGCCTGATGAGAGAAGTATTCCTGGAAATACTATAGCTGTTCAAGCAGACATGCCTTTCAGTGGTCTCACAACATATGGAACTGCATTTTTATCAAAATTTCAGTGCTCACAAATGCCACATCCTGTAAGGTTTTGCTTTATTTCAAATAATTTTAACCAGTGTTATATTTACTTATCATGGTTTTCATAACTGTTTAAGCTCCTAGAGCAAATCACCTTTGTGGATACTCCTGGTGTTCTTTCTGGAGAGAAACAGCGTACCCAACGAAGCTATGATTTCACAGGTGTTACCTCTTGGTTTGCAGCAAAATGTGATCTTATTCTTCTTCTGTTTGATCCTCACAAACTTGATATTAGTGACGAGTTCAAGCGTGTTATAAGTTCTTTACGTGGCCATGATGATAAAATACGTGTTGTACTTAACAAGGCAGATCAAATTGACACCCAACAGGTTTTTTTTTTCCCCTATTGTATCTTTTGAAGCATACATCAAATAAGCTGTCATGCTTGTTTTGCCATCAATTTTCTTTTTTCTTTATTTATCTGCATTTCTTTTTTCGCTCAAACAGTTATTTTTGTTCCTCCCTGCAGCTTATGAGAGTTTACGGAGCATTAATGTGGTCACTTGGTAAAGTCTTGAATACACCTGAAGTTATGCGTGTTTATATAGGGTATGCATAGACTATTTTCATTTAGTGTATTGTCCGATTGCATTTATGATGATAAATGATGTTAGCTCTTACCGAAATGAGCACTCAAGTGTCTTTTTTCATAATTCTGAAAATCAGTTGCTTTCAAAACCTCAGGATTCAGATAATAAAATTTGTGATGCTTAATCATCTTGACATTTTGATGCTATATAGATAGTTTAAACCATTTATGCTTTTAAATGGCGCGTTGACAGGACTAATCCCAATTTCAATGATTATAAATGATAGCTTAATCATCAAGTGCTCTGTGGATTGCTTTAACCGACACAAGTCAGTCACAAAAATGCGCACGACACTTGTTCAACATGTGCCATACATGCCTACATGTAAAAAATTAAACAAATTTTCAGGCACGTGTAAAAAAAATTATTTAATTTATAAATAGTAACAAAATGTATAATAAAATATTAGATTTTGATGATTTTTATTGTATCAAATAACTTATGTTTATTTTTAATATGTAATATTCTAATAAATTATTGATGATCATATTTTTATGTATTCGTTAAATTTGATTACTTGTTTTTTTTATTGTATTAGTTAATATTTCTCATAGTTTTTTTTACCTTTTTTTTGTCTTTTATCTTGATTTATGAATAATATGATAATCATTTATATTTTTTCATTCTTAAATTTTTTTCATCCTTTATAATATTAGAACTTTTATTTATTTATTTCATATTTATTTAATTTATGTGATTAGTATATATTTTTCCAAAAATTTATATATATATATATATAAACCAAGATACTCTATTGAAGCATAATTAACTTCAAAATCCTTATCAATGAACTTTTTCAGGTCATTCAATGATAAACCAGTGAATGAAGCAGCTGTTGGTCCAATTGGGAAAGACCTCTTTGAAAGAGAACAGGATGATCTTCTTTCTGATTTAAAAGATGTTCCCAAGAAAGCTTGTGACCGCAAGGTATTTCGGCTACGCTCTTCTCTTATCCTTGCACTTACATCTCCTTCGAACCCTATTTCAATTTTATAACTTCCTCTTCAGATCAATGAATTTGTAAAGCGTGCAAGGGCAGCAAAGATTCATGCTTACATAATCAGCCACCTCAAAAAGGAGATGCCTTCAATGATGGGCAAGGCTAAAACTCAACAAAGACTTTGTGACAACCTGGAGGATGAGTTCATGAAGGTATTGTTTTTAAGAGCTCCAATGCATTGTTTTTAACAGCTAATTTTTCCCTAGTGTCTTATCCCTATTGGCAAATTCTCAGGATCTTAGTTCTTGTCGTTGCAGGTTCAAAGGGAGCACCATCTTCCGGCAGGAGATTTCCCAAGTGTCGAGCATTACAGGGGGATGCTCGGTGGCTATAACATCGACAAGTTTGAAAGGCTAAAGTCTAAGATGATTCAAGCTGTCGATGATATGCTAGGATATGACATCCCAGAACTTCTGAAGAATTTCAGAAACCCATATGAGTAATCTGTATGCAACTTTGATCTGACATGCCTGTATTCTGTTCTCTTCTATGTGGCCTGTCTAATTTTGGCCACCTCTGTATTTGTTTTTGGCATTTTTTGGTAGAAGGGTAGCAATGGGACTGTGAAGGGGGAGGGCTGTTATATATGTCCAATATTGTTGGTATTACTTCAACATTTTTTGTAGCTGTCTTAAAAATTGTTAAGAGTTATTTGGAGAGCTGAATAAGTCTTAAAAGTATGTACTATAGGTTATGTTTTTTGATCAAGTGAATCATGGGTCCGGAAGTTCGCTTTTTGATCCTGAGGTCAAAAGTATTATTTTGTTCTTAAGATTGAACTTAAAAATTTGTTAGTTAACTAGTGTTGACCGACCAAAAACCTTTTAATATGAACTTGGCTGACCGTAAGTTCCATTTGTTTTAATAGCCCTGGAAACAGCAACAAATTTTATGTAATGCAAAAGTCGTTGCGAGTAGGGGATGCTTCGTTGTCCAGCTTCCAAGTAAGTTTCTAAGATATTCGTGTAACTTACATTTTGTTATTACATTTTGTACAAACTAACTGCCGAGTTACCATGAATATTTGATGTTTGGCATTGATTTATGGTATGATTTAGACAATGGCTGATGGAGAACATTAGACTTTTAATGATAATAGGCAGTATATTTAGTTGTTTTCTTTATAGGATGGGGGGCTGAGCATCAATTATTGGAATCTGGTATGCATCTGGTGAAAAAGCATATTACAGGTGTAAGGTTAGCTGGGTTGTTCACTTAATAGAAGGATTGATTGAATGGCTGAAAAGCTGGTTTTGGATATCAACAGTTAATAAACATCAAATTGTTGGTATGCATTAAACAATCAAAAAGATAAGAGTCAAATGTTAAATTTCTGTTAGTATATGTTGTGAGAAAATTGAATAGGACTGTCCATAATCAAATGATAGTGGATGGTTGACTTCACGGCTCGGACATTTTCCTGATAGCAAGTGAAATCGAGCGAAAAAAAAAGCAATAGTCAACAATGATTGAGGAATGTTAGTAAGTAGGTTGTTCTATGCATCATATGGTAAATGAGGAACACCAAAGTTTGAAGTAGTAATGAGTGATCTATTTGATCTTTGTCTTGATATAATGAGATGTTAAGCAATAAGCAAGAAGGATATTTACCCACTTTACAAAGTACTTTGCAAATATAAAAGTAGATATGGAGAAAATTTTGCCCATCCTATCCATTTTTCATGGACCTTGTCACAGAAAGTGAGTGGGTTTTTGGCCTATATGACTAGTCTTATTCATAAATTGCTTTCATTATGCATTATAATTTGCAGTGCATTTTTAAACATAAATTGAATTCTAATATTGTGACAACTTTTAACATTTTTTGCCTATCAAATAATCTCAACATCAAAATTCTTATGATATTTGTTTCTTTCATTTAACAGTCATATATTATTATTTTCCAAGAGTGATGATTGAGAGCAAAAAGGGAATGGGGCATAAATTCTTCTTATTAAATAAAAAAAGAGCCACCCTACCCTAAAGAAAGTTATGTACTCATTATATCTATAAAATCAATGCTATATAAGTAAGAAGAATTCAAATATTCAAAATAATTTGAATTATATGTGGTCAACTTGGAAGGTTTGGAGAAGTTTTAATTTGGTGAGGCTCACCCTAATAAGGGACATAAACATAGTATATAATCATTTTATGAGAATCAATTTCACAAAAATAAGAAGATAAATACAATAGAAAATATTTATTTAAGAATTCAATATCTTTAGTTCATCAAGTATGAAGGCTTCTTTATTGGTATATATATAAGAGAGGTTTTTTTGGGTTGCAATAACATTCATGCATATGACAAGCATTTTTTAACTCCGACTCCTTGAGCTTTGATGTCTCTTCAGGACTTCAATCGTTTCATAAAATTTAAGTTTATTTGATAACTCAAAATTCATGTTATTTTGGATCAAACCATATACAATAGTCAACAAAATTCAATAAATGGTTGTGCAACTATACCAAATATTGGAATATTTATAAATTATAACACCACAAAATTATTTACAAGGTTATTTGTTAACTATCAATTCATTTAAGAAAATCTTGGTGTTAACCCCTCGTATCAAAAATAAAAACATAGGCTATCAACACACAACATTCAATGCATTTACACCACAACTTTTAAATTGACAACAATGACATCCCAAAAGTTTAAAAAAAATAAACAAACTAAAATCTAAATAAGGAAATAAAATTTAACAAATTCTAAGAAAATAATAACACACTTAATTCTTGAAACCATCAACAACATGGAAAAATTATAGCATCAGAAGTCCTAATGTAGTTTTGCATCAAGATTTTAATCAGGATCTGTCACGTATGCAAACAACTATGGGAGTTTGATGCAGGAGTGAATTTATGGAACCCAGTGTTAGAGCAAAGGATTTGAGAATTAAATGATAGTTGAAAATGCCCATGTGATTAGGATAGCGTTCCTCGGCTTGCGGCCTCAGTTCTTCGCACAAAACCTCTCCAAATGAAGCCAAAAAATAAGCCGAAAAAGAAAACCCCCGACCACTGCTGAAACTCCATCTCCTTCCAGCGAGAAGCAATGGCGAGCACGCTCATGGCTTCCTCCTCCACCACTCCTCATTTCATTCTTCGCGGCCCCCAATTCTCACCCCGCGCACTGTCCAAAACGTTCTACCTCAAAATAAGCGGCGACCAGAACCCTTTTCTCCTCAAACGCCTGACCACCTTACTAAAACCGCCGGCGACGGCGGCGGCGGCCGCTGTAGCAATTGCTACGATTACGATGCCGGCGTTGGCAGAGCAGATGGAGAAGGCGGCGCTGTTCGACTTCAACCTAACCCTCCCGGCGATCGCTTTGGAGTTCTTGCTCCTCATGGTCGCGCTCGACAAGATCTACTTCACGCCTCTGGGGAAGTTCATGGAAGAGCG
>NW_018164444.1:71558591-71562593 GCF_001263595.1 Phalaenopsis equestris | reverse complement strand
ATTGGGGCCTAGCTTGCCGACGTAAAGGATACGTCCGGGGAGGTGAAGCAGCTTGAGGAGCAGGCGGCGGCGATCATGAAGGCGGCGAGGGCCGAGATTTCAGCGGCGCTCAACAAGATGAAGAAGGAGACCACCGCCGAGCTGGAGCAGAAGCTCGCGGAAGGTAAGAAGAAGGTGGAAGCGGAGCTGGCTGAGGCGCTCGCTGCTCTCGAAAATGAGAAGGTTGAGACTCTCAAGGCCCTCGATTCCCAAATCAAGCTCCTTAGCGACGAGATCGTCAGCAAGGTTCTCCCCTCTGCTTAATGCGTTTCATTGTTTTCTCTGTCATAAACTTCTTTGTGCTTTATTGCTATTGGAGTTACCAGACAATGTAATTATTAACGTTTTTTCTTCATTCAATCCATCTGTAAGAAGCAATTTATGACTATTTCTTTGTGCCATCTTCTTCAATTTTGATTTGATTCCTGGCTGATCAGTTTCCTGTGGATTGTTTTATTTATTGATATTGAAGTTTCACAGTGGAGGATTGAATGCATATTATGGTTGTTAATAAAAGAACTAAATAATTGAAATTACTTTGTTTTTTTGCTGGCACTCAGATCCATTTAGAAAGGCATTAGAGTTGCACGCATTTTGTTTGACATGGGATTGATGCTTATGGGTTGTTTGGTTGCTAGGATTTA
Source organism: Phalaenopsis equestris (assembly GCF_001263595.1). NCBI lineage: Eukaryota > Viridiplantae > Streptophyta > Magnoliopsida > Asparagales > Orchidaceae > Phalaenopsis > Phalaenopsis equestris. Next base: position 71,561,910 of record NW_018164444.1, on the reverse strand, counting down.
GTTTGATTTGGAAGCGGTTTAATTAGCTTGAATGCTGTTTGAAATCTTGAATCTGTTAGAATTATGGGATTTGATAATTCATTCATTACCAATATGAAGGCTCATAAGGATTCAAGGAATTGGCTTTCTTTCATGATTGGTCATTTAATAGACATTTGTATGGACAAAAGCAGTTGGGTAGGTCCAAGAGGTGGATTTAACTTGTTTGTCTAGTTAATATAATAGATATGTCTAACTGAGTTGACCAAGTAACCCGACCAAGGGATCGAGCAAGGGTAGTTCGCTCTCGAAGCTAATAAATAAGAAGTATTTAAGGCAATTCGATCAACCCATTGGAGAAACACAACTAAAACACAACTAATACCATGGGTGTTAAGAATTCAATACTATGCTTCCCTGACCTGATTGAATGAACTTGCCTACTTACTACAATGCTGACCAGGTTGACAGAGTTGTTGTCGAGGATGATCAGCTAGAAGTGCTATCAGAAGAGAAATATTGTATCGATAATTTAGGCGAGGCGCCATTAGAGGAATATTATAATGCTCATGTCGGAAAAAAAAAACAATAAAGATACAAATTATCTCTTTTATTCCGTGTGTAATGATGGCATTATTTATAGCATTATAATGAATGAACCAACTCACTTATAAATATGCGTGAGTATTATAGGTAAAGGGGTAATCCCCGAACATTGTACAAGACTTATTCTTTAGTGAATATTTTTTCCGTTTTTTGGGTATGCTAATCTATACATAAATTAGGGTTTAAATTCTAAAAAATGTGGTGAGCATGGATCATATTACAAGAAATATGGAAAACGCTAAAGAATTTGTAACACAATAAATTAATGAGTCAAAAGAGCAAATGATGATAATACTAAATGAAAAGTTACGAGTATCAAGGGAGTGCATACTCCCCTCTCTAAAGTTAGCAACATAGGAAGGTGCTAGCTACTGGCGCAAGAGGAACTTAATCCCTCACTGGGTCGAGCGGGGACAAGACTTATTGGCCGAACAGTGTCGGTTTAGCTCCCTCTTATTAGGAAAGGGAGAGGAGGCGACATGAAACTCGAAGATCATATCAGTTGAAAAATACTTTTTTCCAGAGAGATTACTATGGTTGATGCCCAAGAAAAAATTAAGATTCCATTCTGAAAATTGTACAATGGTAGATCTGACCCTTCAAGACTATATTGCATCATTTAAATTGACATTTTGAACAGTGCATGTTTAGCTCTCTCAAATTACAGAAGGGGGAGGAGGCAAAATGAAACTTATTGATTATAATAGACGGAGAATGCTCTTTCCAAAGAGATTGTTGAGGCTGATGCCCAAGAAAGGTTTGAGGTCCGATATTAAAATTATACAAAGGTAGATCTGACCTCTTTGACCATATTGGATTATTTGAATCGACATCTATTTGCTTAGGATTAATGATGTAATGAGTTGTCGTTTATTCTTTATGACTCTCAAAGGGTCGACATCCAGGTGATTTAGTGATCTTATGCTAGAATTATTACATCATATGTGAATTTCAAGCGTATGTTTGCAACATAATTCGCCAACACACAGAAGTTGCAAAAGAGTTCGCAAGTTTTGTTGCGAAGTCGCCAAGAGATATGGGAGTCATTATGGGTTTGTATCACTCGTTTTCATAGGGTGATGTTTGAGATTAGAGATCTTGAACGTACAATAGCCCTTGTGATACTCGCTAAAGCTTTAAAAAATGTCCATTTCACTATGCACTTGGTTTGCAATGATAAAAAACCCTACCCGAGTTGTTAAGAGTTGGCCAACAACCATAAATTTATTGAGGAATACAATTCACTTACCATCAACTTCGGTGCAGGGCAACATGATTCGTGTCTACCAAAGAGAAGTTTCGATAAGGTCAATTTAAGGGAAGGGAGTCGCCCAGTGAGGCAAGTGATGAGACTAAAGTTTAAGAAAGTGCTGACCAATTCCATTTAAGCAACAGACACATTTCTAAGAATACTGAAGTGGTCCATTATAATGGTGAATTCAATATGATATGAAGCAAGTCGGTTTTACAGTGGAAAAAACATGATAACCACCTATCCACAAGTTACCCAAGGACATTGCAATGGCCAAGATTTGAGACTATCCAGATCAAGGAATGCTTCCGATAATCAATGTTGATGAAAACTGTAGGTCATCTATCCCTCAAAGGTGTTACTTAAACTATCCTGAACATGGTCACGATACTGAAGAATGTAGATATCTTCATAGTTTGATGGAAGAACTGATCAAGGCTGACAAGTTGAAGGATTTCATCATACCAGGGGTGATTGCATAGAGGCAAGGAAATGCGCTGGCAAAGGAAACCCTCAATGAATGACTCAACCTCGGGTGATCCATATAGCGGGCATAGTCCCAATCATTCTTGCAGAGATGAACTACAGACCCCCTAACAGTTGAGCCTCAAGAGGCCATGTTTGAGAAAAGTGTGCTTAGCGAATTCTTCTCGTCGCTAGTCCATAAGTCAACCACTTATCATCTTGCAGATGAAGATCTACCCGCTAAGGGGAACTCCTACAACGTCGCAATTGTGGTCACGATGTTGATCTTAAACTACTAGATAAGCAACATTATTATTGAAACCAGAAACTTTGTTAATATTCTCTTCAAAAGTGTCTACGACAAAATGAATTTGGGACCCTCACACTTGAACCCCACTTTTGATCCACGATATGACCTTTTTTGTAAGAAAAAAGAAACAATGGGAGTCATAATAATGTCAACTATTTGGGGAGAAACAAAGAAATAGTTCACCGTGATAATTGACTTTGTTAAAGTCGATTCCCCTGTAATCTATAACACAATTTTTGGTTGTTTTCTTCTCAACACTTACAAAGTCATTGTATGAATATATCAGGTTGCAGTCAAAGTCCCATACAATGGAGAAGTGATGAATGTTCAAGGACAGACAGAATCGTCTCATACCTGTTTCTTTGGGGGGCAGTAAGTAGTGTTCATGAAGCAACATTACAATTTGAGGCACAAAAAGAGGAGTATGAAACGTAATGAAGTCATGAGAGAAACAATCACCGTCGAATAATAGGTAAAATGTTTAAATTTGCACTATTTTTTATGTGGGGGTGAAGAGACGAATTGATCACATCCTCCATGAATACTGAGATGTGTTCACACTGTCAATCGAGGAGATGGCAACAATTGACATAGACATTGATTACCATAGATTGAATGTCAAACCAAGAGTTCAATCTATAAGGTAGAAGATGTGATTCGTGGCCAATGCAAGATGCCAACAACTTGGAGCTGGACTTGGGATGGTA
>NW_018164444.1:71557851-71558491 GCF_001263595.1 Phalaenopsis equestris | reverse complement strand
TTCTATATTGTTCTGGTTCCCATGCGTGTAGGAGATTTTGACTTGGGTTTTTTAGAAGCAAGGAGAGTGTGCTTTTGCGCTCTTTCTACGGCCTTGTATTCTTTTCCCGGCTCGGCATGCTTTCAATTGAAATTTGAAATTGGTGTCAAGACCAATAGCAGCAGCAGCCTCAATTCAGGCTCGTTCCAAAAGAGATCTATGTGGAGTGGAGCGGTTCCAGTCCGGGGGGACTTAGGCCGGCTTCGGTCAGCAGAATGACCTTCCAATGTATAAACATGGCTTTGTAGACTCTGAAATTTCAGAGTCAATGAATCGGCTATATGGCATAGATTTTCAAGAGAGTGGGTCACATTTCTTTCTTTTTGAAAGATGGTAACTACGGATCCACTCAAGAATCATTGAGTTTGGCATTTCCGCGGCCTGTCACACATCGTTATCAAGCCGTGAAGTCCCCTTCCTTTCCTTCTCTTTCTTCTATTAGAACTGATTGACAAACCTACTGTAGGTCCTATGGGGGAGTGAAATAGCAAAAGGGATTGGATTTGAATTGAGAAGATATCCGGGCCTAGAACCGGAGGAGAGAGCGCTAACAACCTGTTCAGTTGATCTGAAAGAGCCAACCGAACCGAGGTCGGTGGAA
>NW_018164444.1:71546899-71557751 GCF_001263595.1 Phalaenopsis equestris | reverse complement strand
CTGTGTATGTGTGCCTTTAGTTTCAACTGTGATGAACTTTACCATTAAGGTTATCTGCATGGGTTTTCTGAAGCAAAAACCACATTTGCTTTCAAAGGAAGGCTTCACTACCTTCAGTTAAGCATATGTCAATATCACATTTTTTTAGATTTATTTGCTGTTTTATTATCTGACTCAGGGTTTAAAATTGTGTGTCATTTAGGCTCTTTTATTTAATTATTTTGTTTCTATATAAATGCCTTGACTTTCTCAACATGATTCCTTGCATCCTTTACTATGGAAAGTCCAACCATTAGAAGATACTATTAAGTTCTCGCTTCTATCCTTTTTGTGTTTGTTTTTATTTGTTTATTGTATTTATTTTATGTGTATATGCTTGTATTTATTTGTAAACATTTTAAATTCTAATTACTTCCAATTGAAGTTAACTTGGAAAAAATTAATAATAAATACAAGTCCTCTTCTTGATTCATTTTGTTATATTGTCATTCTAGGTATATCAGTGTAACATTTTGCATATGCTTTAATTAGCTCTCCATGTTATGATATTAGCTTATGATTACAATGCATTAATCAGAATCATTTATGCAAATTATTGTATTCTAATATGTTCATATGGTTGTGCGAAACATCTAACATAGTATCTATCACCTTGATTACTTAGATCATATATAAGGTTATCAATTAACATAAAATTTATTTTCTTAATATAATTATATTAATATAAATATGTTTTTTAATATTAAGTCACTATTTATTTAGACAGGCCACAAGTAAGGCCAAATATTCTTAAAACAAATATTTATGTGAAAAGTATGGGAGGACGTCCAACATGGCTCGATGTGCTTTAGTGTTCATGAGATAGATCACTAATCAACTGAAATGTGTATACTATGAAAAATATTTCAAGATTTGAAAAAAATTCGTTGAAAGTATTAGGTATCTACAGCATTGATCTCAAGAACTTTGACATAAATGTATGAAAAGTGTTAGAAAACAATCAAGCTTGGTTGAGAAAATCTTAAAGCAATGTCAAGGAGGGTCATTTAAAGACTCAATACACTTGCTATGAGAAAAGAGATTTTTGGAAAAATAATATTGGTGAAATATTAAGAATTTTTTCAAGGATAAACTTGTCATTAAATATGTTTTTTTCTTACATCCTTGTGTACATTTAGAAATTTCATGAAAAAAAAGTATGCATTAATTTTAGCTATTCATTCCTTTTTAAATTTCAAAATATGATGTATTTTGTTGAGTTTTGTAATAAATAGGTAATTGGCATACCTATAGAATCTGACCCTTCTGCAACAACTAATGTATTTTATGGATTGATGGGATGAGATATGCACTGAGGGATTTGATTTGTTCAGAATCAAAACCACACCACAAAAAGTTGGAACAACGATTCAAGGTATCCAAAACAAAAGAAATCAAATAGAAGCATAACAAAGTAAACTAAGAAAGAAACACCAAAATTTACATGAAAAAATATGAGAACGGGAAAAAACCATGGAGTCACACCACCAAAATTTTTACTATGAATGGGAAAAACATAAAGAGATACAAACTCAAATAATCTCCCTATAATCATTTGTCTTCATAGAGGATTGAAAAGGACTTCTATGGGGCCGCTGTTGATATTTTTTGCGAGTTAACCAAATTATATTGAGGGAGTTGGTTTCGTACAACCATTTATCGGTTTAGGTGTATAGTGTTTCTTAGCTTGGATGTAGTTTCCTTCAGTAGGCCATTTGATCTGACTGAATGAAATGATGCTTGAAGGCTCTGTCTTTCGACTTTGATGATGAGATCCTTTGGTAACTTCTTTGTACTACCTGTTGCATTTCTTTGAGATTTGTTTAGTCAGCTTTTCATGTACAAATTTAATTTTCATATTCTCTTACTTCTATGAAAGTGACAACTGTAATAAGAATAACAGAATTAAATAAAAAAAATATTTATTTATCTTGTAATAAGTACTTTTAATATCTGTACTCCCTAGATTTCCATGTGCGTGTTCCCTATAAATAGAGCTTGATCAACACTTCCCCTCTTCATTTCTAAAACTCTCGCGTCCATTTTAACAGAGAACATGAATTTCAAGCTTTAAGACCCCAGTGAATTAATAGGCAATACTAAGGGGCTTCAGGATCTAGACTATAAAGATTCACCATTTAGTGGATTAGAAAAAGAAGAAACTCCTGGTCAACTGCAGAGAAAAAGCTTTCAGAAGATCGTCGACCAATAGAAAAAAGGCTAAAAGATGAAGCGCGACCGATTGACACCAGATGCGGCGGTTTTGTGGTGTGTTGCAATTATTTTTCAATACTACAATACACATGCGGTAACACGAGTAGTAAATATGCAATTCAATCCCAATAAAAATAAATTCAGTATAAATAATTTTATAGTTTAAAATCTTTAAGCTGTCAAACCGCAATAACACAAGTATACGTAATAATTTTATAGTTTAAAATCTTTAAGCTGTCAAACAATAACACAAGTATACGTATCACTCAGGTAATAAAGTGCTCTAATGGAGTCCTAAGTATCGTTCCCACAGAGAGTTGGAAATTCTTATGGTTATAACGTCAAATGTAATATTCAAACTATAAAACTTAAGTAAGCGAAAAAAAAACCTAAAGTAAATTTAATGTGCGCCAAATGAAATGCAGTTAAAAGAACTAAGTTAACTTAACTATTTGCTTAACTTCAAAAATAAACTTATAAAGACTAAACGTAGTTTTGTAGTGAAGAGTTCAAATTTAAGGAAACATCATTCCCCTTTACAACGAGTTTATGGATTGTGAAGTAATTAAAATTATTTAAAATACATATAAAATTGTATTGTGCCAAATAGGAGCAATTATATTTTTTATCATTTGAGAGTGCATAAAGAACATTGACTAATCCAGAGTTTGGTCCCTAAATCTGTGGTTAGGTTGAGTGGATACTGGCTGGCACTCTAGAGCTCTCACTTCTCCCTCCCCTGAGGGCTAACAATCTTGCTTTAGTTTTCAAGCAACTGAACCAAAGTGGGGATTCTAGTTTGTCACCTTAAAATCTCCAATTATGCGCTCATCAAATTATATTTCCCTATTTATTTGCACGCAGCCCCATGGACTACATTATCACCTATGAAATTGAATGTGACTCTTACGTTGTTGTGAAAATCATAGCCCTTTCTGATCTTATGTTTTTCAACAAATTTTAACAGTTCAATTGGCTAGGTCGAAAGTAAATAAGGATTAGAGTTTAAATCATCAAAATTTATTGAAATTTAAAACCTTATAAAATAAAATTAACTTTTTATTGAAATTTAAAACCTTATATAACAAAATTAACTTTTCACAAAACAATATCTTATTGTAAATATCTTATTATAGGGAGAAAGATAAAGAAGACTACTTGATATTCAAAAGAAGGATGCGACCAAACATAGATTTTATATATAAAAATAAGTTTACAAAACAAAAAAGGAAAGAACGCAACTTATCTAACACTCATTCTCAAGCAAATCCCTTGAAGTTCCCTTTAAGCAATTTGTCTCTTTACAATAACACTCAATTCTCTATTAGAAATACAATGAAGAAGAAATCTCTCACCTTCCATCTCCTCTTACAACTCTAGAAGAAAATCCTCTCTTCTGTCAAGACTTCTCTCTCACGCCAACCTCTCTCTTCAAACCTCTCACCCCCTTATTCCTTCTTCTATAGACTCCTCTCTTTTTTAATTAGGGTCAACCTTCATTACAAGAGAATTCAAGATTCCCTCTTTTTTTCCCAAAAGGCACACCTCTTCACACCAAGAGACAAGTCCCTTCATTCAAGAGTCTTTTTAAAGTGTCTAGATGAATTGAATCACTTCATGGAGTGTTTGAATTGATTATAGCCTTCAAAAATCGCTCAAAAATAGTCACTAAGCGCCTTACTCCATCTTATTTGGTCTATGGCGCCAGCTTACTGATGTCCGTGTTGTTCTGGATTCTGGCTTCAATTCTGGTGGTTCTGGTGATGCTTCTCTATAAAATGGTGCTTTTGGTGCCAGCTCTCTGGAAAATGGCGCCTCTGGCACCAAGATGCTAAAATGCTCAGTCTTAACTCCAAATTTCTTCCTTTCGCTCCTTTTTGGAGTGTCATATAACTCATCAATTGATATACCTACAATAAAATATGAAAATACCCTTCTTTAAAGTGTAATATCACCAAATTTAAGCATAAAATAAATATATAAAATTGCACATTATTTTGGTGTATCAAAATCCCTCAAACTTAAATGTTACTTGTCCTGAAGTGACTCTTTTACTATATAAAAATATGACTTATGACAGAGATTAAATTATAAATTTCTATAACTTGGTTTAATAAATATAACGGTATAATTTAAGAAAAAATTTTAACAACTTAGGTTAAAACTACAATTATAAGAACACCTAGTAATCAAGTCTAAGATTTTTGAATCTCCATTCATTTCAAGAAGAATTATAATTTGTCATATCAAAGGTACTTAGAATATCCATATGAAAAATAATTTCATGAAAACTTTATTAGTAGGGATGCTAATACTCAGATAAAAGTTTAGAAAATGTAATAAAGTCTTTTTTCTCAAGTTTATTAAAGTGAAGCCAAATTTTTATTAGGCATCTCCTCAAGCTTCTCCTCACATATTTTTCTTTTCTTTTTCTTTTCTTTTCTCAAGGATTATTTTTAATCCTTTCTTTTTTTTTTCTTTTCCATGTGAGGATTACTATAACTGGATAGCCTTTAATAATTTTGAACTTCACTATTCATTTTGAACTTCACTATCACATCTTCTTAAAGTTAAAGCTTCTTACCTTCCTTCACTTTATAAATTTATATTAGCTGTGAAGATTTTTCATAAAGTCTCATTCTTTTCTTCTTACATGAAACTCTAAGATTCTTAATACTTCAAAAATACAATTTCTTTTAATTTAAATAGAAAAAACAAAGTCTTATTCTTTCATACTAAATATCTTAATTCTAGAATTGACCTTCGTTATTAAAGATTTTTGCTTAAATTTACCAAAATATGTACAACAAAAATAAAGTTATTTAAAGTTAAAATCAATATCCAAGGTCATGTTAAATTAATTTTAAAAATATAGTTAATTGAGAATAAATAAAATTTAGTTTACTTCTTTTAAAGAAATTTTTCTTTCTCCCAACTTGAATTTTTAAATAATAAATAAAGCATATAGTACAAAAATTTTATAGGTGAAAGAAAACAATAAATGCATAAAAATAAAACTAACCTGTAGAGGATTATGAATTTGAAACTTGGCTCTGACATATTGCATGCACTAATTTAAAAAGCAAAGGCTTTAAAGCATTAAAGGAAACATAATATATCAAAGGATTTGTTAGGAAAAGTACATTAAAAATACAAACAGTAAATTAAAGAAACTAACAATGCTAAAATAGAAATCCACAATTTACAACTACATATACAAACAAGTTCAATAGGTCCACAAACCAAACACATAAATTGTTGCAACTCATATCATCAGCAATAAAACAAAACAAATAACAACAAATTAAAACAAAGAAACTCTATAAATTTTACTCATCAACTTCCTCTTCTTCCTCCTCCTCTTCTACTTCGTCTTCTTGCACATAAGGCGTGAAGTTGAGGTATGTAGGAAACTCTACATTGTGATCACCCCCTCAAAAATCTAACCATCGCTTCTTCATATGCAATGTCATGTTGTACTCTTCTCATTTGATAATCATCATTGTGAGCATTTCTTGATTCCAAATCACCTATTCTATTTTGCATTACTATAAGATTTGATTGTTAAATCATTAATTATTCCATAATATTTTCTAGTGAAATAGAACTAGAAGTAGATGATCCTGCAACTGATTTGGAGGGTCTATCACTACTTTCACTTATTGATCAATAAAATGATTCAAATTTATGTACAGTGGGTTATCCAATGGGTTTTAGTGGTTGCAACATTTCTTCATTTCTATCAAATTTCACTCCTGATTTTTCACATAAAGTGAAATCAGGGCAGGATATCCCAAACCACTAGATGTCCCACTTCTAGCAATGCTTTGAGCATTATGCACAATAAGAGCACCAATATCAACAACTTTCATTTGTTGAATACAAAAATTCAGTATTGTTCTTTCCTTAGTTACTTCAGTCATGTGATTAGTTGGAAGTAATTTTGCAGAGATAAAGTAATTTCATGCTTTAGATTGAACATTTAACATGGAAGTGGAGAAATTGACCTTGTGAATATTCTTAATCTTTCATTCTCCCCTTCCATCAGTGAAATTTCATTCCACAACCCATAAAATGCATTGATTCTTTCAGGAGTAAAAAATTGACCTTGTGAATATTCTTAATCTTTCATTCTTTCCTTCCATCAGTGAAATTTCATTCCACAGCCCATAAAATGCATTGATTCTTTCAAGAGTAATGGAGTAAATTCAACATGTTTACCTCAAACAAAAATGTGTTCGTCCGTAGTCACCCGCATATTGGCATAAAAATCTCAAATCACAGGAAAATGGCTACTGCAATGAATTAGCAAAAGGTTTCCCACTTTCGAGCAATTATCAACCTTTCAATTTATCATCCTGGGTTTGAAATTGCACGTTCCTGAGTTAATTTTTTGGTCCCCATCATGGTATTATAATTGTACTGGGTCTTCAAATTTACAAATTTCTTCACATCAAAACTTCCCGAAGGCTTTCCTCTCTTTACTCTTGGAGCCATAGGAATTTCTAAATAAATTTTCATAAAATCCAAATAAATTCACAATATCATAAATCTAACTCCAAAAGTAAGAATATTTGGTAATAAACTTTTCACCATGGTTCTCTTTAAACTTCTTCAAGAGAATATTTGGTAATAAACTTTTCACCATGGTTCTCTTTAAACTTCTTCAAGAGAATATTTGGTAATAAACTTTTCACCATGGTTCTCTTTAAACTTCTTCAAGAGAATATTTGGTAATAAACTTTTCACCATGGTTCTCTTTAAACTTCTTCAAGAGAATATTTGGTAATAAACTTTTCACCATGGTTCTCTTTAAACTTCTTCAAATAAAAGCCCAAATTTTTAGATTTTCATAATGTAGGAAAAACCTATGGTGAAAATAAAAAATTTCTAAGTTATAGTGAAGCTTTTACCAGGAGAAGATGGTCTTTCTATAGTAATTTTCATTGATTTAATAGGACATTCTGACTCAAAATAAAATTCTTCACTAGATTTTTCATTTTCCACCCATTCTATCTCAACTTTAACTTCAATTTCTTTTTGAACTGGTGTTTCCAATTCTTTTCCAGTTCTCAGTTGAATAGCATTAATTTGTTATTTGTTCCAATCTTTAGGATTAACTTCAACATTACTGGGCAAAGTTCCTGGAGGTCTATTGCTAAGTGCAGTAGCAATACATCTCAATTGATTATCCATGTTTCTAATCGCAGCTCCTTGTCTGTGTAATTGAGCACATTGACTTTGTAATTGTGCTCCCATTTGCAATAGTAATTCTTCCATTGATAGTTTCTTCTCCTTACTCTGCGAATTGCTATTGAAGCCTGGGGGTAATAAGGTTTATAGTTAGAAATTCCCTAATTGTTGGAGTTTCCTAATTGGTTCGCAACATTGTTCCCCCATAATCCAAGACTTTTTATCCTTCAAATCTCCTCAAATCCACCAAATTGCAAGCTATAGGTCAAGTTTTGACCTTAGTTAAGAGGTAAGAGACAACTCAAGCAGTAAAAATGGGGCTTTACATGGGGTTTTTTTTTGCGGTTTTAAGTAATTCTGGGCATCTTCGGGACTCTGGCGCCTCTGCCACTAACACAAAAATTTTTCAGATTCCAATTTTCTTTGGAAGTCTGCTGCCTACCACACCACATTAACCTCTAAATGACTTAATTAAACACTTATATTCATAATTAAATAATTTTCTAACACAAATTTTCACAAACAACACAAAACTTACATTTATATATAAAATTCAAAACATTTATAAATAAAAAATTTTCAAGTCAACCATCTAATTCAACATTGAAATCAAGCCAACAAACTAATGCTGAAGTTTAAATATAAAACATTTAACAAACAACACACATAATGTTCCGCAATAAAAGTAAATGAAATCTAACATAAACACATAACACACATATGCAATTAAAACTATGAATTACGTACTGAAATGGATTCAAACATATTCTTCACTTTCGTCTTCTTGAATGTTACTCATGGATTGGTAGTGAACGTACAAGTTGTAAAAAAGGTCGGTGAGGAAATTCATCCTTCAAATATTCTTCATTCAAAGTATTTTTTTAAACGTTCCCACCATACCTTCTTCAATACACCCGGTATGTTCAAATTGCTCCTTCATCCTCCAATCCAAATGATCAAATATATCAAAAATATTTCCAATTGAATTCATAATATTTTTTTACCTCTTCCTTCAATCTCTTGATCCTTTTCAAAACATCATGTGAACTATAAGGAAAGAAGGGCTGAATGGGTGATGAATTTTGAGATGATTGATCCATAAGAATATTCATATTGTTCTCCTCCCTATTTTCGATGCAGTGGCAACAAACTTTTGGGCCTATAGCCTTCTAAAGGAGAAGCACTTTTTCCCAACTTTCATAAGGTACTTGTGACTGGCTGCATAATAGGAATATGGTAGATGGATGTCCTAGCCCATAAGTTGATCTGTTGATAATCAAACCCAAAATAAACTTTACAATTTAAAGAACCTATATCAATAGATCTTTGTTGAGTACAACAATTCAAAATCACACTTTCTTTCGTCACTTTAATGATTTTCATACTAGGAAGTAGTTTTGATGAAACAAAGAAATGTCATGCATTCGATGCAGGATTCAATAATGATGAAGAAAAACTTAAATGTCCATATCTCTTGTCTCCTAATTTGCATCTTCATCAGTAAGGAATCGATAGAGTTCATCCATGTAGTCTCTCGTAGGGAAAAAATTTGCATAGTGACAAATAAAAACATGTCGTTTATTCTCGAAGGAGTAAATGGTACCAACCTGTCTCAGACGTAAACGACTCCTTAGTTAATTCCATGAGGAACGATCAACTAACTGAAGAGTTACAGTAGTAGGTGAAATTTCTCCTAAACCCAACCTTTTGAAAATTAATAGAGGCATAAGATTAATACTGACTCCCAAATCAAATAAAGCTTTTCCAAAAAAAATCTTTTACCAATAGCATAAGGAATAGTAAAACTACCAGGATCTTCAAGTTTTTCGGAAGTTTTTTTTAAATTATTGTGCTATACTCATCACTAAGTTCAACTTTCTCATTATCTGTAAACTTCCTTTTTTTATTAAGTATATCCTTCATAAACTTCACATAGCTTAGCATTTATTTTAGGGCTTCAACAAATGAAATATTTATTGTCAATTTTCTTAATATTTCAAAAAATTATGAAAATTGGTTATCTTTGTTATACTGCTTCAATCTTTGAGGAAATGGAGGTGGCGGTCTTTCTATAGTAATTTTCATTGATTTAATAGGACATTCTGACTCAAAATAAAATTCTTCACTAGATTTTTCATTTTCCACCCATTCTATCTCAACTTTAACTTCAATTTCTTTTTGAACTGGTGTTTCCAATTCTTTTCCAGTTCTCAGTTGAATAGCATTAATTTGTTATTTGTTCCAATCTTTAGGATTAACTTCAACATTACTGGGCAAAGTTCCTGGAGGTCTATTGCTAAGTGCAGTAGCAATACATCTCAATTGATTATCCATGTTTCTAATCGCAGCTCCTTGTCTGTGTAATTGAGCACATTGACTTTGTAATTGTGCCCCCATTTGCAATAGTAATTTTTCCATTGATAGTTTCTTCTCCTTACTCTGCGAATTGCTATTGAAGCCTGGGGGGTAATAAGGTTTATAGTTAGAAATTCCCTAATTGTTGGAGTTTCCTAATTGGTTCGCAACATTGTTCCCCCATTGCAGATTTAGAACTTTAGAGTTATTGTTACTCCAACTAAAATTTGAGTGATTTTTTCCAACAAGGATTATAATAATTGGAATAAGGATTATTAGATCGGTTGTTTATGACATTTAAAGTCTCATACGAAGATTGAGAATCTATCATTTGTCCCAATGATTTTTCCTCAAGCACAGGAGGTGTCTGAGAATAATTCATTCTATATTGATCTATTTTCTTTGATATTGCAGCAATTTGAGCAGCCAACATAGATATTGCATCAGAATTATGAATACTAGCTACTCTTTTTGGAGTTACCCTTTCAAAGGGCCATTGAAAATTATTTATATCCATCTCTTCAATTAAAGAGTACGCTTCATCAAATAGTTTTGACATTAATGATCCACCAGCAGCACCATCAATTATAGATCTAAGAGATCCAACCAATCCATTATAAAAAGTTTGAATTATTAACCAATCTGTAATGCATGGTGTGGACACTTCCTAAGGAGATCTTTAAATCTTTCCCAAGCTTCAGAAATTGATTCTCCTTCAAACTGACAAAAAGCTGTAATATCATTTCTAAGCTTAGCAATTTTCAATGGTGGAAAATATTTAGATAAAAATTTTTATGATAAGTGTCTTAAAGTTCTGATAGATCTAGGTGCTAACAAGTTTAACCACATCTTAGATTTATCTCTTAATGAAAAAGGAAAAAAGTTTGATGACATCATTCGACACTCCATCATATCTAAATGTAGCAAATAATTCTAGAAAACTAGCAAGGTGTAAGTTAGGATCTTCAGTCGGTGTTCCCCCAAACTGATTATTTTGTACCATTGGATAATAATAGATTTGAGCTCAAATGAATTGACGGCTACAACAGGG
>NW_018164444.1:71546024-71546799 GCF_001263595.1 Phalaenopsis equestris | reverse complement strand
ACTCTTTCTTCGGACCCAAGGCACTCCTAAAACAACTTTAGAACCACTGAATCCTAAAGAACTAACAAATTCAATCCATAATCTTAGGCCTCATCCTAAAAGCCTTTAGATCCATTCAAAAAGCCTTAGGACACATTCTTGACTCATCATGAGCTAAGATAACTTTGTTGGTCCAGTTTAACAAAGTTAACCCTTAATGATCATGTAGAATTCACAAAATAAAATAAACCTTATAACTCAAGCATTTAAATTCAAATAAAATTAATCAACTAGCTTATAGGTCATTAAAATCACACTTGAGTTGAACTCAAAGCTTCTACATCATAGATTAGCTTACTTTGATTTAGTAGATCATCCTGTGAAAATTTCAATAATTTTAAAAAATTAATGAAATTAAATATGTAAAATTTAATTATGTATCCTAAAAGACTTATATTAGCTACAATAACCAAAATTCAAATTAGCTATATCCAAAATTAGCCACTTTAACTCAAGTCTGGCCTGTTAAAGGGATGTTAGGTTAGATTCACATAAAATCACTTGAAATTAAACCTAAATTAAAGAAAATACAACTAAATTTCACTTTGAATTAAATACAAATAAATAAGGTTGAAATTGATCCCTTTTAAATTTTATAAAGATTAGATGGCACATTTGACCCAATATAAATTCAAGTGGGGTTTCTCAAACTCATTTGGCTCTAATAAACTCCTAATAAAATTTGAAGTAAATCCTCACTTAATGACTAATTTGATCAAATAAACTTAAAATTAAG
>NW_018164444.1:71544354-71545924 GCF_001263595.1 Phalaenopsis equestris | reverse complement strand
CTTTTCGGGCCCCTGCCGCTACGACATGCTTACCTTCGGGCCACTGCCTTACAGGTATACCCTCTTTTCGGGCCGCTGCCGCTACGACATGCCTACTTTCGGGTCACTGCCTTACCGGCATACCCTCTTTTCGGGTCGCTGCCGCCACGGCATGCCCATTCCTTTGGGTCACTGCCTTACCGGCATACCCTCTTTTTGGGTACCCTCTTTTTGGGCCCCTGCCTTGCCGGTATACCCTCTTTTTGGGCCCCTGCCGCTACGACATGCCTACCTTCGGGTCACTCTCTTACCGGTATACCCTCTTTTCGGGCCTCTGCTGTCACGACATGCCCATATTTGGGTAACTACCTTACCGGTATACCCCTTTTTCGGGCTCCTGTCATCACGACATGCCCACCTTCGGGTCACTGCCTTATCGGCATACCCTCTTTTCGGGCCCCTGCCACAACGGGATGCCCATTCCTACGAGTCACTGCCTTCATGGCATACTCTTTGTCACTACTTATATGTTCTGATTTTCCTGCATTAACATTTGTATTTACATATTTGCATGGATAGCAAGCCAGGTTTGTTAGGAGAGTGACCCTGTGTTGGTCGTGATGCCTTAACGAGCATTACTTGCTGGGTTGATCCCAGTGAGCAATGTGAGTTAAGTCATTGGGATTGACACGAGTATGACTGTGCTAAATATCTAATAAATCTACCTCATGTCACCATTCTTCGTGACACCTTTTAGATCCTTTGGATCTTTAGGATGGGGTCGGCATGACGACCCCGTCAAAGTCATATTATACCTAAAAGTAATATTATACCTACTTACCCCGCACTTAGATACTAGGTTGATGCACTTTTCGTTAGATGTCGTGCTAAGCTATCGTGCTAAGCTAGGATTTAGGGTGCTAGGTAGTCTTTTTGATGTCTGGCTATTGTTCTCTGCTGGATTGGTTGCTCTAGCTAGATATCTTTCTTTTGCATTATGCTTGTGATGTGACTACATGTTCCATATGTATGGTAGTGTGTTAGGGCGTTCTTCTGTAGGGAGCCATGTCTATTTTCATACACACACACATGTACAGCTACGGGGGAGCAAGTAATGATTTCTGACCCTTTTGGTTGCAGGTGCTATTAGCATTAGCTCCTCCTCCACTTTTAAGGCATGGCTCACTATACGTTATATGCATGTGAGTTTTCCCGCTGACATTTGTTTTCATGCAGGATTGAGTCTTTTTCTTTTCTCGATGTATTTTTTTTAGAGTCTCCTAGTCTTGTAGCAGAAATAAGATACGGGCACGGGTTCCGAGACGCTAGCACGGGAACCACGTGGAGGGGACCAGGAGCAGATGCTCGTGCCCAGTATCTTAATTCTGCATTTTATATTGATGTATAGAATTAGGACCGGGCATGTATATGCGGAGTCCGGCCGCCCTTTTTCTTTTCTGGGATATGTTGCCGACCCAGCGGCACCGGCCTGTTTATTATTTTTGTTTGATTTGTTTTGTTTTATTTTTGCATCATGTTGCATGTCTGCACTTGCATGTGTTTTCCTTGTTTTCTTTCTGTGTTTTATCTG
>NW_018164444.1:71543199-71544279 GCF_001263595.1 Phalaenopsis equestris | reverse complement strand
TTCAAGATAATTAAAATTTAGGATTAAAATATTCAAGATTTAAAAATTGCAACATTTACTTTCTTGCATATATTAATAGAGCCTCCGCAATACGTAGGATCATTCTAGATAACTGCATTCATGTTTGCATGTCCCGAGGAGGAGTCCCCGTACTTTTCCAACCTGACTAGCCCAACATACATTCATATAGGTGGTTGTCTAGTGCACATAGGATGTTAGAAGGCTCCCCGACCCAGACGATGTATAAGTCCTTTTGTTTGGAGCGTTTCCAGTTTTGTAGCTAAACCTCCACTTTCTCTTTCTTTCCTGAGGCATCCTTGCTATTTCGACAGGTATAAGTCCCACCTCTTGGAGCTCCAACTTGTAGTCATAGGATAGAGTTTCCTTCCTTTGACCTTAGGGCTACCGAGGTTCCCGTGGATGATGCAATTCACGAATTGCTGACCGGGGATTTCAGGACGTGTTGGGTCGACTACCTTCACGACCAGGTAGACTTAGGGTCCTAGTAGCTGCGTATGACGGGTCCGTGGTACCCCGACCCAGTTACCTCTACCTTTTAGGATCACTCTACCTTTCTTTTTGTTGAGCCCCTTTGAACACTGTCGCTCCTTGACCTCGTTGATATCACCTTGACGGCCCGATGCCGATGAGCTGGCGCCCATTTGGGATACGACGATTTGTCCTCTGCCCTTTGGCCTGGATGTGCTTTGATGTATTGGGAGATCCCCGTTAAAATGATTTAGGTTATTTCGTGGGCCTCATGTGTTGATAAGTCGCTATCCATTTCGGGATGTGAGAGACTTATTCTCTGCCCGATTGTTTAGCGTGAGCTTTGAAGCATTGGGACTGTTCCCACACGGAATAACCTTCCTTTGGTTGCTTATAGCCCAGGTTTATGATGATATGAAGCAAAACTCCTTTTATTGAGAATATTCTTGGGTATCCCCCAAGATGCAATTAACCAGTAGAACATGTTCCTCTGGGAGTGCTCTTGACCCCAGAACAGGTACATACACCTTACTCTCTGGTTATGGGTAGTTTATAAAGATACTTCTTTCGCGGATATTGGTTTAAGTTGCA
>NW_018164444.1:71541871-71543117 GCF_001263595.1 Phalaenopsis equestris | reverse complement strand
TTGTTTGTCTCTTTGTCGTATGTCCCTTCTTATTCGATTCCTCTCCTCTTCGAATCATTTATATGGTTCGGGAGGGAGATTTATTTGAATGGGGGAAGTATACGACGATCGACAAGCTGCCGACTCCTTTTAAAAATAAAAAAGAGAAAAATGAACGGAAAACAAAGGGATACTTCTTTCAAATTATGCCTTCCAACAGCAACATAATGACATGATATTGTGATATACCAAACCACCCTAGTTGTTAGGTTGCACAATTGAAATCAAATACTTAGAATTTTGTTGACCTCGCTTTCGGTCGAGGTGTAGTTTTCCCCTCCTTAGTAGTCTAGGATCTAGTCGTAGGACCTTTCTGTCGACTACTCCTAGAAAATTTGTGAAGGAGCCCTCCTCGTTAGCAATTCTGGACTTCTCTTCGCTCGACTTGACGTTCCATGTAGTAATCTTGACCGCTATTGTTTCGCAGGTAGGGCTACTCTGAAGGAACTCAGGGAGCATTCCTATAGGACTGACGGCCTTAGGATTGACTCTACTCGTTGATTTGGCGCCGCTGCGCTCTCCGTCGTCCTGTTTAATCGAATTCGAGTCGAAATTTTTGAAATTTTGACAGAATTCAGACTGCGATGCGTTTTTGTCCCAATTGTGGACAAAGTAGCCCAGACGACTCCGGATAACGAAACAGACTGTGCTGACGCATCCGAAATGATGATTTTTCTTAGGAGAGACGTTTGTTTCGTCGCGAGGGCATTTCTGGAGAAGGAGATGTATTTAAGTATTATTTATAATAATAAATAATATTTTATTATTATTTATTATAAATAAAACTTATAAACATAATCCTAATTTCATTTCCCTTCTCCTGTCCGCCTCTCGCTTGTGCGTCCTTCTCTCGCTCGTGCCTCTGCCCTAAGCTGCTGTGATCCCTTGTGTGACCCCACGAGCTCGAGATATTGGAACGAAGGTTCTCACGCTCCCCTCTCTCCCAGTCGCCCATCCCGTCTCATCATTTGTTGGCTCCTCGAGCTTCAAACAGTATGGTCGAGCCTCTGCGCTCGATCTCTGCAGGATTTTTTTATTCATCCCTTGTGTGACCCCACGAGCTCGAGGTATGGGAACGAAGGTTCTCACGCTCCCCTCTCTCCCAATCGCCCATCCCGTCTCATCATTTGTTGGCTCCTCGAGCTTCAAACAGTATGGTCGAGCCTCTGCGCTCGATCTCTGCAGGATTTTTTTATTCATTGGCTTT
>NW_018164444.1:71504944-71539439 GCF_001263595.1 Phalaenopsis equestris | reverse complement strand
GATATCCTTCACCGACATAAGTCTAGTGGGAGTTGGCTCGAACCTACACAGGCGGATGGCAGGCACAACACCATAAAATTAGATAATCTTTTTTTTTTGAAGACCTATGTGTATGTCAAAAACATAAATTTTAAAAATATATTTTTAAAAACCGATTGTCCACCTGACGAATATCTGTTTAGGCTGGGAAGTAGCTCTCCAGGTGAGGTTCAAGACACACTTCTAGATGAGTGGCGGGTTTTTTACATTCGGGTGACCGAGTAGCCTTCGTGGACCCTCGAGTACATATACATATATCTGGCCTAGCCCTGCACAAGTGCTTGCGGTCGCTCTTACCTGAACCTTTCGTTTTATCGAAACTTTGGACAAAACACTCGTGTTTCTTTTCTTTTCTTCGAGATTTCTCTGAGATTTTTGTGAGATTTCTCTGAGATTTTTTAGGATTTTTACTTGCGCCTTTTCTCGTTGATTCTCTCAAATTTTCAGTCATGAGTCGTCGTTACACTCTTCTTCGGATTTCCTGGATGGCTTTTCTTCCAGACTTTGCTTTTTTGCAATACATTTCAGCTTGATACATTTAAAAAACAGTGGAGCCTACAAGCGTACATGTTTGTTTTACATTTACAGAATGTTATATTATTCATGTTTATATCTGCTACTGCCCTGTACAACATGTTATACTGTTCTTTCTACTATACCCGCTACTGTTATGTACAACATGTTAAATTATTCATGTTTCTACTTGCTATTGTTCTGTAAAGCATGTTATACTATTCCTTTTACTGTACTTGCCACCACTCTATATAGCATGTTATATCGTTCCTTCTACTATACCTGCTACTGTCATGTATGGTATGTACATTGTTTCTTTTATTGTGATTTCTATTGCTTGTCTTGTATTGCACATTTTATATTACATAGCCTTAAGCATGCCTCCTTTCCATATAGGATGTTTAGAGAACTATTACCATAGCGTCGTTTGATTTGACATCATAACTGGACACCCCAGAAAACTTAAACTCGTCACGACAAGTAGCTTGGAGTTAGCGCGGTGGGCAGGACGACCATCTTCAACAGTAGAACATGTCTTCCCCAGCTAAATAATTCATTTCGTAGAATTTAAAATAACAATCCATAGGATTTCGAGGTTGTTCGCCTAGCGCATTCACCTAGCGCAACATAAATCATGAACCTTTTCGTTAGGTATTCGTATGACTCTGCTATACGATCTAAGCCCTAACTCGTTTTAGGATTCCGAGGTTGTCGTTCTTTACGACCTAAATCCTCACATCTTCCAGGCTATATGTGTAAGCGTTCACGAATGTAAGCCCTAATTAAATAAAATTAGCAGGATAAAACATTTGAATCTTCCTCCTCAAAACTGAAGTCAAACCATAGGGTAGACTGGGAAGCCACCGTGGATCTCCTCTGGATCTGTGGCATCCCCTAGTTCTTTTTCCTTTGGATCCTTTAATAAATGTCCCAAGTTTGAACAATTCTCTTTTGCACACATCTTCGTCCAATTTCGTTGAAAAGTCCGATCTTTTTGAAGTCCTTGAAGATAATTTTTTCTGATTTTTGTCGAGAGTATTCTTAAGTGATTTCGGTCATTTAAGATGTAAGTAACTATAGGGGTTTGCCCTTATAGGGAGCTTTTCCGAACCCAAATTAAAATAAACCCTATTTAATTTTTTCATATTAAATAGGGGAATTTGTCGGCAAATAAAACGGTTTCGCAGACCAAACGGACGTCATATATATCTTAGTTTACCTGATCGAGCCTCATTCTCAAGTCTTGTGTTCTGTAAATATATATCTTAGTTTATCTGATCGTTTCCAGAGCCGAGAAAAAAAAAATTTATGCAGAAATTAAAAGCAATGTAATCAACAAGTTGAGGGACGTTGGGCTGAGCATGAAAACACTTCCTTCCACAAGAACCAAGAAAAAATTAAAATTAAAATAACCACCTCATTAGAGAAGTTACAACAGAATACTTAAGGCTAGGGTTGATGGACGCTCTCCTCCATGATTGGACCACAAAGCATCCGGTCATGGCGCCGACAAGGTGTAGCCGAACAACAAAAATGAGGGAGAGAGAGCCGGATGAGGGATGCTTGGCTGTGTAAAATATCAAGAAGGGGTTTATTCAAATTTAGTTACATATCAACATCTAAATTTGAAGTTTTACATTTATACCACCAATGGGCTTTTACATATATAAATGAAACTTTAGGTGTGAGATAAGTAAATACATAAGAATTTGGTGCTAGGTATGTAATTTTCCCAAAATTAAAATGGTCTATATATAAAAATTAAAGTTTAGATGTTTGATATGATGTGATATATCTCAATGATATAGTTTTGTGTGATGGGTGAGTTAGGGCATTTTTTTTATGAGAATTTTTTTTAGCAAGGCGAAAAATAAATGCATTTTAATAGCAAGTTGTAGTATGGTTGTGCATGAGTATTATTTAGTTATATTAACAACTAATTAATTTAGTGCCCATATGGCGTAGCTTATTAGCTATGATGCGCTTTGAAAATGCATTTGGGGGCATTTGGTTGTTGTGGCATGTTGGTGGTTTGAAAAAATTAGTAACGAAACATGATCACAGGTATCACCTTGTAGCCCGCATTCATTTTGTTATTTTTGTCAAAGCTGCCCTCACGAATCTCACTGGTGCATCCCTTTCTCTCATAGCTTTTGTCATAACCCCCTCTCTCGCGATCTCGTAATGTCTCCCTCTCTCTCGCGGCTCTTGCTTCCCCCTCTCTCTCTCTCTCTCTCTCTCTCTCTCTCTCTCTCTCTCTCTCTCGGTCCTGTAAGATGCCTCCTAACTTTATTCTTTGGCTTTGTCTAGATCATTGTCGCCCTATGTGTGATAGTTTCTATTCGTGCGGTGTTTTTGGGATTTTGAGGTTTTGGTTTGGCTCTATCTATCTTACGACATTCCTATCTTTACTATGTTGTGATTTTTGGTTTTGAAATGTGTGTGTTGGAGGATTGCAGTTAAGGTTGAAATTTTGGATTTTGGTTCTGCTCTGTTTGGAATTACATGTGTCTGGTTGGGGTATGTGTTTGAGGTTCGAAATGCATGTTTTGGAAATGAATTTTGGTTTGGCTCTGCCTATCCCTGTATTCCCAACCAAATATTGTGGGTTTTGAATAATTTTTGGATTTTGGTTGAGGTTGGAAATGTGTATGCTTTGGTTAAGGTTGGAAATGTGTATTGTTGGCTCTGTCTATCTTGTAGTATTTCCTATCTTGGGGTTGGAAATGCGTATGAGGTTGAAATATGTTGGTGGAATTCGAATTTTGGTATTCTTTGCCAAATGAGGTTGGTGGTTTGTGGGCTTTGAATTGAATATAACATATGTTATACACTGTCATTCTTCATTGTCTGGTATTTACATACCTAACAGCTTTTTCATTTTGTGATTTTCCTCTACCTTTACTCTGTTCAGTTGTTATTCATTTTTAATGTAAATAATTTGATTAGGTGGATGTGTTGATTGCACTTACAATTATCTGGAATTATAGATGGTATGTTCTTGGTGGATGTGTTTGTGTGTGTATGAGATGGTTATGGATGTTCTGGAGGGGCAGTGGTGATGTGTTGGTGGAGTGGAGGTGTGTGGTTGTTTTTTAGTTCGTGGATGTGTGGAGGTGGTGATAGTTGTGTTAAGGAAGGGCAGTGGTGATGTGTGGAGGCAGTCTCTTGATGTGTTGGTGTGTGGAGGTGGTCTCTTGATGTGTTGCTGTCTGGAGGTGTTTGTGTTGGTGGATGTGATTGAGTGTGAATGTGAAGTGACAGTGGTGATGTTATTGTGGCACTCCTGTTTTTCTCTGAGTTGCGATAAATTTTATGATATTCTATTTATACAAGTCACATATATTTATGTTTCTTATGCATTTGATATTAATTGTATCAATTTTTTTTTTTGATAAAAAAGTACTTATTTTTTTTTTATTTTTTTTACATGTATTTTTCTTCCCACTTGAATGACCGATGAAACAACTATAAATAATATATGTATCATAAATATTGCATGTATTTTTTGTGAGTTTTAGAAATCTATGATGAGACGTTTGACCTTATGAGTTTTTCTGGATGACTTGTACGTTGTTATTAGTTGGTGTTTACAATTATAACATTTTTAGATATTAGATATCATGTTAATGGGCCCATAATGGTGTTTACATTCAAGGTATCCAACAAAACTGACAATATATGATTATATAATTGTTATTGTTGCTTCTCAAATGTGTGATGTATTTTCCAGTAATATTTCCACTATTTGTATCATAATTATATTTTTTTTCATATGTTTTTTTTTGTATGTTATTTGCAGGTTACAGAGCTTAAACGAGCAAGCGGCGTAGTTATATCATTTTCTGGTGTATGTGCAGCACTATTGGCGTAGCTACGTTAATAGTGCATAGGTACACTGCAACTATTTTACCTCTCCCATGCCCAAAACAGAGAAGTAAGAACCTATGAGCCACACCGAAATATATGTGCCACTCTTAGTGCCGCCAAAGTACAACCTACGGATAATGTAGAAAACCGAGCGAAAGAAACCATGGTGCCACATTGGAAGGAAGTTGACGCCACTTCAACACCATATGACTCTCTTTGTGGCACATAGGCATCACTTGGAGATGTGAAAAATTACAGAAATATATAGAGCACGACTTTGGTGCTCTGTGGTAGAACTCCAGATATGGCCAACTAACTTTAAAAGTTACAACGGTTCGAGTTGACATGATGAGATTGTATGAGGATCTGTAGCTATAAAAGAAAGCAATTTGAAATAAAGTCGGTTTTTCTCCTCTTTACAAATTTTCAATGGAGTGACATCGAGAGGAAGAAGACAGAGACTAGAGGGAGTCACTGAAGAACTATCATAGCTTTTAATCATGCTTCGTCGGAGGGATACTTGGAAGAGTGTGAGAGTTCTCCCAAGAGAGAATAAGTATGCGTGTGTGAAATTATTGTGCTCAAAGCTTAGGTATATCATTATAATTTCTTGCGAATCACTGAAGCACAATGATGAGATCATTCAAATATTTACTTTGGAGTTTGCAATAAAATTTGTTTTGTTTCCAATCATTATGAGCATGACTTAAATTTCTTGAATTAGATTCTATGCAAATTAGTATTATTTTTTTTAGGTGCCGGTTCGAAATTTGAATTTTAGATAGATAGTTTATGCCGGTGGGCGAGTTTGAGTGAGAGGTGAGCAGACGAGCTCTAGGTCGTGCAAACAACTTCGCCTGAGTACGCATTTGCGTGCCCCACTATCTTACAATTTATAATTTAATAAATAATATTTAGTTGTTGGTTTTGAGTTGTCAAATTCACATGTGCGTACTTTCTTGTAACATATTCTACTGGAAAGAATGTGCCCCCCTCTCTCCTTCAAATGAATCAGATTTTAGGAGTAAGTGGTAGTTACTAAATTATCTTGTGAATTTATGAATTTAAGAATGGGGCAGTTACATACATACCACCACCCAATTCTTACATATTTATATACTTAACTCTTAAAGCTTCGATTGTTTACATTTATATCACCCAAATCCGTCTTATCACATCTAAAACACCATCTTAAATTTTAAAAATTGAAATATACATACATTTTTCACGCCGAAGTAAATCGGCATATAAGCAAACATTGAAGTTTAGGTGTTAGATATGTAAATGTATAAGAAGTGGTATGCATGTAAGGGTCCGTTTGGGGCAGCTTATAAGTGCAGGAGGCGTTTTCAAAACTCCGCTATACCGTTTGGTTCGCGCGTTTCGTCAGCTTATCCGAAACTGCGTTTGGGTTTTTACACTAATCGCAGGCCACAGGTTGATCCCCGCGGCCGCGTTTCAGGATAAGCAACTTATCCTGAAACGCATAAACTGCCTCAAACGGACCCTAAATCTACTACTCGTTTTGGGAGAGCGTTGCAGCAAATCCATATATTCAAATGACTATTCAAATATTCAGATTTTCGGAGGGGTAATCATCAATCTTTTTAACTTTAGTGTCATTTTAAGACTACTGCTACCACACATATATGCATGAACCATTCTGTGCCAGCAATAATTCAATCTAGGAGCTATCATTATATAAAATCCCAACGGCTCCTGTGAAGTTGTCGAATCACACAACAATGAGCAATTTGTTCTTCAACAAGATAATTTAGTTGTTCAACAAAAGCAGACATTAGATTAGTTTATTACAATAATCATGCACATAACATATCATGAATATGATTAAATAATAAATCCTCAGATGCTGATGCCATTTAAAACACCTAGATCTAATCTAAAACCATTAATCATAATTAATCCCAAGTCCCACTACAATTGTAATTAAAAATTAACAACCAACCAAATAATCACTTAAACAGTGATTGCATATTACAATAAGCATCCACATAGCACTATAACAGAACATGAATCTAACTAAATAACAAGTCCTCACATACCCATGAGAAGGGACTGATTTAGTATTACATGAATTACACAAAAACTCATAAAATTGGAAAGGGTTTTGAATGTCATGTTGGCGCGTATTATACGGACCACTCCTATGCTTACTCTAACCTAGTAGAATGTGGACATTAGGAATGAGTGCAATCTTGTGCCAATCAGAGCCTGATGGCTCCTCATAGCGCTCCATGAAGTCTTGCTGACAATTCTGTATTCTCAGATTTTCCAAGGAGTGAGGGAGGTCTGGTAATTCTCGTAGCTTAGGAACCTTTACGATGTCAAGACTGTGGAGAGAAGATAGGCTTGCAAGGGAAGAAGGTAGGCAATCCAGCTGAACGAGATCTTCTATATATAACTCAAACAAAGAGGTAGGGAGGTCTGGCAATGATTTGAGGAGCGGAATTCCAACTAAACGTAGCTGCTTGAGAGATGAGACGGTTGACAAAAAATATGGCAGGCACTGCAATGATTCGAGTTCTTGAAGCGATAAGAATTCCAGAGAGGTGGGAATGTTCGGCAACACCTGGAGTAGAGGAACCATATGCACAAGTAGAGTCTTAAGTGAAGAGAGGCTTTCCAAGGAAGAAGGGAGAGACTGCAGGGATTTGAACCTTCCTAAAATCAACAAACAAAGTGACGAGCTAACTTGTAGAAACCACTGTCCCACCTCAAACGGAAATGCAACCACCTCATCATTATTTTCAATTGTCAGCTTTTCCAAGGAGGTGATACTTCTCAATGGCTCCAATAGCAACACAGATGGATCGGTTATACTAAGATTCTCCAATTTAAGAGAGAAATTCTTAGCGCTAACTTGCAGTCCGTTGAGAGAGATCAGTGCGGGGCAATCTTGAATTGTCAAGTTTCTCAGTGCTTCAAGTCTTACCATTTCATCAGCTAGAGGAAAAGATGTCAGGTTTGGACAGCGACAGATGTTTAATGAGGAAAGGTGAGCGATTTTTGAAATGCTGCAAGAGTTGCTAGTGCCTTGTTTCCAGTTCAAAGCTTTCCACCCAATGTTATTGATTGTTAATGTTCTGAGCTTAGGAGGTAAAAAAGGAAACTGTTGCAAATTTGGGCAATCTATGAGGTGAAGCTTCGTTAAGCAAGGAAAGAAACCGTCATCTTCTGCTGCTCCTGATGTATCAAAAAAATCCTCTAATGCATCTAATTTACCAATATCTAGCGCCTGCAGTGATGGAAACATACAATACTTGGCTTTCCCTTGAAATTTGTGATTAAAACGCTTTGCTTTTGGCATGTTCTGAAGACGCAATGCCTTGAGGAATGGAAGCTGCCCAAAAGGCGGAAGAGTTTCCCACTCCAAACACTCATCTAGATATATGAAGTTTAGACTGGAGATCAAATTGGCATTGTCCATCCATGCTGCAGACCTTGCACCCATATATGCACGTATGCAAAGTTTCTTTAGATTGTTATGTGGTTGAAGATTTGCAAGCACCTGTTCATGCAAGATGCAATCTACAATGTGTGATGGGGTTTGACTTTGTAGCTCAGTGTCACCCCAATCTAAAGACAATTCCAATAGGTTTCTCTTTTCACATAATTTGGCATTGCATGCCTCTTTGTCATCCTTCACACTTCCAAGAAATTTGATATTTAATAGCCGGAGTTCGTTCATATGTTCCAGCTCCCCAATTCTATAACCATCTTCATTCTTAACATAAAACACATCCAATTTTTGAAGAGAGTTTAACTTCCCAATCCCATGGATCCAAGAAAAGACAATCTGCGGCATTTTCATGTAACGCAAATTAGAAAGATTATTAATGTCTCTTGGTAAGAGATCATTAGAAGGATTCTTAGAATATTTTTGATAGATAATGAACTGCAAGTGATACAAACTGCTTAAAGATCTTGGCAGTTGAGTAACATCACTTCTTGATATGTTCAAGTATCGAAGATGTATTAAATTTTCAATCGCCTCAGGTATTACTCTCAACGAGGGAGATCTTATGAACACCAAACGAATACTTGTCGATTCTTTAAAAATTTCAGTAAGTAAATCAATAAAATCTTGATCTTCACTGTCACACCAAAAAAAAATCGAACGCAAATTTTTTAATCCTCTAATTTTTCTCATGATTTCTAGATTTGTGGTTTGAACAGATAAGTGCCGGGTAGTTTTAGGAATATGAAAAGGCAACTTTAAATTTTCCACAAAACGGAAGCATTCCTGTGCAGAAACGGATTGTGCCAATTCATGTAATAAGTCATGCATCTTGAAAGCATTCCGGTGCAGAAACGGATTGTGCCAATTCATTTAATAAGTCATGCATCTTGCAGACATTATTATCAAGAGTCGGACAATTTTCAAAGAAAGATTTTTTGACCAAAATATCAATATATCTTCTTCCGACTATTTCCATGGTCTCTCCTGAATTAAAGGACGGCTGAATGAAACCCAGTGCAATCCACATTCGAACTAAATCATTTTTGTCAAACCAATGATCTTGGGGGAATAAGCCACAAAATACGAAACAAATTTGTAGATGTTTCTCCAAATATTTATAACTTAATCTCAAGATGGGCATGATGTTATTATGAACCTCCTCTGGTTCGGTGCTTCCAATAGCACTCTCTAAAACTCTTTCCCAATGTTCCACATTCAAGCAAGAATTTAAACGATGATCATCAATGTCGTTTGCATCCGTGAATGCATGGGTGTGAAGGAGCTGCAAACACTCATCTTCCTCCAAGCCCCCTAATCTAAATGTTTCCTCCTTCATTGTAATCACCTTGGCAATCATCGATGCAACTGAATCCATCCGAGTTGTGACCAAAATTTTACTCCCCAATTTTCCATAAGCCAGAGGGGAGAGCACATTCTCCCATTTGCGTTTATCCATCTCCTCCTCATCCTCCCAAATATCATCTAGAACAAGCAAGAACTTCTTGCATTGCACCCCAGACTTGAGACTCTCTTGAAGAGCCCCAAGTGACTCCAAACGAGGCCTCTCCCTTTTAAGATATTCTAACATATCGGCAATCACTTTTTTTGCATCAAAGTTGTTGGAAACACAAACCCACATTTTAAGATCAAATTCCTCTTTCACATCTTGAAAGACATGTTGTAAGAGAGTGGTCTTCCCCATACCACCATGACCCACTATAGACAAAAGAGAGATGTTTTTGTTAGAACTAGTGCCGGTAAGATCTTCAATTGATGGTTCCCTCAACCACCGCATAACAAACTCTGTTTCCTTGCCTCGACCGATGAAAACAAATCCAGGGTAGGATCCGCTTGCACGATCGTCACAGAACCGCTGCTCCTTCGCCTGCTGCACCTGCTTTGTTTCTATTAAAATAGGAAGGAAAGCACTTACCTCAGCCGCTACTTTATCAAGTTTCTGCACAACCTCCACCAGCCTATTCAAGTTGCGATCAATTTTGAAGACACGTCTGCCTAATTTGCGAAGTTTGCTAACACCTTCCAAAAGGAAACTAGTGGCTACGGAACGCTTCTTTTTTTCCTCCATGTTTTGTTCTGACACCCGTTCTCTGAGCTTCAGGTACTCAAACTCATCAAGCAAATCATCTGCCTCATCGATGGCATCTCGTAGCTGCCATATCCAGCTGTTGAGTGGTGAGTTCTGATCTGTGATGTCTGCTTCGTTGGAAGCAGAAAGGACAGCTTGGATCTTGCAGTGATTCTCTCGCAGCCTTTGCAGCTCCTTCTCCATGCTATTCTGCGATCCAAAATGGTATTGAAGGAGCTCAGCGCAAGTGTTGATGATCTTATCCAAGATTTGGCCAATAAACAACTCCGCCATTGCAGCGCAGAGGAGAGATTGTGGAAGAGAGTAAGATATGAAATCCGACTATGGGAATTTTCAATAAATATATGAAATCAGACTTTGGGAAATTACAATTCATTTGTAATTTAGTTTTTTTTTTAAACTACTCCAATTGTTCTTTTCCGCCATTGAATCTTTCCATTTATGAATCTCAACAAACATACAAATTGTTAGAAAGAATAAATAATTTAAATGGAAGTTGAATATTATTATGTTGCTTTGAACTTTATGGAGTAAATGAGTTGAACGTACCAATTCTTGCCGATCAAATTTGGACATACATTTATGTCACAACAGAGATGTCACAATAGAGAAAGGACATCTTCAATGCTAATTAATCACCTTTGATGATTACTATGAAGAAGATCTAACCATCTTGTAGCATGAATCTATAACTATTATTATTATAGAATATTCTCATTATTAAGAGTATTTTTATTTAATATATTTTTTGGTGACTCTTCTATTGTTTCTATATAAGCACAACCTTCTTTCAATACATTATTTGGTTCAATAAATAAGGGTTGAATAACGAAATAATTCCCCAACAATTCACAAGTGATCATTTAATCACAACATCACATTTCTTCAAATTATTCATTCTCTTATAGAAAATTGATCTAGAATGATCTCTCATAGACTACAGTAAGATCAATTTTATATACTCGAGAGAGATGAGATTGCGAACAATTTTTCTACACAATTAGCAAGAAACATTTTATAATCAATTTTCCATAATCAAGTGACTGTATTAGAAAAATTTAATATTTTTGTACTAAATTGATCTCATGAGAATAGTTGGGGTGATTACTTTGGGTTTCAAATCACTATCACTCCTTATGGGGAATTGCTTTCTTGTTGTTTTTAGAAATTTCTGTGCCAGTTTATCTTTTGAATGACCACTAAGATGAAAAAAGTAGAACCTTGCTAAAGATGAGAAGGTTCTTGAAAACCATCAACCACACAACAATCTAAAGAAACTATTCATATATGCATAAATGGGAACAAGGTCTGCAAAATGGATGGAAAATTCTAATTTGATTTTCAAATTATAGTATATCCTACTGAACGAGTGTTTGCAGTGGAAAATTCAAAGTATTAAAGGATTGGTTTGATGTAGCAAGAGTAGCAGAAGATGACTGCATGTTTCCTTGCTTAACTGAACTCTATCTCAAAGACTGCCCAAAATGACAAGAGCTGCCCTCTTTACATTCTAATCTTAAGAAATTGAAGATAGATAACATTTTATAAATCCAAAAAGATGGTATGAATTGGAGACCAAACAGAACTGTCCCCTCATATACAGTGAAGTTTACATAAATGATCCATCTGTGTTGCTAATGGAACCATTGAGAAGTATCTCCTACTCGGGAATGCTGTCAAATAAGGAGAATGATGTGCTGGTTTCATTTCCAGTTGAGGAAGAGCAAGGGTTTTCTACAAGTTAGCCCATCCCATCTTGAGTTGAACTTTTTAAGGCTCAAATCCCAGTAGTCTTTCCCTCACCCTTCCCAAACCACTTTTCAGAAACAAATCTATGTGTGTATGAGATTCCTTAGCTCTATGGAACGGTTGGATCTTAAAAAACAAAAATCCTTACAGTGCCTGCCATGATTTTTATTTTTTGCTCATCTCCACTTAGACTATTTATCAAAGAGGTTCCTCAGTTCCAGCTGCTGCTGAACATCCTCAGCTATCTGAAATGATTAGCTCTTAAAAAACTCAAATAATTGCAATGCTTGCCATCGTTTTTGCACATTTTTACTTGAGAAATTATTTATTATAAATGTGAAATTGAGCACAACATAACCGAAGTAACATAACAACAAAAAAGATAAAGCCTCTTTATTTTCTACAAGGGGTATTGGTCATTGGTAGCTCATCCTACCAGAAGAATGAAATTATAACTAGTTTTCGAACCGATAGGAGACTGAGCCATCAAAATGGCCTATTTGATTAGGAAACACAAGAGCCATGCCAGCAGAGGGGATAAATCAATCAAATGCAATTCAGATAAATTTTAAAATGCTAACATATAATCAAAAAACTTCCATCAACAATAATTTGCTTGCATGATAAGCAAACTTATCAATAAACAAACAGATAAAAATTTTCATTTTGTTAGTAGCAATTGCTTCAATTAACCTGCGTATAAAAAGCCTTATTCTAAATTGGCATTCTCCCATATAGCTAACATTCCAGTCCTCGTAAAGCCATGGTGATACGTATAATAAAATTCAAAAGAAGGATCAAGAAAGTAAAAGGTAATAAAAAACCCCAAGGCTCAGACTAAAATGTGCAGTAACAAATAATCTGCCATCAGAAGAAGGTGCTGAAGACCCATTGAGCAGGGCATCTGGGTTGCCATGAATAACACTAAACCAAGTCACCATATAGAAAAGCATACTGTATGACCAAAAAGTGCATTAGAAGATGAAAAGGCGTCCAATATGTAAAAAGATTTTAGAAACATGAAGAGGTGCCAACGAAAATAGCTCCAAGGAATAATCTTGCACTTGTATATTTGTCCTCCTATAATCAATAAATGGGAGGACCTTTTATGTATACGGAGACTCATGCCATTTTGGCTTTCCCCTTCTCCAGTAAATAATCCTTTAATATATGAAATGAGTTTGAGAGCCCGGGAAACACCCCCACTTTGCTCCGCTAGCAGCAGTCGCGGCGTCATCTCTCTCTCTCTCTCTCTCTCTCTCTCTCTTAACGCGCTCTATGCCTTAGGCATGTACCACCGGATAATTAACGCGCTCTATGCCTTAGGCATGTACCACCGGATAATTCTGTATTAAACACATAGCAAAAGATAGGTCATCCAGGAGATCCCCTAGGCATGTATAACCCATCATAGCCTTCTCAAAAAATTCAATCCATAAATAGGGAACCAGCCAATGAATTTAAAAAATTGCTCGAGCGGCCAAAAAACCATTTTGGAAAAGAATCCAACATATGAAGTGTGATGAAATTAATGCAATGAAAAGTAAAAGAAGCAAAAAGAATGACACATTTTTGTGAGGAAAATTGAAAACACATGCAGAGGATAAAAAAACCACTAAAAAATGGCTTCACACTAATCATCCATAATAGGCCTAAAGGCAAGGTAAACGAGCCAAAACATATGGGCACCAATCCCTCTCGATATCCCCAAAGAACCAAATAATAATATTAATAAAATAAAGAAATAAAGAAGCACATATTTGGTCTTTCACCAAAATGGTCGCACCAAAAGCTTTATGGTCGGGTCAAACATAATCAAGATCACCGTATTTTAAAATGAAGCACATATGAGGAGGAAATACCAAATCCAGCCATCAATGACAAACAAGATTCTTTAAGAAAAAAACACAAAAAACCCGAAAGGAGACAAAAACATCCAACATAAATGAACAATGGAAACTATAAGTCAATAGAAGTTGTGTTGCCGTCCTCATAAAGAAGAGGGATAAAAAAAGATGATCTCACCAAATTTTGATATTTGCAGATATGTGAGAACGCATTGTGTTCAGAATGGAAGAAATAATAATAAAAAAAAACTATGAGAGCCATATTTGATGTCATTCCATTCCCTCCATACAGAATATACAAAACACGATTTATAGAGCAGAAAAAAATTCCTTCCATTACTTTCCAACGAGGCTCGAGATATCCGACATTTGAGAGGTATGGGTCTCATATTGAAAAAACCAGCAGCCATGGTTCAAACATCGGAATAAGTGCAATTTGATTGGGGAGGAACCTCACAAAACAAAGCACCTTTAGACTCTGATTGGCACAAGATTGCACTCATTCCTAATGTCCATATTCTATCGGGGTAAAGCACAGAATGGTTCGCACAGTGCTCATCAACATGGCATTCAAAAGTTTTTCCAATAATATTAGAGCTGGCTTATTCAAAAGTTGTTGCTAATTCATGCCATTTTGCAAAAAAGAAAAAAAAAAACCTGAATTATCAGACAGCCATAGAGCATATAAAAATGTAGATTTTGACGAACACAACAAAAGATTCAAACCAAACATTAAGAAAATGAAATTAATAAAGTTTAAACATTAGAAATGAAATAAATAACAATTGTGTGGTATGCATAAACATTAAGAGATGAATAATTTGCCATCAGAAGAAGACGGCATACCCATATAGCAAGGGATCTCGGTTGCCAAGAACACTTTAGAGTGAACTTGCATATGTAGGAAAACATAATGGAATAGAGGTCATTCTTAAAAGGGCATATTGCATTAAACAAAAAAAAAAAAAAAAAGTACAACAAAACACAAAAAATAAGTCCTTAAACTTGAGCAAAAGGGGCCCTTAAACTTGAGCAAAAGGGGCCCTTCAATCACGGAGTATGACAAAAAGCTCTGACGACTCAAGGACCATATCAAAAGAGAAGCTATGTAAGGCAGTGTTAGGCATGGCTCATATACCAGAATTTGGAGTCTCTTGGAATTGAAGAGGTGTGTCTCCTGGAATGAAGAAATGTGTCCCTTGGAATTGAAGAGTTGTCTCTTGGAATTTAGTGGGTTGGGGGGAGCGAGGGCGTTTTAGTAATTTTATCTGTGGGTTTTATCTATATATATGATGTGTAACCCTATGGGTATGTACTGGACTCCTCTGAAATAGTGAATTCGTTGCTCTACTCCCGAGGACGTAGGTCTCTTTGTCGAACCTCGTTAAATCTCTGTGTTCTTTTGGATTTATGTCGATTCTTGTTTTTCTTCGCCTAATTTCTCAACAAGCAGCCCTTTGGGCACAAAAGTGGGCAGCTCGATTGAGCTCCCGACAAATAAACTAAAAAATAACCTGTCTAAATGAATTTAAAGAAGCTAATTTGTCCCCGAGTTCTGGATGAAGCTTCCAAGGTTTCTTATCCATGTTTTGACAAAAGAAATTGATAACATTGATGTTATCACCTGGAATAGAGACCATCCAAGAGAACCCTTGGGTCATATTACTTATCATGACCTTCCCAAAAAATCAATCCAACAATAAGGAGGCACAAGAAGCAGAAAACTATTTAAGACACTTGGTGGAAGAAAAGGACAAAGAAGATGAAAGGCTTTGCGATCTGATTGTTACCAGAAAGGTAATGCTGTCCCACAATAGCATGGAATAAGGAGCGGTGGAAATTTTTACACACATGAATTTTTAAGGGAAATGAATCCAGCACATCATTCTCCTTGATTTCCAGAAGTTGGATTTGAAAAGATTTCAGAAACATTGCAGATCTTAACTTAGATCAGAAGGTGCTGGAAAATATTAAACCATACAACCTAATAAAACTGAGGGTAATGCCATCAATAAAAGGAGGGGAACTGCAACAGTTGCTAGTGCCTTGTTACCCATTCAAAGCTTTCCTGGTGCAAGAATAATAATAAAGATAAAAATCAGAGACACATATATTAAGGGCCAATAGGCCCAATGCCATTATTACCACCACAGATTCCACAAAAAAATTTCCCATAAATTAGTTTGCACCATACATGTGGCACTGCAAACTTTTTTATCCGATCCTAATAGAATTTAGGTCACAAATAACACCCCCAATGTTATATATCTCCCATTTATTGAGCTTAGGAGACAGACAGCAACTCTTTCAAATTTGGGCTGTGTTTTAGGAGAAGACAGTCATTTGCTGCGGCTGCTGCAACAAAAACAAAACAATTTCTTAACAATAGAACAAATCCTTTAGGGGCTGTATGGCAATGGATGAGATTTAAGTTAGTAAGATTTAGTAAATCCTACAACTCCGGATTTAGTAAACCTTGAAATGATTAAATCCAAAAAACTGTTTGCCAATGAATTCAGTAAATACTGTTAAATCCTATGAAATTATTTGGCAGTTTCTGTCAAGATTTAAAAATATGTTATGATTGTTAGATTTTAACAATAATTATAGTAAAATTTCATAAATCTTGTAAATTCAACTTCTTAAACATTCAAAAGAGCCAAAATTTGCTAGTTTCTTAAATTCAATTAATATTTTATTTCATATTATAATAAATAATAATTATATATTTACAAAACTAATCAATTATAAATAAAAAACTTAATAAATTTATTATTAAATAGAAGTTTAACATTTATGAAAGAATAACTAATTAATTATTAATTATATAAATTAATAATTACCTATAAACATATTAAATGAATAAAAAAATAAATTAAATTTTGTATTAATTAACAATTAAATAATAAATAAAAATTTATTGAATTATAATTAATATGATAATATTTTAATTAATTATTGCTTATTAATCAATTACATTAATCAAATTAACTTTAAAAAAATTAAATTAACAAAATCCATGGCTACATTTGTCCTCCCTTCCCAAAACCTTCTCATGTCTCTCCCGCCTTTGTTTCGCCCAAAGCCACCGCCTTAGTGACCGAACCCTCACGATACAGTCGCAATTGGGAGCTAACTGAGAACGCAACTACAGGATCATGGCTTATAGAGACCCGAAACTCCCATTTTTCTCCACCCTCACCTCTCCTACCCGAAGCCATTGAGGAAGGTAACTTCACGTCTTCTTTTTCGTCTTGAGCGTCCGTCCCTGATTTACTAAATCCACCGATTCACAGGATTTAGTAAATCCAGGTTTATCAAATACGAGGCTTTATTTTGTCCAAAATGACCATCTCGCAAGATTTAGGTCAAATCCTGCTCTAAATTCGTTACTAGGCAGGCCCTTAGTGATGGAAGGTGCCCAAAAAGGTGGAAGAGTTTGACATTCCAAGCATTCATCCACTTGGAAGAACTCAACTTGAATGAGAAACTCTGCAGAAGTTGGATTTGGAAATAATTCAAAAACACTGCAGATCTCAACTTAGATGAGAAGTTGCTTGAAAATCTTAAACCCGACCCAAAAAAGCAGAGGATAATGTTATCAGTCAGAGGACAAGCGTTGTTTGAACATTAACAACGACCTCTAAACTTCTGTGGGAAATATGTTTTGAAATGCCGCAATAATTGCAGTCCTTCATGCCTATACAAAGCTTTCCCCGCAAAAGAAGAGAATCCATAAAATCAAATAATAAGAGCGATAGGCCCAACACATTTGCTACCACCATAGATCCACCCAAAAAAATTTCCATAATATAGGATGCACCATATATGTCGCACTGCAAACTATTTTATGCAGGCCCAACAAAATTCAGGTCACAAATAACACCCCCCATTGTTATCCATCTTCAATTTATTGAGCTTAGGAAGCAAATAGGGCAACTCTAGCAAATTTAGGCAGTCTATTAGGAACAGTTCAATTAAGCAAGGTAATAGAAAGTTATTTGCTGCTGCTGCAGCAACAAGAAAACAATTGCTTATATGTAGCACCTTTAGTGAGGGAAGCACCCAAAGAGGTGAAAGAGTTTGCCACTCCAAGCATTCATCCACTTGGAAGTACTCTAGATTGTTGATCAAATGGATCATGCTGATCCATATGGCGGACCTAACACCCATGTATGAATTTATCCTTAGCTTCTTCACAGCCTTCTTATCAATATACTTTCCGCATCATCTCGATCACCCACCGCACAGACACTATAATAAACCATTAACCATCCATCCAATTGACTCTCTTCATCTTTTCCTTTGTTCCACCATCTCTCCTCCTACCTTGATCGGTGCCATGGTAGACCGGTTTATTAGTCCAATCATGGACAAGCTCATCAGCCCTTGCTCCGATTACCGGCAAGATCAATTTAGATGGCAGACAGACATGAACTGGTTTTTACTCATAAATGGCCCAACAGGCCATTATAAGCAAAATAGAAAAATAACATCAACTGATTTTTTTTCTTGTTTTCTTTTATGGTTTATGGGTGCAACCATACCAGCACCAGTGCCCCGGATCCATCAGAAATCCACAGTTAAGCGTGCTTGGACGAGAGTAGAACTAGGATGGGTGACCTCCTTGAAGTCCTCATGTTGCACCCCTCCATTTATTTCTCATAATCAATTTGGATTTATGTCAGGCAGGTCTACTATGAAAGCCATACATTTATTGAGAGGTTTGATGAAGAAGTTCAGAGATAATAAGAAAATCTACATTTGATTTTTATTGATTTAGAAAAAAGCTTACGATAAGGTTCCAAGAGATATCCTTTGGAGAGTTTTCGAGAAGAAAGAAGTTGATATGACTTATATTCAAGTCATTAAAGATATGTATACTACAGTTGTTACTTGTGTTCAAATTGAAGGAGGATTGACCAAATATTTCCTATTTCTGTTGTTTTACATCAGGGATCGGCTTTAAGCCCATATCTTTTTGCTTTAGTTATGGATGGTCTTACTGGACATCTACAAGAGGATGCACCTTGGTGTATGCTTTTTGCTGATGATATCCATCACGTGAATAAAACAAGAGAAAAAACTCAGGAAAAACTTGAATTATGAAGGTCTACATTGGAGTCTAAAGGCCTTCGTTTAAGTAGAGCTAAAACTGAATACATGGAATGTAATTTTAGTAGTAATAGCTCTAGTGACAGAAGTGTGACTTTGGGTGATCAAATTATTAAAAGGTGTGAACGATTTAGATATCTTGGGTCCGTTGTCCAAAGCGATGGTGATATAGATGGGGATGTTAATAGTAGAATTCAAGTTGGTTGGTTGAAGTGGAGGAATGCTTCGGGCCTTTTGTGCGATAGAAAAGTATCGCTTAAACTAAAAGTAAAATTTTATAAGACGGTGGTGCGACCTGCAATGCTCTATGGAACAAAATGTTGGGCTTTAAAAGAGAAGCATAAAACAAAGTTAAGTATTGTTGAGATGAGAATGCTTAGGTGGATGAGTGGCTTGACACTTAGCGACAAAATGCATAATGAATATATCTGTGATAGGGTTTGTGTAGCTCCAGTGACGGGCAATATTTGAAAGAGTTGTCTTAGATGGGTTGGTCACCTTAAACGTCGACCATCTGATTAGAAGCGTAGATATTTTAGATTCGATCAGTGTTAAGAAAGGCAGAGGTAGACCAAGGAAGACTTGGGCATATTGTATAAAAATTGATCTTAATTTATTAGAATTAAAGTAGAATTAAATAAAAATATGGCACTAAATAGGACGCAATGGAGAAAAAGGATTCATGTAGCCGACCCCACGTAGTGGGATTAAGGCTTTTTTGTTGTTGTTGTTTCTTTAATGGTTTCAAAACAGCAAGGCATTCCTCTTTCCGTAATAAAGTAAAGCAATTTTATTCATCTTAACTTCAAATGAGAGTCAAAGAAGCTATTTGATGAAAATACTCTAATTTATCTCAAAATTTTCTCGAACATAGCATGCCTAGATCGCTCAAATAAAAAATAATGTTAATAATTTTTTTTATTTTTCTTGCTGTACAGCTTGGCCGTTAATATGGTCTATAGATTTAATAGTCCAGTTATCACTGTTGAAATTGCATATTTCTCATTTCAGAGTTACCAAAAACAATCTCAATCTATATTTGACATCAAAACAAAATTCACATTATCATATAATTAGCTAAAAACAAAGGCACAATCATCAAAACAAAACTTCTCTTTATTAGAAGTTGGGGGTTTCGTCTATCTTAGGAATTCGCTTTTAAAAAATCTCGCTTTTCGAGAAATTTTTCTCTGTTTCCAGCAAAGCACAAATCTGAGGTCAAAACCCGGCAATCAACCGCTAGATAGCAGCTTAGAGATGCCATTGATCGGGCAGATGATTTGCTCGATGAGTTTGAGCACGTGAAGCTTAAAGAGCTGCTGACCATACCAAACATGGAGGAAACAAAAAAAATGTTCCACCCCACCAGATTTTCAGTTGAAACTGCTCGAAAATCTCGCAAAGTTGCCAAAAGCGCTCTCAACATTGTCCCAACTTGAAGAGCCAGAGGAGGTGGTGCAAATTCCTTCTTCTTTAGAAAACACAAAGCAGGAGCAGCTAGAGCAAGAGCTTCCGTTGTACAGAACTCATGAAACAGAATCCGAGCTGGAAAATGATCTCATCAGTCGAAGCTAGGATGTATATTTTGTTATCTACTGGTTCAGGAAGCCATCAAATGAAGATCTAACTCATATGAATGGCACAACTTTATACAAGAACATTTTATCAGTGGCGGGTCATGGGTTATAGGCCCAATACCTCTGCTACCGCCACATATCCAAGCCTTAAAAAATTCAGATCACATAAAAAACCACCCAATGTTATCCATCTTCAATTTATTGAGCTTATGAAGCAAAAAGAGCAGCTCTTGCAAATTTAGATGGTTTTTAAATACAAATAGACAGTCATTTGTTGCTAATACTGCATCAAAATAATTCTTCAATGTTTCCAATATCTTAACAAGTAGCACCTTTAGTGATGATAGAAGCCGCCTAAAAAGGTGAAAGAGTTTCCCACTCCAACCATTTAACCACATGCATGTACTCTAGATTAAGAGATCAAATGGACATATCGCATGCATTTTATCCTCAGTATCTTCACAACCTCGTCCAGCCTCGAGTTTGGATCAATGTCAATAATACGTATCATGATGAGAAAACTATTGTGAGATATACACCATTGGTTGTGGTATATATATAGAATCAAACAGGAGAACGATCTTTGACGAAACGAAAAAATATAACGAGAAAATTCACACCAGAAAACAGTAACACAGCAGAACACCCAAATTTACGTGGTTTGGCAAATTGTCTACGTCCACGGAGTTGCAAAAGATTTTACTACTTGAGAAATTTACACCAGTCGATCGTCTTGACTTACAAGAGGAATCTCTCACTTCTCTATACTCTCTTCTTCTCTCTCTACACCGAGATACACCGAAGAAGATAAATTTACAAAAAAAATAAACTCAATTTCTCTTCTGCCACAAGCCACCAAGAAGAAGCCAAGAGAGAGCAATCTTCTTCTTCTTTCTTCTTCCTTCACTACAAGGAACTACTGCTTGCACTTTCCTTCCTCTATCCCGTGGAAACCGAATGTTTGCACTTTCCTTCCTCTATCCCGTGGAAACCGAAATAAGAACACCAAAAGCCGTGACTTCAAAACTAAAGATGAAGGAGAGCCACTACGATGACTTTTATCGCGAAGAGGAGGGAGCGGTTGGCGCCTACGGTTTGCAACTGAAGAGGCGGAAGGCGAACCGAAGCTTCGATTAGCGAAACAGGAACAGTTCGCGAAACTGTAAGGTCCTCGCGACCTTTCGCGATCGGGTACAAGGAGCAGGAAGCAGGAGCTAGAGATCGGGAGGCAGATCAGGCTCCAGCTTAACAAATCTCCCACTTGAAGACCGATACACATGCTACAACAACAACGTCGTCTTACTCGAACTGATATCCTCAACTGACAGCATCGTCTTTTTTTTCAAACATGAATCATCCACCCCTGCAACTCAAAGCTCTGTCTTCACTCCAGAAGACCAACTGAAGCTGTGCACAACTTCAGTTTCTCAAGAGTAACTCTTAGTCAACATATCAGCAGAGTCTGCATAGTCTTGCACCTCCAAGCTATTTCTCAAATTACTCTTATTTCTGCTTACAACTTACACTGCAAGGGCAATATCTTGTCTCTGCTAAAAGTCTTTTTCAACAAGTCTAGCCTTGTACCTCTTACTTCCATCATGCTATGTAATGTCTTCTTCCCTGGTGAAAGTTTTGTTAGCTCTCACTTGCTCGAACTTTCATCTTACAAGATTTATTCTTAGTTTTGTGGTTCTCCACCATCTGCCTGTGGAACAATATGAATGAGTGCCCCAGACCCACTCTCTTCTTCACTTCCATCATCAACAGAACTATGAACTGTCAGCAATAGTGCATCATGTACTTCTTCAGATACCACATTTGCGCTATCACTCTATATTTTTGAGATTCCTGCAGTTCCTCTTTACGTGACCAGCATTTCCTAACCAGACTTTGATTTTGATCTCCCTCTATTTGAGTTCATGTCCTGTCATTTCCCTTTGAAATTAACATTCAGTGTCAAACTCGTGCCTGAGATCTCGTCAGAATCTTTCTTGCACACATCCTCAGTCAAAATCAAATCACGAATATCATCACATTTTAGTTTAGATTTACATGCAAAACTGCTAACTGTCATCATCATAGTTTCTCAACTATTGAGCAACGATGGCAACAATATCAACACACGTATCTCATCATCAAAATCAATTTCAACAGACGACAATTAATTTGTGATAGTATTGAAATCATTCAGGTGTTGAGCAACAAAAACATCTTTTGTCATCTTCAAGTTGAATAACATCTTCATCAAGTACACCTTGTTATTCGCCGATGGTTTTTCATGCATACCTGATAAGACTACCATGAGATCTGCAGTTTTTTCCTCGACGACGTTGTGTGCAACAGACCTCGAAAGGGTCAATCGAATAACCCCCAGGACTTGTCGATCCAAGAAAACAAGAAATTCCATTCAGCTTCATCCATCATTTCAGGTCTTTTCCCCAATAACGGAAGATGAATATTCTTCCTATAAAGGTAATCCTCCATCTGCATCCTCTAATAATCAAAATATGTGTCATCAAATTTTTCAATCCCTGAAACCTTCACTTCATCTACAG
Source organism: Phalaenopsis equestris (assembly GCF_001263595.1). Lineage (NCBI taxonomy): Eukaryota > Viridiplantae > Streptophyta > Magnoliopsida > Asparagales > Orchidaceae > Phalaenopsis > Phalaenopsis equestris. Next base: position 71,516,586 of record NW_018164444.1, on the reverse strand, counting down.
TCATCATTCTTCCTCAGATCTGATTAAAGCCCTGATACCAGTTGTGAGATATACATCAGTTGTTGTGGTATATATATAGAAAACAAACAGGAGAACGATCTTTGACGAAGCGAAAAAATGAAACGAGAAAATTCACACCAGAGAATAGTAACACAGCAGAACACACAAATTTACATGATTCGGCAAATTGCCTACGTCCACGGCCTACATCCACGGAATTACAGAGGATTTTACTAATTGAGAAATTTACACCAGCCGATCGTCTCGACTTACAAGAAGAATCTCCACTTCTCTACTCTTTCTTCTTCTCTCTCTTCTTATCTCTCTACACGAAGATACACCGACGAAGAAAAATTTACAAGAGAAATAAACTTAATTTCTCTTTTACTACAAGCCACCAAGAAGAAGCCAAGGGAGAGCAATCTTCTTTTTCTTCTTTCTTCTTTTTTCTTCCTTCACCGCAAGGAACTACTTACCTCTCTATTCCATCTTGTGTCCTCTATCCCGAGGAAAGCGTCCTCTATCCCAAGGTAATTGAATAAGAACACAAAAGGTTGTGTCGTAAACTAAATGAGAGTCGTTACGATGCCTTTTATCGCGAAGAGGAGAGAGCGGTTGGCGCCTACAGTTCGCGACTGATGAGCCAGGAGGCGAACCGAAGCTTCGCTTTGCGAAACAGGAACAATTCACGAAACTGTAAGGTTGCGGTTGAAACCTTTCGCGATCGGGATAGGGAGCGGGAAGCTGGAGTGGGAGATCAGGAGGCGGATCGAGCTCCAGCTTAACAAAAACAGAAGCGAAAGGCAAGACAAAATGGGCTCATAAATATTCAGACTGTCGCGGATGTAGTATAAAATCTGGCAACAGGGCAAAGGAAGCAAAAATAATCTTACCCGGTTGCACGTTAACGGTAAGAGCCGAAAAGAAAAGGGCAAATTTTCTTATCACTTACCCGGTGTGCATCCAGATGTAGAGCGACAAGTTTTCAAATTAAACATCATTTTTTATGAATTTATGGCTCGTATTATAATTAGAGGTAATTCAATCTTTTGGCTTAATTTACTTGTGTGCTCTAATCCTCCTCTATAAAAAAAAAAGGACTTAGGGTTCATGAGAGAAGTATGTCGAGAGTATAGAAGTTGTAAACCCAAGCCATTTTCTTTCTCCCCATCCTGTGCTAGTGCAATCTTCCTCCCCATAAACTTAGGCGAATCACTTAATGCCGAAACACCTAAATCTTTTGTGTTTGTTTATTGTTGTGTGAATTTCTTCATATTTGCATTGTTTTTGCATGATACATTTGTCCAGGTGAAGCAAAGAAAAACTGGAAGAAAATCCATATCTATGAAAAAAAAGACACCAATGCAGTGCAGCAGAAACAACACCCAAAAAATCTGAATGAAGATCAGCAAAGAAAAAAAAGAGATGCACCATGGGTAATGGTGGTTAATCACTGGTATTAAAAGTGAAAATTTTCAGCGTTGCCCTTTGCCAAAATTACAAGTATACACTCAATATATAACATTTAATAACTTGTTTAATTGGAAGCATTCTCCCTTTAATGAGAGGAAAAATTATCAATAGGGGCTCACACTTACGAGTACCTTGAACCAGATTGACAATCCTCTCAAAATGTGGATAACATCTCTAGGTAAAATTTTACCTTCAATATAATCAGCATTCAGAAAATTTGATCTGAAACCACACAATAAAAAAGAGTACAAGTAAAGCACAGCTCAAAAAAAAATCCCCCAAAAAGAATCAATTCAATTGTGAGTCGCCAAGACCCAAAAGTTCATTAGTCTAAAAAGTTTGGGTACGGCTCAATATAGTAAACCATCATATTATGCTTTCCAACAGCAACATAATCATATGATATTGTGATATACCAAACCACCCCAGTTGTTACGTTGCACAATTGAAATTAAAGACTTAGAATTCACATCATTACCAAAATTGTAAGTGAGACAGAAAGCATTGTAGAGAAACTCATCTACCTTGACATTTGCCCCGCAATTGGGATAATCAGTTAATTCATGCATGATCTCTATGAGTGTTGTCTCCAAGTTGTCCACCGAACTCTCCACTATTTAAAAGGCACACCACGCTCAAGTTTATTTTTTGCCCACCATACCTCTCGTTCTATTACAGTTTACACATATGCGGATTGGGTCAGATTCATCCATGATCAGCAATCTTCCTCAGGAAAATGCTCATTTGTGTGAAGAAACATGTTCACGTGAAAAAGCAAGAAGCAGTATGTAATTGTTTGGAGCAGTGCGGAAGCTGAATTACAGTTCACACACACACGCCAACCTTTAAAATGGTTTAACACTGATCAGCCATAATGTGGCCTGAAGACAAACTAAATGAGTCAAAACATAACAACCCAATCCCGCTGATATCACCACGGACCACCCAAAAAAAATATCACCATAAAAACTATAAGTCAATAGAAGTTGTGTTGCCAGCATCGTACAAAGAGTGATATGAGACTAGAGATATCTCCATATTTGATTTTTGTAGCCATGTGAGAGCACATTTTGTTTAGAATGGAAGAAATAAAAAAGGACGGAGAGCTATATTTGCTGTCATTACTTTCCCCCTCTAAATATGATGCACAAAACAGGATATATATATATAAAAATTTCCTTTAATTTCCTTTCATTCCAACAATTGAGTATAGTTGGTCTCACATTGAAAAAAAGCAGCAGTCTTGGTCCAACATGGATTTCAAATTATCAAGAGCATTTATTTGTGGTTCATATTTTCTCGGTCACTTAAAATGATATGCACACAAGGGTGCATGTTCTGCAATATGGATGTACAGTGCCAATTTTATCTCCAATCTAACGTAAATTAATAAACCGGATGAGCGTCTAGAGTAGAAAACTATCCCACCTTTTGGGCAGCTTCCTTACCTTAGGTCTTTGTACCTTCAAAACATACCAAACGTGAAATGGTTTGATGATAAATTTCATGGGAATGAAAACGTTTGTGTGTCTCCATCACTGGAGGTGCTACACATTGCAAAATTAGCAGTAAAGGAGGATTAGTTAGATGCAGCAAACGCGGCAAAAGATGCTGTTTGTTTCTTTGCTTAACTGAGCTCTACCTCAAAGACTGACCAAATTTGCAAGAGTCGCCCTCTTTATAGAACTAAGCTCAAGAAATTGAAGATAAATAACATTGGGTGGAAATATTTTAACTAGCTACAAGACACTAACAACTGTTGCATCATTTCAATTCAAAATTGTGGCAATTTCATATATATCTTAGAAGACAACATGAATTGGAGTCCGCAATGAACTGCAGGCTCATATCCAGTGAAGTCCTTACAAATGATCCATCTGTGTTGCTAATGGAGCCAAATATCACCTCCTTGGACATGCTGGAAACTAAGGATAATGATGATCTGATTTCAAATCCAATTAAGGCAGAGCAGCCGGTTCTGCAAGATAGCTCATCCCTTTGGATGAGAAAGTGCTTGAAAATCTTAAACCACACAGCAATCTAAACAAGCTGAAAATAATGTAATCAGACAGAAGAAGAGTGATGCCTGGACAGAAAATGATCTCTAATGTTCAAGGGGATTAGATTTCGAAGTGTTGCAAAAGTTGTTAGTGCCTCGTCACCAGTTCAAAACTTTCCACCCAATATTATCTATCTCCAATTCCTTGAGGTTAAGAGGCAAAACGGACAACTCCTGTAATTTTTCTCTATCATATTTGTTTTTTTTTTTAAACAGGACTGAGTTCAGACTCTCATTTTTCCAAAAATGAATAAAAAAACTGAATTATCAGGCAGGCTGAAAGAACAAGTCAAAAAAAGTGATTTGACAAGCATAGCAAAAGATTCAGACCAAATATCAAGAAAATGAGAATAATAAAGTCTAAACATTAGATTGGTAAATATATAACAATTGTGCGGTATGCATGTAAATCCCAGTTAAAAAAAATAAGGCTCGGAGTAATAACAAAGAGACAAATAATCTACCATCAGAAAAAAAGCAGTAGACCCATTTATGGCAGGGGATATCGGTTGCCCATAACACTATAACCAGAACTCGCATATGTAGAAAAGCATAATGGAATAGAGGTCATCCAGGAGAATCCATAGAGTCATATGACTCATCATAGCCTTAACAAAAAATCAATCCAAGAATAAGGAGACGGCCTCCAAACTAAAAAACAGGCACAAGGAGCAAATACTTATTAAGATACTTGATGGAAGAAAAGGACAAAAAATATGAGAAGCTCTGCAATGATTCAAGTTCTTCGGGCTCCAACAATCAGGCGACACCCACCAAACTAAAAAACAGGAACAAGGAGCAATACTTATTAAGATATTTGACGGAAGAAAATGGCATAGGCAGCTAAATTAGGAGTTTTCTATAATTAGAAGCTTCCTTATTTCCAATATCTTTATTCTAATTTATTTCTCTTTTAGCTGAATATTTAGATTAGGAATATGTATCATTAAGTTACCTAAAATAGATTATGCACTTTATTTTGTACCTAAAATAGATTGTAAGATTATTATTTAATGGAATGAAAACAAAGAGGAAAAGCATTGAGTATATTCAGTATTCAACCAATTTTTCTCAAAACTTTGACATGGTATCAGAGCCAAAACTTTGCCCTAATCATTGGTAGTTACTGGTGGATCTTCAAAACTCCCTTCCAGCCGTCCTTCTTGCAGGAAGGGAGGAACTATTGATTTACCTTGATTCACCCGCCTCGCTCGTTCACCCGCCTCGCTCGAAACCATGGCCTTCTCCGCCTGGTACGTTCCATTCGACCCCTCTTCCGACCCTAATCAGCGCTACTTTCTCGACGATGTGGTCTACAACAACAGCTCTGGTCGCCTCCTTGATGTCGGCCATGATTTATCGGCCCTCGCTAAGTTCCCCGATTCTTACTGGCCTGATCTCTTCGACTCCCACGTCGGTCGCACCACTTGGCCCTACGGCTCTGGCGTCTAGTCAAAGAAAGAGTTTGTGCTCCCCGAGATAGATGTCGATCACATCATTTCTCTCTTCGAAGGAAACTCCAATCTCTTCTGGGCCGAGCGACTCGGTTGTGAACATCTTGGCGGGATACCCGATCTCTGGGTCAAGCATTGAGGCATATCGCACACCAGATGTTTTAAGGATCTAGGTACGACTGTTCTTGTATCCCATGTTAATCGGCTTCGGAGCAAAACCCTTTCCCGCCTCATTGGGGGCGTTGGTTGCACTTCCACAGGTTATAGGTCTGCTGCTCTTTCAGCCAATTGCACTGCAACAAACATTTCTGCTATTGCCTTCCTGCCTACAGATCGTATTTCATTGGCACAGCTCGTTCAACCCATCATGGATAAATCAAAGATCTGGAAGCTGACCGACTTTCTCGGGCTTTGACACTCTTAGTTTTCGGTCTCTCGAGCTTCGACACTCTCGGACTTCGGCCCTCCCAAGCTTCGGCCTCTCGGACTTCGGCACTCCAGGGTCTTGCCATTTTCAGGCTTCGACACTCTGAGGCTTCGGCATTTTTGGGCTTCGGCACTCTCGGGCTTCGACACTTTTGGGTTTCCGCACTCTCAGGCTACGGCATTTTTGGGCTTCCGCACTCTCGGGCTACGGCATTTTTGGGCTTCGACACTCGGCTTCGGCACTCTTGGGCTTAGGCATTTTTGGGCTTCCGCACCTTGGGCTTCGGCACTTTCAAGCTTCATAATTCTTAGGTTTCGGCAAAACTTTGGCTTCGACACTCTTGGGCTTCGGCACTCACGACTTGAGGATTTTTTGTCCTGACAGTTTTATCAGTTTCTTGTTGGCAAATTGATGATTCCTGATCAGTCAGCATCAATTTAAGGAGGGATGTCAATCAAGAAGGACGGAAATTAGGCAGCTAAATTAGGATGCTCACGAACAAGCACGCTTACCTTTGAAATTTCCAACCATTACACCAAAAGGCACATGAATGTTAGAGAGTTAAACTTCATTCTACTAAAGAAGTTCCACATATAATTCCTATTCAACATTTCCTCACAGCACTAAAATTAAGAAATGAAAAGATACAATACAAATAACAAGCTAAATATTGCCCCTCATAATTAAACTTTTGTATGAATTTCTACTACTCAATATTGCCTCCATCATGATGGAAACTTACACAAAAATCATCACAACATAGCCAAAGAAATGATAGAATAAAGAAGCTTAAGCCTTTTTCTTTCAAGCAAGGGGAAGCCGTCAATGGTCCCTCATCCCTACCACTCATTTGAATAGGAAGCATAGAGCTTCCAGCTTGTTGGCAGTAACACTTTGTAGAAAACGAAAATCTGAAGTATGGCTAACAAAATAATCTTAAACCACACAAGTCCACAGGCTATTTTTCATAATAATATCCCGGATTGTTGGCAGGAGTTGTTCCCTACATGCTCAATAACTGAAAGCTTGTCAAATTCAAACTAGCAAATCTCTTTGCAAAACTGCAACTTTCAATAATATTCCACTAGAAACCAAACACCGAACAATACAACAAAATTAAAATACACTGCCTCTTATCTAACCGATGATCTTGGGGGAATAAGCCACAAAATACAAAATAAATTTGTAGATGTTTCTCGAGGTATTTATAACTTAATCTCAAGATGGGCATGATGTTATCATGAACCTCCTCTGGTTCGGTGCTTCCAATATCACTCTTTAAAACTCTTTTCCAAAGCTTCACATTCAAGCTATAACTTAGAACGCCACCAATGACCTTTGCTATCAATGGAGACAGTAAAAGCTTTTTAACCATGTTTCAAGCAATGCATCTTAATTGTTGATGATCATCAATGTTGTTTGCATCAGCAAATGCATGGGTGTTAAGTACCTGCAAACGCTCATCTTCCTCCAAGCCCCCTAGTCTAAATGTTTCGCCTGCAAACGCTCATCTTCCTCCAAGCCCCTTAGTCTAACTGAATCCATCCGAGTTGTGACCAAAATTTTACTCCCCAATTTTCCATAAGCCAGATTTGCATTTATTCCTCTCCTCCTCGTCCTCCCAAATATCATCCAGAACAAGCAAAAACTTCTTGCACTGCACCCCAAACAAGAGACTCTCTTGAAGAACAGCAAGTGACTCAAGCCGAGGCCTCTTCTTCTCAACATGTTCCGACATATCAGCAATGACATTTTTTGCATCAAAGTTGTTGGAAACACAAAACCACATTTTAAGATCAAATTCGTCTTTCACATCTTGAAAGACATGGTGTAAGAGAGTGGTCTTCCCCATACCACGATGACCTACTATAGACAAAATAGAAATGCTTTTGTTAGAACTAGTGCCGGTTAGCTCTTCAATTGATGGTTCCCTCAACCACCGCATAACAAACTCTTTTTCCTTGCCTCGACCGATGAAAACAAATCCAAGGTAGGATCCCCTTGCACCATCGTCATAAAGCTGCTGCTCCTTCGCTTGCTCCACCTGCTTTGTTTCTTTAAAAATAGGAAAGAAAGCACTTAACCTCAGCAGAAAGTTTATCAAGTCTCTACACAATCTCCACCAGCCTCTTCAAGTTGCAGTCAATTTTGAGGACAAGTCCGCCTAAATTGCGAAGTTTGCTAGCTCCTTCAGAAAGGAAACTAGTGGCGGCGGAATGTTTCTTTGTTTCCTCCATGTTTTGTTCGGTCACCCGTTCTTTGAGCTTCAGGTACTCAAACTCATCGAGCAAATCATCTGCCTCATCAATGACATCTTGTAGCTGCCATATCCAGCTGTTGAGTTCCGAGTTCTGATCTGTGATGTGTGCTTCGTTGGAAGCAGAGAGGACAACTTGCTTCTTGCAGTGGTTCTCTCGAAGCCTTTGCAGCTCCTTCTCCATGCTATTCTGCCATCCAAAATAGTCTTGAAGGTACTCAAAGCAAGTGTTGATGATCTTATCCAAGATTTGGTCAATAAACAATTCTGCCATTGCAGGGTAGAGAAGGAGAGATAGTGGAAGAGGGTAAGATATGAAATCCGACAATGGGAAGTTTCAATAAAAATATGAAGTCAGACTTTGGGAAATTACAATTCCTTTGTAATTTAAAACTATTCCAATTGTTCTTTTCCGCCATTGAATCTTTCTATTTAAGAATCTCAACAAACAGACAAAATGTTATAATAAATAAATAATTTAAATGGAAATTGAATATTATTATGTTGCTTTCAACTTTATGGAGTAAATGAGTTGAAAAGGTGCTCAAAACTTGTTCCTCAATTTGAACGTACCAATTCTTACAGATCAAATTTGGACATACATTTATGTGTCACAATAGAGAATGGAGAACTTTGATGCTAATTAATCACCTTTGATGATTACTATGTTGAAGATCTAACCATCTTATAGCATGAATCTATAACTATTATTATTATGAAAAATTCTCATTATTAAAAGTATTTTTATTTATTACATTTTTTTGACTCTTCTATTGTTTATATATAAGCACAACCTTCTATCAATACATTATTTGGTTCAATAAATAAGGGTTGAATAACAAAATAATCCCCCAGCAACTCACAAGTGCTCATTTAATTCCAACATCACATTTCTTCAATTTAATCATTCTCTTATAGAAAATTGATCTAGAATGTTATCTCAAAGACTACATAGCGATCAATTTTATATAGTCGAGAGAGATGAGATTGTGAACAATTTTGCATCACAATTAGCAAGAAACATTTAAGAACCAATTTATCTTAACTCATAATATTCCACCAAGCAGCTAGGATTCTAAAGGTGGACTCCACATATTCAAGAAGTGGCTTCCCCTCATTTAACACTTTGTCACATATAGGATTCAATAGGTTACTCTGGGGCGTAGATTTAATTATGTGACATACGATTCAAGAGAAAATTTTTCTTTAATAATCGGAATAGCTCAACACAAATACAAAGATAAACAACTACAATTCGAGAGGTGTTCCCACAATTCGAGAGATGAAAAATCTTTCTCAGACCCTAAACATAAGACTCACAAGAATAATCTCATGCATATCCAACCCTAAATCTATTAGGGACTATTTATACTAAACAATAATAAATAATAAAAGACTCAATTTCCCTTAGGCTAATAAAAGACTAAATTACCCTTAAGCTTGTCCGGCATAACCGTGACACTTACTTCCTATCTTTAGATTGATGTAATGCTATGATATCATTTGTAACACCCTAACTCTCACCCATAAAGATATTTTTCACTTAAGCCTAGACCACATAGTAATCCCATTGGTGTAGCTTCCTAAGAGATTGCCCATCATAAGAGTGCTCATACAAGCACATTTACCTTTGAAATTTCTAATGAATTTCCAACCATTACACCAAAAGGCACATGAATGTTAAAGAGTTAAACTTCCTTCTACTTAAGAAGTTCCACATATAATTCCTATTCAACATTTACTCACAGCACTAAATTTAAGAAATGAAGAGATACAATAGATATAACAAGCTAAATATTGCCCCTCATAATTAAACTTTTGTATGCATTTCTACTACAAAACATTGCCCCCATCATGATGGAAACTTACACAGAAATCAGCATAACATAGCCAAAAAAATGAAAGAATAAAGAAGCTTAAGCCTGTTTCTTTCGTGCAAGGGGAAGTGGCCATTGGTCCCTCACCCCTACTACCACTCATTTGAATAGGAAGCATAGAGCTTCCAGCTAGTTGGCAAGCTTGTTGGCAGTAACACTTTGTAGAAAACGAAAATCTGAAGTATGGCTAACAAAATAATCTTAAACCACACAAGTCCACAGGCTATTTTTCATAATAATATCTCGGATTGTTGGCAGGAATTGTTCCCTACATGCTCAATAACTGAAAGCTAATCAACTTCAAACCAGCAAAGCTCTTTGTAAAACTGCAACTTTCAATAATATTCCAATAGAAACCAAACACCTAAGAATATAATAAAAGTAAAATACACTGACGCTTATCTAATTTATTATGATAGCAGCTCTTCTCGGTAAGTGTTATAATATTTATTAAATTTATATTTTACCCAAAAAAATCATTTCACTGGCATACCCATATAACCATCAAAAAGAGGTTAAGGAAATTAGTCAACCAATGTACAATTAAAAAGCTTCCATCCACAATAACTTCCTTACAAAATAAATAAAATTATCACTAAACAAAGGGTCATAATTTTTTTGGTATATAAGGAAATCTCATAAACTGGCATTCTCCCATGGCTAATTTACAACTACTTTCAAAAGGGCATTCGTTAAAATCCAATTGTAAGATGTCCTTCCAGCCTACTGTCTAGTTTTTTTCTATTTAAAAACTATCACAAATCTAGGAGGATGCAAACAAGTTCTAAACTTTTCTTCTAAAACACAGCCTAGGCTCAGAAAACCGTATGAAATTAAAAGAGATTACAGGCTAAAACCTGAATTGCCACATACTCAAGAAAATAATTTTATTGGTATAATAACAAGTTCAAACCAAAGAATAAGATAATGAAGGTTTATAATAAGAAAATCTCAGGGTTCGGACTAAACACAAGGAAATGATAATGTCATCAGAAGAAAGCATTAGACCCGTAATGCAAGGGATCTTGGTTGCCAGAAACACTTGAGACCAAATTTGTGTGAGTAGAAAAGCATATAAAAAAGGCCATCAAGAAGAACCCCTTGGGTCAAATGACTCATCATAACCCTCTAAAAAACCAACCCTTGAATGAGGAGGGAAATACTAAACTGCAAAAGAGGCACAAGCAGCCAAAAGCCATTTCACAACCAGAAGAACCACTTGGTTGCTTACAGAGACCACCGAAACTCCCATCTTTCTCATCCTTCAACTCCGCTAAAATCATAAACCATTGAGGAAGGTAAGGCTGTTCACGCCATTCTTCCTCTTCACTCATCCCAAATTTACTAAATCCGTCCATTCACAGGATTTATTAAATCCCAGATTTATCGTGAATCGGCATCATTTCGAGATTTAGGAGAGCTCGGGATTTAAGGAGGCATTTTTTTTATCATTTGGCAAGATTTAGCTTGAAACCGGCTGCCAATCAGCCTCTTTTTCTGGCTGAAATCCTGCTTGAAACCGGCTGCCAATCAGCCTCTTTTTCTGGCTGATGAAATAGCAAGATTTCAACAATAAGAAACATTATAATTTAAGACTGCCCGGTTTTGATCTTTAACAGATAACTGCAATAAGAGGATAGGATACTACTGATAATTTCCAGCTCATTGCGCAGTAAACTCAATATAAATGATCCATCCATGTACTTAATGGTGCCATGGAGATAGACACTAAAATTACATTATCACGACAACAATTCCACGAGATTCATCTTATGACAGAATTTGGCAAAGCAAAGCTCCTCCACATTCTTCACATTTTCAAAAAGTTTGATTTTTAATTGGTAAAAATCATTCATAGGTTGTTTCAGTCTCTGATCAGCGCTCGGCTGAAAGCAAAGACAACAGCTTTGATCTTGAGCTGCTTCTCTAGCAGCATTTCAGGCTTTCAGCCCCTCCTCCTTCATGCATGTCTGTCATCCGACATTAACTTTTTTTTGGAAATCAAATCTCCAAAATAAATCAGAAAAAGGAGATTTACATACATACCAACAAATTCGTGTGTCTTTACAAATCTAAAGAAAGCCAAAAAAAAAAA
>NW_018164444.1:71500739-71504844 GCF_001263595.1 Phalaenopsis equestris | reverse complement strand
AATGACTAATTTGATCAAATAAACTTAAAATTAAGCTCTATGGTTGTGTATTCAGTTGATTTGTCCTATTTTACCAAAATGAATCAAGTGGGCCATTTTGAGTCAAATTAACCCAAATATAAACCAAGTAACATTGAATATGACCAAGTAACCCTCGAGATTAAAATTGAATTATCCAAATAAAAATCAAAGCTAACAAGCGTTGATTGCACTAATTGGGTCAATTGACTTAATATGACTAATTTGAACCATGTTAAAATAAAATCACATAAAATCTTAATTAGTTGTAAGCAAACATCCCTAGAAACCTAAATGAATCAATTAAGCCTAATGTTAAACCCCAATTATATAAGTAAGCTCACTTAATTCAATATGAATAAATGGATCATATTGAGCCCGACGTAACCAAATTAAGATCAAATGCAACCAAACTTAGCCAGATCCCCTAGGTCCCTAGTGGTCTACCCAAGGTGACCCACCCCAACATCAACCTAGTTCAGGTTAAACCAATCGATATTGAGAGCCCAAGCGCACAGAAATCCCAATTGGCTAAGCTAAATTAAAACTAATGCAGTAGGATATAACTGGGTATGCCCTAAACTTAATTAAACTATTTTCCAAGACTCCAAGCTTGTTAGGTGGATGGAGAGTTCATTAATAAACCACAAGGATGGGAAAACATGGATCAATCACCATTCTCCAATGAATTAAAATTTCTGCAATAAAATGATCATGGCTACACGACAATTTTCTATTTCTCCATGCCTAACCAAACCTAGATGGATGTTTTTTTCACATGGTTATGGCTGACACTTATCTTGGACTTGATTTAGATGGAAGGTTGAGTTCAATAGAGCTAACCTCAATTTGAGACGCTCAAAACACTCCCTAGCTCTCTAGGAATTGTACCAATTCCTTCTCTAAACACAATTTCTTCTCTATGGCCAAGGATGATCCATCTCTCCTCATCCTGTCATGACCAACAACATGAAGATGATTCCTGAATTCTTACTTGTTGGCAAAGGATCAAAAGTCGCCTCAATAACTCAGGTAGACCTCTACAAACTCTCAGACTCAACGAATCTGCACTATGTCATAATATGCCTTTAATCTAATCTTCAAGCATTATGCCGCAGTCATCCATGAAGCAAATTATGGCTACAGGTAGATCGAACCACAGGATATCAATTTTCTTCTCTTTAGATCCTTTGTAAAGAAGGAAAACTCAAAATACTTCACTAGATTGTATGAATTGAACAGGGTTCAATGGTTGAGTATTTTCTTTCAATTTGAGGAAGAAGATGAATCTTAAACCTTCCATTTTATTTAATTAAAATGACCATTTTTAATTAAGTCATTTTAGAAAAAAATTAAACTCATAGGTGCCCCTACTACGCTCTAACACACTAACCACCGACATTCCACCTCATGTTAAAGCACCTACACCATCAACAAGCCATTAAATCTACCACATATAAAAGCACTTATATAGTCAGCTTGTTGGTTATGTAAGAAGGGAATTAAGGGAAATTTAAAAAAATAATCTTAATAATTTTGAAAATTCATAAGAGATCAAATAAAAATACAATGAATTTAGAAAATATAGCTTTATTTAATAAAAAAACAAACTACTAATTAATTTATTTTAGAAAATTTAAATGAAAAATTAGGTTAATTATTAATTAATTAAAATATAATTTTTTGCTGATGATCAAATAATTTTTGAAAAAATAGCATATATATATATATATGTTTTTGGCTCTTTGTAAAACTCAAAGTCGTCAGCTTGTCTATATATATGTCAACATCATATGATTCCTTTTTCCAAATAAATCTCCTTCTCGGAACATATAAATGATTTGAAGAGGAGATGAATAAAAAAAGATGGGACATACGATGAAAATAGATAAAAAAGTTTTAAAAAGAAACATGAAAGAATTATATATGTTAGTCCTCGTGTGATAGGTCAAGAGTATACGTTCGAACTTGATCATATCAAAATACCTTGCAACACAATATCCAAGAAGAAAAGGCCCACATAAGCTACCCATAACGAGAGAACCAAAGAGAATATTATTGTTTTGGGGTAAAGAGCACTCCCAATGAAATGTATTCATTTGGTTAACTGCATCTCGGGGGATACTCAATAATATTTTCGATAAAATGAGTCCTGCTTACACTATCATGATCAGTAAACAGATCACCAAAAAAGATGATTATTTCACAGGAGTATCTCGATGCTTTCGAAACTCTTGTTAATCCACGGGCAGAGAGTAAATCTCTCACGTCTCAAATGAATAGCGGCTCATCAGCATGCGGGGCTTACAAAATAACCGAGTCTACTTAAAGGTCCATACTATACATTCAGGACCTAACCAAACCATAAGAGTAGAGAGTGAACCACCATATCCCAAATGGGTGGCATCCTATCCACAATTGGGGCCTACGAGACGACACCATCAAAGTTCTAAAAGGACGACATGGCTCAAAAGAGCTTATCAAAGGAGAGGTAGAGTAATCCTAATCAAGTAGAGATAATCGGGTCAAGATACCATGGATCCATCATCCTAAGCTATTAGGACCCCGAGTCTACCAGACCGTGAAGTTAGTCGACCCAAAACAACCAGACTTCCTGTAAGCAATTCGTGAACTGTGTCCTTCAAGTAAATCTTGGTAACCCTAAGTTCAAAAAAAGGAACTATCAGTCTTATGATCTATAAAGGTAGATCTCACATAGACGAGACTTACATCTGCCGAAATAGCGAGGAAGTCACTGAAAAGGAGAGAAAAGAGAGGTCTAGCTACAAAGCTAAAAACACTCTCATAAAGAACTTATACCCCGTCTGGGTCGGGGAAACCCTAAGTGTGCTAGATAACCACAAAAGTATAATGCTTATGTTGGGCTAGTAGGACTGAAGAAGCACAAAGACTTTTCTTCGAGACATGCAATATGATGCAATTATCACATCCTAAGTGTGGAAGCCCTATTAATATAACTTGGGATATGTTCATGCCATACAAAAAATTTTAAAACCGGCCCAAAAGTCATGCACAAAAGTAAATTACAGTTTTAAAATCTTGCAATATTGTATTCCTAAACTTGATTTTTCTAAATATTTTATTAGGATTTTTGAAGAAAAATTAATTATAATATTAGGGTCCTCAAAGAGCCTAAATTATAGTGCAAGGTTCCCAATAAATCATAATCAAATAACAACGAAAAGGCAAGCACAGATATACCCAAATTAGCCTTGTCTTTAAAATTTGCTTAATTGAGACATCAAATTAAATTATTTTTATCAATGAAACTATCTTTATATATTCATCGTGTCATTTGCTTCCCATACTTAACACATGATGGACCACTTTCACATATGGCACATCTCCATACAAGCACTCACCATCTGTGCATGCATCATTGTATGAACTACACCATTCCTCCAAATAATGCCACTTAGCTCATGCATCGACCAATGTGCAACTATCATGCATTTGTGGACTTGAACCCACACATTCTTATCCCACCCACTATTGGTCTGTTGATAGCATTTGCATGTGGCCATCACTTATAAGCACATAAACACTTGCTTACAAACAAATAAAAATCAAAGAAATACATCTAAATTTCCTAATAAGAAAATATACAATGGAATTATCACCATTGAAGTGCTATATGTTGAATAATTTTGAGAAGTTTTGAGAAGAATGAAAGCTATAAAAAAATGTTTTGTTGGAATCTTGGAAAGGATGGATAAGGATATTTACCTAATTTTTTACATTAGATATTTGTGGATGGCTTGGAGCGAGAGAAGGCTGAGAAGTATTAAATGGGGTCCACATTATCTTTAAGAAAAACAGAAATTTACATCTACACCACACAATTCTTTTGTATTTACAGATCTGACGTCTAAAGTTAGTGAAAGTGATTTGAGGTTGAAGATTTGATTGGGATGGACGTAAATAGAATAGTTTAGTGTTAGATATTGGTATGTATGCAAAAGCCCCTAAGTTTTTTGTCATATTTCACTAAAATAAAAGTTTTCTTTTTTTTTTTTTTGCAATTAAATAATAATAAAAATTATGGCTATAACTATATCTAGGGGTG
>NW_018164444.1:71491286-71495082 GCF_001263595.1 Phalaenopsis equestris | reverse complement strand
AGTAAAATGTGGAAAAATTAAATTTTTACTTATATTGACCCGCTGAGAGAGGTCAGAGACTCATTTCTACATCCCCAAGCACCAGTGCATACAAACATGCAACTCTGTAGTGTTGGGCGGATGGCCAAACTCCTTTGCATGTGTACATAAGAAAATTTTTAGTACCACATAAGTACATCAATAAATTTTTGAATATTTAGAGAATCTTATTAGCCTCCACTAGTGCTCTATATGGGGGAACAAGCCTTCAATGTGCGGGTTAGTGCCCCTGGCCCCCTCGGTCTTTTGGTTCTGCTGGTTCGTCTGCCTCTACCTCTGATAATCCGGAGAGGCTCGGGCTCTGGTCAACTCAGCCCATACCTCCTCCCCCGCCTAGATAGGTTGCTCCCCCTTCATGTGGGTAGTGGTGAACATGTCACCGAACCGATGTCTGCCACAAACCTCAATATTATGACAAATCTACTTGTGATGCTTCGACAGCTAGTAGATGGACATCTGCAAATTAGAAATTATGCAATGTTGAAAGTGTAATAAAATAACTTAAAATTAGTATTTTAATTTAAATTATATGATCCTACCTCAAACTCCGAAAACCACATGTCTCGAGTTGCCACTGGAATATATTTTAGGAGAAATACAAATAATTGTATATACTCCGGATGATTTCTGTGATGCGTGTTAAGGGTGGTATGGGAGGAATGAAACCTAAAAAGAAATACTAGTTATTCAAAATATCGAGAATCAATATTGAAATTATTCTAATGCTAAAGATAAATTGCGAGTCTCCCTCCGACACAATATATACCCTGTCGGAGGTGTCCTTCCTTGAAGGGGAGGAAGTCAAGGGGCCCAGCTCATCACAGGAGAGAGCTGGGGGCTGAGTGAAAGTTGGCTCAGGTGTGTGACCATATGGCTGAGAGGGAGCTAGTGCCGGACAGGCTGCTGCAAGAGGACTTAGTGGTAGCTGACCATCATAACCACCTGTTGCCATCTATGATAGGAAGAAAAAACATAAGATTAAAATTAATACTTACAGACAAAGTAATCAAAAGTGGTATAATATAAGCCACATAAGTAAAAGGATGAAGGTGCATAATCAAAAAAAGAAAATTGCATAATTACATTTAAAAATAATAAAAGTAAGTAAGATAAGTATAAAATAAATAACAAAAGCAAAAGTAGGAAGGTGCACCGTCAAAACAAGACACATATATTAACTATATCTAGAAATAGCAAAAATAAAATTAGTAAAAGGAATAGCTCATCAAAACACACAGACCATTTTTATTCCATTTCATTGGATGAGCCTGTCGAGGATAAACTTAAATTTTCTTCTTCAATGTCCTCATCATTGTCAGTCATACTATGAGGGACTTCTTCATAAATTTTCAAAGTATCCTCTAGGGCAAATATTTCTTCTTTTGAATCAACCTGAATATGAAAATCTGACATACTTTGATCTTGGTAAATGGGTTCGATAACACTTTGCATCTTAATAGTTTTTCTCAGTTTATTTCTCATAAACACGACCCAATCAAGTTTATCCCTTGCTCTACCAAAGTATCGAAGGTAATAAATCTGACTTGCTCAGCGTGCTAGAATAAATGGATCAATTTTTGCATATTTCTTTTTATTTTGACTTCGGTAATATCATATGGGATAATTGTCTGTGCTCCTCCACTGCTAAACATATAGGCATTGCACACAATACTATCCAAATAATGTAACTGAATTACTTCTTCAAATATGTCATAATATTTATCTCATTGTTTGTGTATGTGTGTTCTTTAACACAAACATCACAATTATGTCTTCTGTTCACACCAGGAACTCGCGTGAAATTTATAACTTATGATTAGGTCTGCAAGCAAGATCTAATAAGCCCTGATCCATAATTATGTTGCTTATATTGTTATTAGTTGAGAAAGCTAAGACAAAATAGCACTAATGTTTGATCTAAGTTTTAAAAAAAGTTCCTATGCGAGTAATGAAACTCAAAATATTCAATTTACTCGCCTTTATTAAAGCGAGTAGCTAAAAACTCTCCTTTGAATTGGTTTGAGGTTTGTTAGATCATTGGATCAATTAAGGCATAAGATCAACTAATCCATTAATTGTGATTGAAGTCTGTTAAGCTAGTTAGAAAGGATCAAAAACACTTGTTAAGTTACTGGTAGCATAAGAAAACTAAAATCTGGATCCCCTATTAAGGGAGATGTCTTTTGAAATAGCTATTAACCAAAATTTAATCTTGACGATCTTAAGTGAAATTATTTTCTTGCTTCCATCTAGTTTGATCTAAGCAAATTAATACTTAGGGAGGTGCCAAGACTCATTGATATATGCCTTTGGTACATGGTAGATGGAGAGATTGTATTAAGGAACTGATACTTATCCTAACTAAACTAGTTTGAATCATAATAAGAGCTTATGCATGCGCTTGAGCCTAGAAAAATATCAATCAATAATAAAGGACATAAAGATATCACGCATTCATAAAGTAAGGCAAACATATCAATATGAAAGACTAATAAAGAAAGGATGGGTGTCCCTTGGTCGATGACATATCACGGATAAATTAAATGAAACGGTCGGGCTCCACATATATCACCTAGTCTTAAGTCTATTCAATAATAGATATTTTGAAATTAAGATATGAAAGGTGAGCAATTAGCTCCCAATCATTGTCTAGGCATGATTTTAGTGTTTAACTTTAAGGAACGCATGCCAATACCTTATTTCTAATAAAAACTCAAAACCTAGAGACTACAAATACATATAGAAATTTGTTAAGTGTAACTAACTTTGTGACATTTTGTTTGATATTTATGTAGAAATTTAACATAAACACCAACAATGATGAGGTGTCAGTCATATATCTCGACGACACTAAATTCCACAAACTGAAGACAAAATCCAAGAGCATGCTGCAATAATAATAATTATGTGCATCAAGGCTCCATCATCCAAGTACCATACTAAATCTTTAGCCCCACAATGCCGCCATAGGAGGGAGCTAAAGATAGCAAGCTGAGATCTTGGCGTTGGAATGAATTTATTGAGCATGGTAATGCTATATCCTTAGCACTACAGTGTGCTGATCTAATTGGCATAAATCTTCTTTTAAAAACTAGAACTGAAAAACTTAAGAACCATTCCAAAAGCATTGTCCTCAGCTAGGAAGGAAATCAAACAAAATACAAAATAAAAAAGGGGTAAATAATATACCCAGCACCATGACGTTGCGATACCATCATTCGTTTGGTCGCAAAGACAATGGTTGCTCGTCGTGCATTTGGTCGCGAAGGCAATGATTGCCGACGAAACGAAGAGAGAAGGAGGGACTTGAGAGGATTTTTTTTAGAGGGGGAGGAACTTTTGAGAGTTTCGGGGGGGAGGAGAAGAGAGCACCAATAGAGGGTGGGAAGCAAAAGAGGGTTTGAGCGCGCGGAATTAGATTTTTAGTGCCTAGCAGTCGGACTAGCGTCAACTATGTCCAATGCAAAAATAGATTAGCGTCAGAGTTATCTTCAGTTTGGTCGGCGCTATTATATAAATACCTAACAGTAACTAGTTTCTGATGTCAAAGTAAAAAAACAACACTAATTGTCCTAATGTTTAAATGTCGGTCAATCGACGTAAATCCGACGCAAATGTTTGAGTCGAAAAAAATCCAACGCAATTTCTGATGGTATTTAGCCCATTTCCAGTAATGTTCAAAAACATCATTACTTTAACATTTAAAAAGTTAAATATATACTTTCATAAATGAGTAAGATAACATATATATATATAT
>NW_018164444.1:71458625-71490655 GCF_001263595.1 Phalaenopsis equestris | reverse complement strand
CTAATCATATTTCCAAAACATAGCTTTTGTGAGTATATATATATATATATATATATATATTAACTTGCCTGAACGTAGAATTAGTCCAAAATCCATGCCAGGATTCTCCAAAAGGATAAAATATCGAATGTTTTAATTAATTACAAAAAAAATTAATATTTTTATCAAAAATACATAAAATAATTTTTGTAACAGATAAATAAAATCACGCACCCAGGTGCGCACATGCACACATGCACATTAATAAAGCAAGTTTTTACGTGCGGAGTCCGCAGATACAGACCTCCGCTGTGGAGATCTGTTTATTATTATTATTATTATTATTTCTTATTCAATCTTAACCGCAGTCTGTATGTGCGAACTCTGCATCTAAAAAATTTTCCGTTAATAATAGCTCATATGAGAAATTAGACATTTCATGTAAAAATTTAAGGAATGGAAGAAATAAATGATTCCACTAATATGATTACGGGTGTAAACAAGCCGAACACGAGCGAGTTAATAATAGCTCGTGTTCGGCTCGTTTATATTTCGAGCTCGAACTGCTTTGATTCACACCTTGCTCAGGTAAAGAAGGAATGAATGGAATGGAGGCCTAGATAAAGGACTTTGGTCAAAAGGATGATAAACTCGAGGAGGAGGACATCACAATCCATTCAACAATCAGATGTATGATGATCTAACTGGAGGAATCCTTAAGGGATCAAATGGCTAAGATGCGAAAGGATTTGATGAGGGAGCTCCAGGATGTACGAAGAGTCCACGAGGATGAGATGAGCGGTGTACGTGCTGGCTTGGAGGAGATGCATCGAGATATTTTGTTATGCAAGAGGGCACTAGCGACACCTACCAACCACCATATTTTTGAAGGTAAGTAACTAATGTTCCAAAACCAAAGAATTTTGGAGGAGCTCGCAATGAGAAGGAAGTTGACAACTTCTAATGAGGACTTGAACAATACTTTGGAGTGATGGGGATAATGGATGAAGAGGCAAGAATACAATTTGCAACTATTTATCTCTCAGACATTGTTGTGTTATGGTGGAGAAGAAGACGATGAGATATAAGGAAAGTTTTGTGCACCATATGCACTTTTAATGACTTCAAAAGAGAGCAAAAGAGGCAATTCTACCCCAAGAATGTCGAGGATGAGGCTAGAGCCTGGTTGTGAAGGATCAAGCAAGAGGATTGATTCAAGAATACATTAGAGTGTTCAGAAGCTTGGTTCTTGAAATTTCCAACATGTTTGACAATGATGTTCTTTTCAACAGTGGGCAAAAATTGAGCTTAGGAGGCGAGGAGTGCAAGATCTTGCCACTTTCATCGCCATCTCAAAAAGTCTAATTGATTACTCAAAGGAGTCCACAAAGCCTAAAGATAAGAAGGGCACCAATGTCAAAGGTAGGGAAGACAAGGATCAACACAAGAAAGAGACCCGTTACGAATCGACTTCATCCAAAGAAAAAGACAAATGGAAGCCTAAGGATGACAAAACTAAACCACACAACAAGTGTTTTATTTGTGATGGACCACATTGTGCAAGAGATTGTACTTAGAAGAAGGCTATAAACTCTCTCCTTGCAAGCCATCAGGAGGAAGAAGGTGGTGATACAGCAGCACAAGTAGGTTCTACACAACTAGTGAATGGGATGTAAGCTCTAACAAAACCTCAAGCAAAGGGATTACTCTTTGTGGAAATGGTAAAAGGTGGGAAGACCACTAGAGCAATGGGGGACACGGGCACTTCTCACAAATTCATCTCCGTCGAGGAAGAAAATAGATTGGGTTTGCAGATGACTAGAGGAGGAGACTCCATCAAGGC
The DNA here is from genome assembly GCF_001263595.1 of Phalaenopsis equestris. Lineage (NCBI taxonomy): Eukaryota > Viridiplantae > Streptophyta > Magnoliopsida > Asparagales > Orchidaceae > Phalaenopsis > Phalaenopsis equestris. The sequence continues at coordinate 71,488,833 of NW_018164444.1, read as the reverse complement.
AATCAATTCAGTAGAAAGACCAATCCATTGAATAGTCATAAGAGTAAAGACCAGTATTGGGGCATGGTTAGGTACCTCCGAGTTCTCTGTCATTCACATGGATGATTTTAGAGTTGTTCTAGGGATGAACTTCTTGGATTAAACAAGAGCATTCCCAATGCCCTTCGCCAATATCATGTGCATCATGGAAGGGATTTAATCTTGCTTATTACTGATAATAAGGACTAACAAGTAGGAAGTCAAAATGTTATTGGCCATCCAATTCAAATAAGACATTCCAAAAAACAAGGAGAGTTACTTAATTGTTCTTCATGACTTCAATGAAGAAGCAAAGCCCCAAGAAGCCATGTTGAGGGAAATGGTGGAGGTTCTTAAAGAACTACCACCAAGGAGGGAGAAAAACCATTTGATTAAGCTGGAGACAAGGACTCTGTCGCTAGCCTTGAAGTCGTTTTGCATGGCACCCCTCACCCAGACAACCAAAGAAAAACCCCAAGTTTGTCAAGTCTGTGAGCAAGCAAAGGGGGCTGGTCAAAGTGTCACTATGTGAAACAAAAAGAAGAAATACAAAATGGGCAAACAAGAAAAAACTAAGGTACCAAGAGGAAGCCACAATGATGACATTATGAGCTTAAGTGGGGCAGAGTGTCACGCTCTGTCATCTTTAAGAAATTGGCAAGTTAACTATGGGTTGGAAGATTCTTTAAATGATCAGATGAATGAGAACAATCCAGGCAATTCTAGAAGATTCTACCTCATTTTAAAGAATGTTAGAAAGAAAAGCTCTAAGGATAACTCAAGAGTAACATAGAAAGATCTAGGGCTATATATGTATATAAGAGAATGGTGTAGAACTATCTGGAAACTATACTATTCTAATTTAATCTAGAATATTCTCTTAGGCTTGGAGGGGACTATAAATAGGAGTTCCTCCACCTCATTTGGATCTATCCAAGAACCATCTATGGATCATAAGCATTCAACTGTTTTAACCACTCTTTCTTAGTGAAATGTTTCTTTCTCAAATACTTCTCCCTACTTTTATTTCTATAGTGTTTTGTGCTTATAAGGCCAAGCACTGTAAGGGTTAGGTTGATTTAGTGTTAGGAAAGAGCGATAAAACCGCACGGGTGACTTGAGATAAGTTATTCTGTGACATCCAGCTCACATAAATCCCAAATCTGGCCTCTACAGCCTATATACATTATCACATCTCACACAACTCTCAACTCTGCCCTTTGCAAACTACCACCGTTATTGATCCCAATAGTTTCTTATATGTAAGGATTTATGAAGTTGATACCACTACTTGAAGATTTTAATCCCCGATAATGACACAAAAAACTTGATCCCAAACTTGATCTCAAGCAAAGTAAGATTTCAATTATATTTGTAGGGATTCTATGCAAGTATATGTATCGTTATCAAGTAATATAGAGCTTTTTTATTAAGCCCGGAATATTGATCCCACAGAGAAGTTCTAGTTTAAAATAACACGCCATAGCTTGGAAGGTCGATAAAGGTTTGGTTTTGATTATATCCTACAATTATCACTACAATATGATTTCTACTCCTAAACTAAAATACTTAGCAAAAATCAAAAAGTAGGGTTTAATATATTAAAAGTACTCTTTCGCATGTAATGAAATTTGTGACATGTGTAAAAATAAAACAAGTTGTGAGAGAGATTGTGACAAATATGAGCAATTATATTATTTACCCTTACTAGAGATGATATAAAGAACATTAGTTAATTTAAAGTTTGAATAGTTCTGAAGACGGGCTAGGCAGGGAAGATACTAGCTCTTACTCTAGAGTTCCCTCTTATCCCTCCACTAGAGGCTAACATCTCGCATCAAAACCTAAAACAATAGACCAAATTAGGGGGTTTTAGTCTGTCACTCTAAAGTCCTCTAATTCTACACCCATTAAAGATTATTTTCCTATTTATTTGCACTCAATCATATGGACTACACTCTCATTCATACAATTTCATGTGATTCTACCGCAGTTGATTGAGACAACACCATCACAAATCTTACACGTTCTCACAACAAATTTTTACATGCAAGTTGATCAAGTTTACATGTAAATGAATAACAAAGTAAAATCATCACAATATATTCTCACTCTACTCAATTCTATATCCTACATATGCATGCTAATTCATTATAAGGGGGAAGAGTAAAGAAAACTACTCACTACACATGGAGAAACAAAAAAAAAACTTTTCATTGAACAAGACTTTGAAACCATACAAACAAAGTACTAGATTCAAATTAAAATACAATGAAAATGCTTATCTCTTATGAAAATCAAACTCTCCTTGCATAGCAAAAGAAATCTCCTTACAATCTTCTCCAAGAACAAAGTGAAAAGAAAAGAAGAAATCTCTCACTCTCTCTCTTTCTTTCTCACCTTGCCACCCTACTTGGGGCTCAAGCCCAAGCCTTCTTCTCCTCTTCCAAATGATTCAAGAATCTAAGAGTTCTTTTAAAAGCATTTCCAAGCTTTATTTATAATTTCCCAAAAGATTCTTAAGTGTCTATTCAAAACTGTCCATATTCATTGAATCTTTCAAATGGTGCATGAAGTGTCTCTTCAAAACTCCTTCTAACCACCCCAAATTCTTATTTAAAGTACATTTTATCATTTCCAATGAATTCCCCAAGAGGCACACGAAGCAAAGCTTCAAAAATCGTTCAAATCCGACCTATATTCTAGAAGATATGTTAAAAACCGTCTCCGGCGCCTAAGCGCGGATTTTGGGGCGCTTAAGCGCCCTCCTCTTTGTCTGGTGGCTCCTAAACGCCCTCCTCTTTGTCTGGTGGCTCCTAAGTTCCATATTTGGTCACTTAAGCGCCGGGCACAGGCAGTTAAGTGCCTGATTTCAGTCATCATGGCTCCGGTGTGCCCCGATTTGCTCCGTTTTGGTCCATTTTTGTTCTTTTTGCTCAAATCACTCCAAATTATTCAATTTGATGTACCTACAACAAAAAACACAAGAAAACATATATTTAAAGTGCAATATCAATATAAAATAAAACATGAAAAATAATATATTTTTAGGCGTATCAGTTATCACAGCTTATGAAGCTTCCAACTCTGACTTTTATAGCCTACAATTATTATCACAACCCATGGAGCTCCAAACTTCGGCCTTTATGATCTACGAACATTATCCCAGCTCATGCAGCTCTCAACTCTGATGTTTGCACCCTATGATCGTTATCATAACTCATGCAACTCTCATTTCTAGGCTTTGTGGTCTACAAACATTATCTCAACTCATGCAGCTCCCAACACCAACCTCTATAGCCTACGGAGGTTATTACAACTCCCAATTACAATCTAGGTAACTAACTATGGCTCATGCAACTCACAGCTCATGCAACTCCCAACTCTTGCCTATACAACTTACAGATATTATTATAGCTTCTTAATACAATCTTTGTGGTAAACTGACACTCCTAAAGTAACCTTCTACGACCAACATGACCAACTACTAACATGATTTTCAACTATAGAATCTACTACAATCTGAGGCTAAAACCACTGTCTATAACATTCATGACAGACTATTATCTTCATAAAAATCAACGAAGGCTTTCACGATCGATTACTTTTATTGTTGTTGAAATATCATTGTACATCAACATTGCAATTTCATCTCCCCTAAATCAGGAGAAGAGTGAGTTTATATACTTACAATTATATAGTGCATTACTTTAACTGGACTTGACCCCATAATTTTTTTCTCATTCTAAGGTTTTCCATATTAAAAGTCGAGGTGTCTCCTCTTTAATTATCTATGTATGTGTTAGATTTTTATACAATGCTATGACACTAAATAAAGACTCTACCGCTGTGAATCTTTCGACATGTATCACGTAGGTCATAGTGGTGGACTGCACAGAGAGAGCTTCAGGATTTTAGATAACTCATTGTATCTTAAGTACAACAGTTGTAAATAGTTATTGCAGGGTGGATTGTTACATCATCTTTGATATGTGTTGTTGCACAATATTCGAGATATGTTGTTTCATAGGATGCTTCATTATTGTGTAACATTGGTCGTTGTTCAAAAAGGAGCTTAGTTTCTGTATAATATACGTGGAGATTCCACAATATGCATTGTGATTCTGCAATAGATCTATTTTTAGTTATTTTTCTAATTGGGTGGGCTTGGAACTTTGACATTTGTTATTCTTGTTAAAAAGAAAGCCACAGTAGATTAGTGAACTACATAAAAAAAAATATATTTCTCCTTATTTTAATCTATTTATATATTTTTTATATATTTACCTAGATTCAGTCAATTTGAGCAAATAATTTCTTATAGGCTCTCTAATTTTACATCCAAAATAATGTTGATATCAACACATAATTCAATTTTAATGCTCAACATGAATTTATTATTATTTTCTTAACCCTCTTCTATTTTGATAAAAAAAAGATCTTATTCATATAATATTATTAAATAAATACCATGTTATTTAAAAATAAGAGCAAATTTACATTATCTTTTAGCCATTCAACTAATAAAACCTAATAATGAACATAAAAAATATGATAAGATGACTATTTTTGTTAGGAATAATTACACATAGATGATCTGGAACATTAATATTTATAAATTAATCATTTAGGTGATTTTTTGAACTACCAAACTGATGTATTTACTCGCGCCACAAAATGAAAAAAACTGAGTTGGGATTTAGCTATGAATTTTGACATTTGAATGAGAATTTGAAAAATGGATGAAAGATGATGGTTAATTTGTAAATAGAAAATTTCGAGTGGTCTTAATGTTATTGCCCCTTTTTTTAATGAAAAACATTAAAAAAGAAATTTAATTCTCTCATCTCATGCTGATATCCAAGCCCAATACTTGTGTGGATCTCCGTTCATTCCAGCACCCAAATTACAAATCTAACCCATGGGCTCAAAAGCCCATTATCTCCGTTGCCTAAATATAACCTAATATGTAATTTTTCCCAAAATAAAAATCTAATAAATATATAAATAAATAATTAAATAAGAAAACTAATAAAAAAAAATCTCACATTCCGTTCTTAACCCTTGCACTACTTCCAGGCCATCCAACATCGCTCCTCCTCCTTCCTCCCAACCTTATCTCGATGGCCATGGATTCCGACTCCGCTATCGCTCCTTCTTCTCCGCCACCACCTTCATCGCAAGCGCACAGCGGTTCCACCAACGAGGGGTCGCCGGAACCGGAGGAGTATGAGACCGCATCGGACCCGGAAATTGATAGCTCTTTCTCCGCGGCTGTGACGGAGAAAACCCTTTTGCAGGATGAAAACGGCGTGACGAGTTCTCCGGCGGTGGAGCATCAAAATAATGCATCGGAGGATGAAGGTGACTTCCATGACTCTAGCCAAAAAGGGGTTTTGGGGGAGAATTCTGATTCCGTGTTTGTTGGCGAGAAAAAGGTGGAGGATGAGGAGCATGTTTCATTGCCGCAGAATCAAATTGAAAGCGATGATTCTGGTGGGGGTGAAGCTGCAAAGAATTTCGAGAATGTGGTTGGTGAGAGCCACGTTAAAAATGATGAGAATCTGGGTGTGGAAATGGAAAATGTTAATAAGTTTGTTACAGAAGGATCCGAGGAGCTGGAGCCCAAGAAAGCGGGGAGAGATGACTCCAATGATACCGCAATGGAGCCCAAAGCAATTGAAAGTATTGAATCTGGAGCTGCAGACTCAATGAATGAAAGCGCTGTTGAGGAAGTGGAGCCAAAGGGCATTGAAGCTGAATCCACTGTTATTGCGTCTAGTGAAGCTGGAGCTGATACTCAAGGATTTGACGATGTTATAGATAAAGAGGAGAAGTCTGTGAATTCTGATGAGGTTTTACCTGCTGATGATGGTCATTTGGTATATGGCAATACTGTTTCAGTGAAGCCAAACGCTGTGGAAGTGGATAATGAAAAAAACGGTAATGGAGATGAGACAGTTGAACCTTTTGTAGATTATGCAAATGCTAATGAAAGCACTGAGGATGAATTGGAAGCAGAAGTAAAGGCTAAAAAGAAGTCTGAGAAGCAGGAGGAAATTGGTGCTATTAATGAAGCTAACTCTGAAAGAAACGTAGGAGTAGACAATCTTCAGAATGCCGAAGCTCCAGAATTGGATTCAATTGATTCATCAAATGATGTGGTTGCAGGCAAGGGAGAGATTCTGGCAGATAGCCCTGCAAATGTGGATTATGAGACTGTGACGAGTCCTGTAGATAAGCTTGATCAACAGAATTGTAGTGAGATCAGTGGAGGTACTCCTTTGAATCAAGAAGCTCCGGATAAGAAAGTGGTGGTTGGTTTAGAGCATGTTTCTAGCCAGGGTGAAGGTGAACTGGTAACTGCAGATGAGGGTACTTTGAACTCAGCTTTAGAAGAGGAGACTCTTCCTGTTAGTGCAAAAGAAACTGTGGTCGGGGATGACAATACTGAAGGAACTTCTACAGAAAGTCTGCCTCAGAAGAGTACTGCTGATAATCTTAATCAATTGAATTCTAGCGAGATCAGTGGAAGGAGTACTTCTCTGAATCAAGAAATTGCTGATGAGAAGGTGGTGGTTGGTTCAGAACATGCTTCTATCCCTGATGAAGGTAAAGTTGGGCTTAAGTTCAATGCAGGTGGTGGTGAGTTGAACACTGCTGATGAATTGGTAACTCTCCCTGACACTGCAAAAGAAGTTGAAGATGAGAATACTTTCAAAACTACCACTGAAAATCTGCCTAAAATTTCTGAATTGGAACATCAGGTGGAACCTGATGCTGATGAGTCTCAAGTAGGTGCTGCTGAGGATGGGAAAGATGAGGAGGATGAAGATGAAGATGAAGTCAGAATTTCCGATGGTCCAGCAAGGGTTGCTATTTTGGATAGTCCTGAGGCTGCAAAGCAGATTATAAGGGAAATGGAGAGGATTTCAGGTATTCAGGGCTCCAGGGATGCAGGTGGACAGATTGTTTCTGACTCCGATGAGGTGCTGGATTCTGATGAGGATGGTGAAGGGGGTGAGCTATTTGATTCTGCAGCCTTGGCTGCACTTCTCAAAGCTGCCACTAGTTCTTCTGATGGAACTGTTACCGTCACTTCTCAAGATGCTGCTAGAATTTTTTCAGGGGACCGGCCTGCTGGTCTGGGAACTGCTCCATCTCTGAGGCCAGCTGTTCCCCGTTCTACTCGTCCTAGCCTCTTTGCTCCCTCTGAGCTTGCCGCAGTTTCAGATTCTTCTCATTCTATGGATGATGATGAAAAAAAACTGCATGAGAAGGTTGAGCAGATAAGGGTGAAGTTCCTTCGTCTTGTTCATAGGTTGGGTCATTCTCCAGAAGATACAGTGGCTGCTCAAGTCCTTTATCGTATTAACCTTGCAGAAGGAATCAGGCAAGGCAGGCAAGTAAGCCGTGCATTCAGTATCGAGAACGCTAAAAAACAAGCCTTGAAACTTGAAGAGGAGGGGAAGGATGATTTAAACTTCTCATGCAACATTTTGGTCATTGGAAAGACTGGTGTGGGCAAAAGTGCAACTATAAACTCCATTTTTGGTGAAGAGAGATCTCATACCCATCCTTTTGAATCAGCAACTACTTCAGTGAGGGAGATTTCTGGTGTGGTTAATGGTGTTAGAATTCGTGTTATAGACACTCCTGGGCTCAAATCATCCATAATGGATCAAGCAAAAAATAGGAAAATCCTATCATATATAAAGAAGTTTACAAAGAGGTGCCCTCCAGATATTGTGCTCTATGTGGACCGAATGGATACACAGACTCGTGATTTCAATGATTTGCCTCTTTTAAGGTCAATTACTAGTATCCTGGGCTCATCAATCTGGTTCAATGCCATTGTTGCTCTCACCCACGCAGCTTCTGCTCCTCCTGATGGCCCCAATGGTTCTCCCTTGGGCTATGAAATGTTCATTGATCAAAGATCTCATGTTGTTCAGCTATCTATACGACAAGCAGCTGCAGACATGCGTCTCATGAATCCAGTTGCTCTTGTTGAGAATCATCCTTCTTGCAGGAGGAATAGGGAGGGTGAGAGGATTCTTCCTAATGGATTGAGCTGGAGGCCTCAGTTACTTCTTTTGTCCTACTCATCAAAGATATTATCTGAAGCCAATTCCCTTTTGAAGCTTCAAGACTCTTCTCCTGGAAAGCTCTTTGGTTTCCGCCTCCGATCCCCTCCGCTTCCTTTTCTGTTGTCTTCCCTTCTGCAATCCAGAGCACATCCAAAGCTTTCTGGTGATCATGGTGGTGATAATGCTGATTCGGATATTGACCTCGATGACTTGTCTGATGCAGAACAAGATGAAGAAGAAGATGAGTATGATCAGCTCCCACCATTTAAGCCTCTAAGAAAAGCTCAGATTGCCAAGCTTACCAAGGAGCAAAGGAAGGCCTATTTTGATGAATACGATTACCGGGTAAAACTTCTTCAGAAGAAACAATGGAAAGATGAGCTTCGCCATTTGAAAGAGGTGAAGAAGAAAGGAAAGGCAAATACCGATGAATTTGCCAATGGTGATATTCCTGAAGATTATGATCAGGATGGTGGTCCTGCAGCTGTGCAAGTCCCTCTACCAGATATGGTACTTCCACCATCTTTTGATTGTGATAGTCCTGCTTACCGCTACCGATTTCTGGAGCCAACATCTCAGCTTCTTACTCGACCAGTACTGGACACACACGGTTGGGACCATGATTGTGGTTATGATGGTGTCAGCATTGAAGAGAGCCTTGCTATTGCTGGTCTATTTCCAACGTCAATGGCAGTTCAGATCACTAAGGACAAGAAGGATTTTAACATCCACCTAGACTCCTCTGTTGCAGCCAAACATGGAGAACATGGCTCTACACTTGCTGGGTTTGATATCCAATCTGTGGGGAAGCAGCTAGCCTACATTCTCCGCGGGGAAACCAAATTTAAGAACTTGAAGAAGAACAAGACTGCAGCTGGAATATCTGTTACTTTCTTGGGGGAAACTGTAGCTACTGGATTGAAAGTAGAAGACAGAGTATCCGTTGGCAAGAGGCTTGGTCTTGTGGCCAGCACCGGAGCAGTCCGTGCACAGGGGGATGTTGCTTATGGAGCGAACGTTGAGGCACGCCTTAGGGACAAGGATTACCCTTTCGGTCAAGCTCTTTCTACTTTGGGGTTGTCTCTGATGAAATGGAGGAATGATTTGGCTCTGGGAGCAAATTTGCAGTCTCAGTTCTCTGTTAGCAGGAATTCAAAGATGGCTGTTCGAGTTGGGCTGAACAACAAGCTTACTGGGCAGATAACCGTTCGGACGAGCACCTCAGAGCAGCTTCAGATTGCACTTGCTGGTATCATTCCGTTAGCTATCTCTATCTATAAGAGCATTTTGTCTAATGAGTCATATTTGGATCATTAGATTTTGATTTCTTTGCGTGTAGATTGTGAGAGGATCGTAAATTTAGCATTTCTTGAAGATGAGCATGATTTAGTATTGATGTTTTTCTTGAGTCTGGAATAATGAGACTTCAATCTTAATCTATTTCAGTCAGCCGGTTATTTTGATGATTAATCTTTTTATATTTTTTGTTCGAGTTGATATTTTAAAATCTCTTGGAATGTGCACTATTGATTTATGGGATCTCTGTCGTTTTAGATCAAGGTAATAACTTTCTTTGATGATCTGATAATGTTTGAGGTTTGTTGATGTTCTGTGCTGATAATTTAAACAAAATTGGGATACTTTTTTGCAGGCTAGAATCTGATTTGGAGTCTTTTTATATTCTTTTATTTTTTTTCATTCATTATCCTTGTTGTTTCTTGTGAACATAAATCTCGTCTTTGAAACAGCCTATTGTATGGCTATTTATTAATCTTCAGCATCATTATCCTTATTCAAAATATTTTGGGTCATCAATTTCAATTATACTTCTCTATTCATAATCTCAAGATCTATTGGATAGTTTGAGAGGATGTTTGTCTGACAAACAACCATCATAAAACTTATGATTTTATTGTTCTTTTCTTTTGAAAGAAGCCCATCATAAAATTTATATTAAAATCCATGAAAACATGGTTATTTATCTAGGCTGATAAAATTGAATGTTAGGATCATTTTTATGCAAAATAACTATTTGTATTTCGTGTGTTGAAGAAATAGATTTATCCAAATTTAGCATTATTCATCACCTTACAACTAATATTATTGTTTTGAATTTTTATCATTGTAATGTGCTTGGTTCATTTTGTCTCCTTCCAAGTGTTCTTCAGCATTGTTGAGGTGTATTGGTGCTTCAATGCATGTTAGAAAGAGTGAATTAATGTGCTTGGTTCATTTTGTCTCCTTCTATTGGTGCTTCAATGCATGTTAGAAAGAGTGAATTCCTATATCATGTTTCTTTCTCATCGGTATAATTGACACTACCCATTTTTTTCTTAATATCAATCAGCCTTCAAAAACATTTTATTTATGCTATCATTCTTTATATGTATTCAGTATATTGTACAGCACAATGAACCACTTATGCTTGGTATTCCATGACATCTCATATCTTAGCCTTTATGCTATGAATACAACCCAAGATGCACCGGCAATTTAAAAAATAATTATATTGTCAGACATGACAGCTCTAAGTGTTTAACCATCATTGAACCTCTTAAAATAGATAAACATCTTTAAATTCTCATGGAATAATCAAATAACTCTTAGCAACAATCTTTATTCTCAATTTATTGAATCAAATTACATGAATTATAGTCACTTTGATCTAAAATAAATGTAAACCTATTAGGTAGATCACTAATACCCATAAAAATATAATCTTATTTTGTAATTTTTTTTTCCTCAATAGTTTGTAGTTAAGATCAAGATCTATGTTCTTTAGGTTCTCTTTGATCTTTCCTAAGTCTAAAGTTTATGTTTCCCATGTTCTTGTTTATCTATCACAAATCCTTTGCTTCAACTGTCTTATTTCTAGTTAGCTAGTGCTAATTTATAGTGCTTATATTTTAGACTCTGTTGCCATGGCTTCCTGGACTTCCTGCATGACCCAATAAATTGTATCTTGGGGATTTCTTGAATGGAAAAAATTTAACTCCGAATTTTCTCACAAAATTTTGGAACTTGACATGTCTTATAGCTGTTGGATTTGCTTTGTCACAAGTATAATATACTTGGAAAAAAATACTATCTTCCACTTATCTCAAATCAAATCCCTGCCATAACTAGTGATGGGATGCCACTTCGAATGTCATTATCTTTTTGGCTCTTTATATGTCTTCAAAGTCTTCATGTCAGTAAACATCATGTTATTTTATATTAATAATGAGAAAATTATCAACATATTGCAAGGAGTTATTTTAGTCTTAGAATCTATAAAAGTGTAAGATTAATCCCAGACTCTTTAAATTGGGGTTCAAGTTGTCTCGGATTTGACTATTTAAGCTCGTGTTCATAGAGTCTAGGACTAAATTTGCACTTTTATAAACCATGGGACTAAAATGGCCCGATGTAAACTTTTAAGACACCATTTTAACACTTTGTTAATAATCTTTCCTTTCTTATAATGCACAAATATCACTTATGATATTGGTAGCACTTCCTCATCCTCCATGACTTTTGCTCTTGATACTTTCTCTTGGTACTTTTTACCAGCTCCTCTAGTGGATAAGTGAGAAAAGTGGTAAACTATTTGTACTTGAAGGCTGGCTTGTCTTGCATTAGTAATTCCCTAATACTACACAAAATTTATTTATTTACATATCTAGCCCCTAAATTTTAATATTTACATTCATAACACTCAGATGGTCATATCACATCAAAAATATCACTATCACTAACTTCAGAAAAAGTGAAATTCATATTTTTCATGTATAGGTAAGGTGGGCATGAATGTAATAACTAAGCTTAGGTGTTGGATATGAAAATACATAGGAATTGAAGTTTAAAGCTATGAATGATCTTGTGTCTTACTTCCAAAACAATTAAGTAATTATATACAGATTTAAATATATCATATTTTCTTAATGAAGAAACTAATATGGCTTATGCCATAGCTTAAATTCTTTGAAATTCCTTGAAGAGCTGCGTCTAATAGGTAAACGCAGCAATGACATTCTGTTTGCTTTTGTTATGCAGTATTTTGAGATTTTTTCTTCCAAGTCACTACATTTCTCTGAGTGGAATCTGATACATGTGAGTTTGCATAGATGGAACTCGGATCCAGCCTTGAGTGCTAAAATGTAAATTTAAAATTTGGAAGATTTACATTCTTGCAGCCCAATTTAGATTTATTTTCATATATAACACCTAAATTTTTATTTCTATAATCATGCCACCTTATCTATGCCCCTAAAAATGTGTATTTCACTTTTTTTTTATTTTATTATTATTTTTATTTTATTTTATTTTGCTGTGATATGAAAGGTTGAGTGTTATAAAAATAAAATGGAAGTTTTAAGGGTTAAATATGCAAATACATAAAAGTTGTGTATTATGTAAATGCCCCTATTATTTATAATAGCAATATAAAAAAAGTCCCATCTAGACAAGTAACTGTCCTTTTCCATTGTTGTTAAGAGCCTGCAAGATTCAATGATTCTGATCATTGAATCTGAATCTACTAAATCCAGCTAATCTAATCTTTTCTAGAATTTAAGTCTTTTATTTTTTTTATTTAATTTTAATAATGAAGTAAGAAATTAATCTAATTTAATTTAATTAATGTCCAATAAACATGTCCATTAAAATTTAATTATTATGGTTTAGATCAATCATCAGTTCATTGACCATTCTGAACTTAATTGGTTTAACTTATTTTTCAAGATTAATTCCCTGAAGCACTGATGTTCGCACTTGAAAGATTATAGAAAATAAATATTAAAAAAAATTAAATTATATATTAATGGAAAATACCTTATTCTAATTATTTTAATTAAGTGCTCAAATTCTTTTGAGAACTAACAAATAAATATATATATATATATATATATATATACACACATTGGGGATTAAAAATGAGAAGTCAGGAGAAAATGAGAGCCGTTCCAAGTTCGAACTGAGGAAAGCAGCAGCAACAGAAATCAAGATAAAATGTCTATCAAATGCATAATAGCCAATTAAATATAACTTTTAATTAAAAAAAATCACAAAATTGCATAATAATTTTATCCTGTAGATCAACTTTCAAATTCAAGATCACCTAAATAACCAAGACAAGCACATGACCAATAAAGTACACCTAAAAGTGTAACTAAAACCATAGCCTCACTAAAGCAGATAATTCAAAAGCAATAGCCAGGATTCATCAAAAGGATTTTCAAAGAAAGCTGTTTTTTTTGTTGTTGGAATTGTCTTACAATGTAGCTATGTAGCTCTGCAAATCTCCCTTTGGTACTGTACAAGCTCTGATATCTGCAAAAAGAGGTCAGTTAAATCTAATGGTGTTGCTTTGGTTTCTACTTTTAGCATAAAGGGGCATTTACATACATACCACTCAATTCTTATGTATTTACATTATCTAACACATAATTTTTTTCTTTTTAACATTTATACCACCCAAATCTTTCATATCTAGTCAGAAATACCATACTTTTAACTTTTAAAAAGGGAAATACACATTTTCATGCATAAGGATGTATGTATGCAAAAAATGAAGTTTAGGTGTGTTAGATATGAACATAAATGAGAATTAAGTGGTATTTATGTAAAACTTCCAATCATAAATTCTGAGAGTAAATTGAATCACAAATAAACAGTCTCAAGGGTGAGAAAAGAAACCACGAAAGAAGAAACAGTATAACAGGGTAGAAGTGTCCTGAAAACCTGGACTTGCTTTGAGCAGTTATGTCTTCTTCGCTCGGTTGTCACATGCCATCTACAACCTTGATTCCTGCTCGTCGATCCCAGTCTTCCGGAGAGGCGGCGTCGTCCATTACCTTCTCTTGACCACGCCATAGAATCTAAAACTACCATTAGTTAATACATGAAACACCACTGTAAATTGTAGCTAAAGATCAATACTGATGCCATTATAAAATCAAGGGTTGAATAGTGGGAGATTATTTAATATGGTGGCTGCAGTTTTTTGTGGAGGAAATTGAAAATTTATGGTGAGGAAAGTAATTTTTTATAAAGCAGTGGTGAAAATTATAAAATATTATTCTATCCAAAATGTCGGGCAACAATTTTCTTATAGCCACCAAATTTTACAAATCTTGTTACAAAAAATAACTTCTCGCCACAACAATTTTTAGCAAGCAACAAGAAAATAGTTCCCCAAAGAAAATTGTAGGGGTGGTCTGAAATGCAAAACACATAAAGCTGTCCCTACAAAAACCCTAGTTCCATGACATCTCAAATTTGATCCAAATAATCCAACAGATGGACTATTTTGGATCATATTTGAAAAGTTGAGAGATCAAATTGATCACAGTAAATAATTAGGATAAAAAATGACCCCATATGAATGCTCCATGGACAATTTTGATATTTTGAAAATAAGCAAAGGATATCAGGAGTACCTTGTCTATGACTCCAAATTCTTGAGCCTTGACGGCATCCATATAAAATGGCCTTTGCATCGCCTTGGATACTTTTTCAAATGACTAGCAAAGAAAATATACATTATTTCAAAGCACATGCAATGTATTATTTCTTAAATAGAAATAAATCAGATTTAACAACGCATACATTTCCAGTGTGTTTTGACAGTAGCTCGACTAGTGTATCTCTGTTGGTTAAAACCTGTTAAATTCAAACCATGCAAAACAAATCAAGAAAAATTAAATTTATGAATTTTTGATATATATATATATATATATATATATATATATATATTATTTTGCAAAATAGTTATCCTTGGTCTCCTCCTATGGTGGTGAGTTTATGGCTCAACCATTATAAATGCATATTCAAGGTTCCACATCTAAAACTCATATGATTATTCTCATCCTCCACCCACGACTCTCCATCAACTAGAATCAACTTCATTTTTTTTAAGCCATCTAAACATTCATTAAGATCCTCCAAAGATCTCCCTTTGATTGAAACAATTATATCCTCTAACTTATGAATTTGTGTACCTATGAACTGCCATTAAAACTGTAGATATTATTAAATATGATAGATAAACTATGGCATATTTTTAAAGAATTAGCAAAGATTTTAACCAAGTATAAAGAGTCTGGAATTTATCTGTCCAATTATTCCCCTTTAAAATCAATTAATAATTGCCTGTGTTGTTTGCCAATCTTTCGCTATAAAAGTTGAATAATTTAATACAAAAAACTAAGAGGTTGGATGAATGAGGGATGCTAAATGTTAAGTCGTTGATAAAAAAAATATTTTTTGTAGAAGATCAGTATGATTTCAATTTAAGTTATTCAGGTTAAAAATTGGCACTCAGCCTTAACTAATTTTAAATTAATTAAAAATAGTCCTTTCCACTTTATCCCCACAAATCATTGGCCTTCATCTAAATTGTGCAGTGGCATAAACTCCTATGATACTATTGTGAAATTTATATGATTTTATATGATACTAGTAAATTGTGCAAGCATTTAATATGTAAAAGTAATCTTATGTTTATAAATGACAAGAATACTATGCTTTTTGCATTAGAAATTATTCTCTAATATTGTTGAATTTTAAGAAATTACTCGTTTTTTTTTTTAACGTTTCATGCTATTTTTGAAATAGAGTGCAACAAACTATATAGTATGGCTTCATAAATTTTTTCTGTATTATGGTGCGCTATTCACAATTAACAACTATGATTAAAAGCCACGTCTCCTTAGATATAAGTAAATGAATTGAAGCATGGATCCCAATAAGAATTTCAAGAACATCAACTACAGGCTTTGTTACATCTAAAGACATCTTAACATTTGAAGATACAAAAAACTCTTATCGTTCTCAACAATATTGTCAATCTTGGGCACTTCATTGAAGATAGGCTTTATTCTACTCTCCAATAACATCTCAAAATCAACCTCATCCACATCAGTAAACTTCGAAACAGATAATTAATAACTCTACACAATTTTAATTCATCATCAGAAGAAAGGGTGTCATAAAAAGAATCTTATAAAGGATCTTATCAGAAAGTTCACCATCAGTATTGAGCAAAATATTTTGTTCAAGCCCTTCATCAACTCAGTTGTGAGTTAAGTATCCTTATCATCAATCTCGAGAGATTCATCGATTCTCAGGTATTTGGAATCTATAGCACATCAGCGCATATGGTATGATAAAAACACGTATCTTAATGAATTATTCTTTAAAGCTATTAATGGTTGCCAAGATTTCATCTTGAGATAAGATGCTATGAATGATATACCAAGGCTTTTGATGAATTTAAATATCAAAATGTTGATTATGATCAACAGGATGTAATGGATCATAATATGCACCGAAGTTAAAGCCTATAGCATTTATCTCTTTTAAAATAAGAGTAATAGCCATGAGTCTAAGATAAATATCAAGATCAAAAATATTGTTTGTGAACTTATGAAATGATCAGGAAAGTATGTGATCTAGACAGTCAAAGTTTAATAAACAAATGATATCATAATTTTATACCATGGCTGCAGCCAGTAGATGATGGACTAAAATCACCAAATAAAGAGAAATTATTTTTTTAACAAATAAGGAGGTGACAGTGAGATCAAACACTTTAGATTTGAGGTAATCTTCATCTTAGTAGACAATGAGGTTGGATCGCACTAAAGGGGCTGTCTAGAAGGCTGTGACAACTGGCATATGCAAGGTTTCGAGTGATAGATGCAGGTGAGCATCAGAGGTATGGATGCTGGACTGGAGGGAGGATGAGTGTAGTCGAGATGTGCATAATTGGGCACGCCATCTAAGCAGAGAACTGGCATAGACAGAGAGAAATGTGAGAGCCTGTGAATGTTCGCAAAATGGGACATAAGAGGGCGGTAAAATACAATCAAGGAATTGTTAGCAGAATAAATTAAGTCACAATTAAAAACTAAAAAAAATGATCTCGTTCAACTATGTTTTATCCAAGTATAGTTCCTTATAATTAGTTTACAGCAAATGGGATTTTTGTATGTTAACTTGGCCTACAATAAATCACAATTTAAGCAAAATCACTATAGCATCTAGGGTCATTCCATGAATAACAGCTGAAAGCCATTTATAACTGTAATTATATTATTTCTTCAAGTAGTTTCCTCATACATGACAAATAGCAAACCTTAAATTGCAAGGCAGATTTGCATGCCCATATTTGTGTGGTTTAATGTAAAATATTTGGATTGCATTAGATAAACAAATCTAACCTCTTTAGCGCGAATAATAACATCACTTGCTGGCATCTGTCCAGATGATGGAGCACGAGGTTGTTGAATCATGGCTGATGAAATAATTCATTTCAATTTGCAATAAAATTTAGTAGTTAAATGTCTGAAGCAAAAACCCAGATGAACAAAAGTAAAAATTCAGTGCATACCCTTGGCATGAGGCATCATAAACCGTCTGCCTTTCTTTCCAGCAGCAAGAAGCAGGCACGCCTGACCTATTGCAGCTCCAACAGCTACAGTTTGAATCTGCACGAGTTTGATAAAGGAAAATTTGCATACATAACCTACAATTCTTATGCATTTATGTATCTAACACCCAAAGTTTGATAGTTAAACTTATAACACTTTGATGTCATAAATCTATGGATAAAAAAAACATAATTCCCTTTTAAAAATTTAGCGATTGAGGTATTTATTATATGATGTTAAAGATTTGAGTGATATGCACTTAAATATGAATGTTTAGGTGTTAGATATGAAAATACACAATAATTGTGTGATATGTATGTAAATGCCTCTAAAATAAAATATATTCTACAGAGATTACAATTCAAAGACATGAACAATAAATATTAATCAAAAATATAACCCAAATCTGCAGATAAGTAAAACATATATGCATATACAATGATAATTTAGTATCTAAACTTAAAGAAATAAAAATGGCATCTAAAGAAAGAAAGGATGGTGCCAAGTTTCTGTATATTATTGAAGGTGACTTCACAGTTAAGTTCCTTAAGTTGAAGCTGCCAAACAACTTGATAGGGCAGATAGATTCAATAATTCGATAAACATCAAATTGTCTGATGCCTTCCCCCTGAAACATTAAGAAACGCTTGCATTCTACATCTGCAAAACCACCTCTCCAACAGGTAAAGTATCAGCAGAATTCAAAATTTATGCCTCCTAGCCCAAATCTAGCAAGAAGAAAATGTCTTTTAAGTCTGCTCTACTCAGTGAGTGTAAATGGTTAGCCTGGATTAGGTTGAGGTTGAAACAATCGTTTCACATGATCAAAGATAGGCCAATAAACAATAATTTCAGTCTGAAATGAAAAATCAACCAGTTCCAAAAAAGTGTAAATGCGATAAGAAAAAGCCTATATTGGGTTGGATGGATTTTATATTCGATCTTGCAGAAATTTCAAGGATCAACTCCGTTACAAATTGAAAATTTCATCAAAATTGTTGTTTGCATGTTGACCAGATCTTTACTTTTCTTAAAAACATCTTTTTCCACACTCTCGCACACAAGATTTTATTATCGTTAGCCTTGTTCCAACTACTCAGTAGGTTGGAGTCTATTTCATAAAATCCTTATCTTTCATTCATTCTAATTGACTGCTAGATCTTAAACTTATTCTTCAACAATCATTTTGAATAACTTTTCTGTTATCTCATGTTGGTCCCCTACCTTCCTAAAACTTGTACCACTAATTTTATCAGCTCGTACAAAGGGCAAATTTTCAAACCGATTTTGCATATTTCTAAATCATTTAACTATATTATCTTTAATAAATATTGCTCAAATCATTCCTCTAATATAATTATACATCTCATTAATAATTTTATTTGACTCTACTTTAACATTCTCATTCATATCATACTCATTTATATCATACTCTGTCTAACTACAATAATTTTTTACCACCCATACTCACATTCATCAAAATAGTCTACTTAATAGCCATTTTATAAAATTTATTGTTTTCATGTTATTCTTTAATCAAATAATACTAATGAGGTACTCTTTTATTGCAAAAATCTAGAAGTAAAGTTAACAATATCATCATTCATGTAGGAATAGATCAAAGATATTTGATATTATAAGCATAGGTATCACTTTGTATTCTAATAAAGACTCATCATTGTTAGAATAACCTTCCATAAAACAGAATACCACATAATCTTTGCTCTATTTATTATAAACCCTCTATCTCCTGAATTTTTTCCCTATTATTTTAAATTTTCATCTATTTAAGTAGATATCTTACGACTCAAAGATATGACATCTATTAAAACATATATACCAAGGCACCACGAATATTTTAGGTGACCACACATTACTTCTAATATCAATAGTGCCCCATCATGCATAATTAATAACTTTAATATACTTTCACACAAAGCTTCACCTTTAGTGCCCACCAAATCAATTCTCATAATATTTGTTGGGATTTTAAATTATTAAAGAAGGTTCTCTTACGCATGTAAGAAATCTCCAAGAACTCTTAGGCACGAAAATGATCTCATCAAACCCAAGGATCAATGGTTGATCAATATTCTTCAATTTGAGCATAGATATTGATGCTTCAGCTGATGGCAATAAGTAACTTAAATGGAAAAGATCAACCTTGATAGCCACCAAATTTGGATCCATAAATAACAAATGTATGGCAAGCGTAAATCTCTTAACTATATTTGAACTAAATTATCCCTTTCTTAAAATTATGGTTAATCCCTAAAATCTAGTATATTTAGCAGTTTTCATTATAATGTAATCCTGATTTTTTTTTTTTAATGAGAAAGTTCCCAAATTCATGTTGCAAATTTAGAATTAGTGGGTCAATTTTAAATATAATAGCTATTCCTATGTATTATTATCCCTTTTAGATAAGGATTAATTTAAATTCAGTTATCCCCTACTGTACTTCTATAAAAAAAGGAATTGGAAACTTACTTTGTTGGAAATTAGTTTTGATTTCAAGCAAAGTTTGCATTTAAAATTTCTTTCCATAATCTCTATTATTGTCACTCTCTAATTCCCTCTCCAATCTAATGAGATCTCCTTTGCCTTAAATAATTAGGCTACGAAGTGCCTGATTTTTTTTTAGAGTGGCACACCCTTACAAAATAAATGACACTGGACATTATTAGGAACAACTTGAAAGAGCTTGGATACCAATCCGATCCAAGCAGCACCACAAATCAATAAAAATCCTTAAAGGATCAATTATTTATATCAACTTAAACACATGTATCAAGACAACTCAAAAACCTCAAATAAGAATCAATTTTACCAAGGAAAGTCAAATCAAAGACCAAAAAGACTTCCAACAAAAAAAGAGCTCGTATAAGATTCAAGTAATGTTGAATCTCTTGACAACAAAACTATTCGATTTAGAAGGTTGATTTGAGGTTGACAAGCTCATTAATCCTATTGTGTGAGATAAAAAACCACTCACAAGAACAAATAGTAATGGCCACAACAACATAGCCAATATCAAAGGGGAGGATTGAAAAAAAGCTAATTGATTCAGTGTCCCTTGTGTAAGAATGGGAGTTACGCACATACTATTGATTATAGTTTAATTATGGGAGGGTGCATTTACATCATTTACTATTAAAAACTATGAAAATTATTGTGGAGAAAGATTGGAATATCCTTAAAAAAAATGAACAAATAGATAAAGATCCCCTCATTCAAATCATTGGAGGAGATTGTTCCAATTGTAAAGAATACTTGAATCATGTAGAAATCCTAAGAGCAATAGTTATCCATAAGTTATGCACCATTGTCATCAATTACGAGACCTGCATAGTAGCAATACTGTATCACAACAAGACTTGCGTTGCAACAAGAACTACAGCAGAAAGAGACCTATATATCATAACAAAGCCTACAACTCGGCATAATTTACTTTGCAACAAGAACTCATGGCTTTGCACAAATGTAATAAGAAAAATGAAACAAACAACCTATGCCG
Source organism: Phalaenopsis equestris (assembly GCF_001263595.1). Taxonomy (NCBI): domain Eukaryota; kingdom Viridiplantae; phylum Streptophyta; class Magnoliopsida; order Asparagales; family Orchidaceae; genus Phalaenopsis; species Phalaenopsis equestris. The sequence goes on along the minus strand of NW_018164444.1, from coordinate 71,467,795 downwards.
CAACAAGACTTACATTGTAACAACATTTATGCCATAGCCTTACATGTAGATAGGCTCGCATTGCATCCTAAAGCACCACAACACCCAAGATTTAACCAATAACTCTGAGAATGTTACAGCTATCTTCATAAGGGTTACCTTACAACTACCCCTGAGTACAGCAGCATAGCCACTCCATTGCACACTTCTACAATATTTGTAGCTTATTTTTGTATCCCCAATATCAACTTTCTTGATTATCGAAGAGGCATCTTATATTGAAGTCCTTCCAACATCCTTAGAGATGGAACACCCTTATACATTGTTGTCTATAATTGGTAGTCAATTATTATTGAACATGGAAAAATATATCTCCAGTTAAAAATGTAAATCGATTTATCAATCCACAAAGGTGGCTGATTTTATGGTGATTTCATTCAATGCCTTGTAATTGATGCACATTTGTTGATTACCTTTTATTATTATTTTTTTTTTGGAAGTGATGCTATTAGTGGTCTACATAGCAAAGAGCTCATTTGTATGGCCCTTGTTCCATTAGATGGAGTAGTTATTACATAATCTCTTCTTATTCAAGTTAAGAGAGTTGATAAATCATTTGATTTAATATAAAGTCTCTCTCAAAAAGTGAGAATTTATGCTCCACAATTCTATTGACAACAAACACATGACCAGTTGGAAACAAAAGGATAGAAATCTTCACAATAGTTGGTTAAGCTGCTTTATTAGAGTACATCAAATACTAAAAAAATTAAATAAGTACTTTCGTGTCCTATAATCTCACATAGGAGAAACAATATTTTTACAACTCACATCTTCTAAGAAAATGAAGAAGAAGCAATACAAAACTAAAATTGGCCTAAATAATCTTTTTAACTTGCCTGAGAAACTTTAAAAAAATAGAGAGATTGCTTGAGACTACGAGTTTTTAATCATCTTTATTAATCAATACGTCTACCACTTTTAGTAGCAAATGGTGGCACACTCCAAAAGATTCGGACTTCATAATTCACATGACAAATATCTAAAAGAGTAACCTTATAATTAACATAAAAAATGCAATTCTCCATAATCCCAAGCTTGAAAATGAATTAGTTGTCCCATTTGTGTATTCAAACTCCCTCTAAGCCGCCATAATGAATAAGGATTTAGATAGACTTTCATCTCCAATGTCAATCTTCATATCAACTCCTAAACAGTAGGTTTAATTGCTGCCACAATAAAAAAATGATTGAAACAAAATCCATCTTAACTTTGATATTGATCAGGAAGAGCTCCTCCTTAGCTTGTTACTATTGTTTGGATTGTTATATTTGATATCCTGGTTGCAATTGAAGTATTTTTGTTGTTCCACATTCCACATCATCAAATTGTAGCTGGAAAACCTCAAACAAAGGTGATATCTAGATGTGCATAGCCATACTGAAAAAAGTTATAAAAAAAAAAAGAAGTTTGATCCCACCATCCAAGTTCTCAGTATCGACAATCATGTCACATATTGGTACTAGCTTCATATAACCTTGAATGAAATTCACTTATTTTGCACAAAATTACAGCATATATTTCTCTTTATCTTGTGGTGCGCCATCATAATCATTGCCCGCAACTTAGGAGACCATCATCCTCATGCCTTGATTTCCATTATGGGGAGAACATTGCATAATGTGAAGTAGCAATGTCTGCTGTCTAAGAAGTCATTTGTTCTGAAAAAGATTAGAATTGTCTTCCAATTTAGCAGTCCTGAGAGAAACTCCCAGATTCATAGTTTCTTCTTCATATTGGTCGGGGTCAAATTTCTGAGTAAAATCAACGAACTCTTGCACCTATTTTTTCCATAATTCTTCCTTTCTTGCACAATCCATAATTCATGTTCTAATACCAAATTTGATCACAATCTCAAGGCTTACAAATTTTAGAAATCCTAACTGAGAGCTCTAAAGCATTGAAAGATTAATATAATTTATCCCAAGCGCTAAGTTTACTGCCAAAGGGGGAATTAGTCATTGTAGCTCTTTCCGTCCTTTCCGTCCACCTGCTAATCAATTCATGTTATTGAATGAAGCAACAAGACACTTTAGGAGGGCTTCAATTCAAAAAATGTTTGGAATATATCATCTAAATTCTCTATACTCCGCAAACTAGGGTTGCAAACGAGTCGAACACGAGAGAGGCTCAGCTCGTGTTCGGCTCGTTTATATTTCGAGCACAAAAAGTGTGTTCGTGTTCGGCTCATTTGCTCGGCTCGTTTGCTTAACGAGCTGAACACGAGCTCTTCACAAACAAAAAGTCGTTTTGACAACCCTAATCACGTAGCCATAAGATGTTTAGGATTGGGGCAAGATTTAAAAATTATTGTTTATATTAAAACATCATTTGAATCTAATTTAATAATTTTTATTCTATTTTCTTAATTAATACTTTTACTTGATTATAAATCTTATATATATATATAAAGAGTCAAATACGAACGAACAAATCTTTGTTCGTGTTCGGCTCGTTAACTAAGCGAACGAACCGAACACAAGCTGTTTGCGAACGAGCAGTTTTGACAGCCCTACCTCAAACAATTGTTGAACTGTGGCAGTCCTGGGAGATACTTCAAAATTTGACATTTCTTGATTACTTGTAGATTCTTCATGTTGATTAGCTCTGAAGTTTGAGTGAAAACAGAGCTCACATTCGCTCATATAGTGCCATAATTTCCCTTTCTTACAAAGGCCATAATTCATGTTATAATACCAGATTTGATCTCAATCTCAAGAGTATCAAATTTTAGAATTCCTAAGAGAGAAATCTAGACTTTTGCAGAACAAATATGATTTCTCCCAGGCACTATACTTGCTATCAGAGGGAGAATTAGTCCTCATAGCTTTTTCTGTACCCTTGCCAATCAGTTCCAACTATTGCACAAAGCAGGAAGAGGTTTTAGAAGATTTCGATTATTTAGATGGAGAAGTGGGGTAGATGGTATGAAAGCTTGAAGTTGCCATGGATAGCTTCGCAAAATAAAACCGCTGAAGAAAAGAAGGATGAGATGAAGAGGTTAAATATGGTTTTGGAGGAGGAAATTTGATTGATTTATTCCTTGCTTCAATGAAGATTTAAATAAGGTTACAAGGGTTTAAGTAATGAGAAAAAAATAAATAAAGCAATATCAAATCTTAAAATAAGAAAATAAATAGCAACGCTCCTTATTTCAAAGATTTTAAACATTAATGAAAACCGATTACTCGTAAGAAGATTTGATAGGCGCCCTCACTTCTTGGCTTATTCAACCAGCACATTGGACCACGAGACTCTCCCAGGTCATTCCAAAATTTCTGTTCCCATATATGGCTAGCAAACAGTAATCACAAAATCCGCACCATTCGCAATAGGATTTGATTACTATTTGTTAAAAACTAACCTCAAAAACATCAAAACAACATCTCAAAATGGACGTCCCCTCGCAAGCCAAAGACAACGCTTTCAACTTACAAACAAATCCACATCGCCATGATCATTAAATGGTGAAGTATCATCCAACCCATTCAAACTGATTAGCTTGGAAAAATGTTTTACATTAACCAAAATAAGCGGAATCAGAACAGCATAGCGTAGCTACCTAAAAATTTAAAGAGCAATATCCCGTCTTACTTTTCCAAGAAAATTAGCAATTTCAAAATATTTCGTAGTTAAATCATCCTGCAAATTGAATTATGAGTAATATTTAAAATTAACTACACCTCCAATGGGAGAAGAGTCAAAATCAATTCAAAAAGAAGAAAAAAGGATGCATGGAAAACATGTTCAAGCAAAAGAAGCGAACACTTGGAAGTCCAAAAAATGTTAAAATCAACACCACAAGATTGAAAGAACAATGCATCGGGAAAAAAAGTTAAGAAAAGTAGCTACCTCATTTTTCAGCTGCATCATAGCATCATAAATAGCAAAACCTTCAGTCTCCATTCCAACCTGCAAATGACAAAATAAACAAGAGATGTATAACTTTTATATGCATTAATGTAGTAGTTGTGCTGCAGAAGCACCATTAAAATGTAATAATGAACCAACAGCGACAAAAGCAACCGCTAGATGATACCACAAACAGGCATGATTGGCTTGTTAGAAAACAAAATCCGGTGGAGTTGTAATACCAAGCACACAATCTGTGCTATGTTTAAAAAATCCCAGTGGTCTAAAATGTCAAAATCCTCTTAAAAAAAAACTTATCACGATAACAAATCTTGAAAAACTATTTCCCTATATGCCTAGAATAAAAGTGTAGATATTCGTGCTACTAGAATTGGAAAGGACACCCTACAAATCGATATTCATTTTTTAAAACGTAAGCATAAACCGGAATGCCACTGGGATGGATTTGAGGAAAGGAAACTCTTTTGTTTATAAAGAAAAATTCTCTTAACAAAAAGAAACTTTGAGAGTATAGAGTGTTGGATGAGATAACCATAATCCTCCTTGGACAAAATGATTGAATCAGAATAAGCAGAAGTGCTAAAGGCAATCATAAAAAAGCTAGAGACAAGCTGAGCAATAAAGGGATATTCGAACTTGGGCCAGCAACATTTCGAGGAATGAATAGTGCATTCACAATGAGAGCAAATAAAAAGGGTGCTTCGTCCACAGCTATGAAAATAACGATGTCTCATAGCAATGGCAGAGTGGTGAAAAGCTGGTGGAGAGAGCCAACAAAATCGATTGACCCAAAGGACTCAATAGTGTTTGGCAATATTGAGAATGATAGATTCACTCGTCATCAAAGATTGTACAAGTTAAAAGGAAGGATGAAAACTTAGAAAAAGTTATGACAGCAAAAATGGTCATATCAATATTAATGGCGTGTATCTATGGTAAATGGCATGTATTGTAGAAGCTCATCCCACTTCCTTGCAAGAAACTATATTAATCCAAAAAAGGAAAATCATGTCGTTACATAGAAAATATTTCATAATATATGGTGTAGACTAAAGAGATGTCATTTTATTAGAATGGTCATTTACATACAAACCACACAATTTTAATGAATTTATATATTTAAAATCTAAAGTTGATTTTTATATTTATAAAACTCAAAAAATTCATATCACATAAAAAAATACCAATATCATAAACTTTTCAAAAATGAAATACACATTTTCATGCATAGATTAAATTGTTTGAATGTAGATATCAAAGTGACGAGGGGCAAGGGAGAGGACCGAACGGTTCTGTCGGCGATAAAAAGTTGGGGTGTGGTGAGTCGCCCGTAAGAAGTTGTCGGTCGCCGGAATTGAAATATCATCGCCCGCTTCGGAAGGACGTTTTAATTTGCATATAGATTTAAGTTTAGAAAAATATGAAATCAAACTGACCCAATAATTTTCACAGTTTAAATGAAAGAGCACTCTACCTCAAACCATATATCTATCCCGAGGGATAAACACAAGACTTGAGGATGAGGCTTGATCAAATAAATTAAGAAATATATGACGTCCGTTTGGTCAGCGAAACTGTTTTATTTGCCGACAAATTTCCCTATTTAATATGAAAAATTAAATAGGGTTTATTTTAAGCTGGGTTCGGAAAAGCTTCTTATAAGAGCAAATCTCTATTGTTAATTACATCTTAAATGACCGAAGTCACTTAAGAATACTCTCGGTAAAAATCAGGAAAAATTATCTTCAAGGACTTCAAAAGGATGAGACTTTTCATGAAATCGAACAAGAAGGTGTGAAAGGGGAATTGCTCAAATTTGGAACATTTATTACAGAATCCAAAGGAAAAAGAACTAGGGGATGTCACAGATCCAGAGGAGATCCTCGGTGACTTCCCAGTCTACCCTATAGTTTGGCTTCAGTTTCGAGGAGATATATTCAAGTGTTTTATCCTGCCAATTTTATCTATTTAGGGCTTACATTCGTGTGAAACGATCACACAAATAGCCTGAAAGATGTGAGGATTTAGGTCGTAACGAACGACAACCTCAAAATCCTAAAACGAGTTAGGGTTTAGATCGTACAGTAGAGCTATACAAATGCCTAAAGAAAAGGTTGAGAATTTATGTTGCGCTAGACAAACGCGTTAGGCGAACAATCTCGAAATCCTATGGATTGTCGTTTTAATTTCTAGGAAATAAATGGTTTAGCTGGGGAAGACATGTTCTGCTGTTGAAGATGGTCGTGCTGACCACCGCGCTAGCTCCAAGCTCCACGACATGACGGGTTTAAGTTTTCCGTGATGAATTTAAGTTTTCTAGGGTGTCAGGTTATAATGTCAAATCAGGTGACCCTATGGTTGTAGTTCTTTAAAAAATTTATGGGGGCATGTTAAAGTTGATTAGAGAGACACCAGTTAGGATCCTACAATTTTCTCGTTCTGACACCACTATTTTTTATTGGATTCACTTAGTCCAAATGAATTTAATAAACTCAACTTAATGAGTTCCATAATTTCATTTAGACCATCAGAAGCCTCGTTAGCAACCGTAGGTTACCTCCTCCGAGGGATTCCCGATCATCTGATAGAGACATCTTAATTTAGTTGTAATACAAGTAACAAAACTTGAGGAAACAAACTGAAATGATTTATATAAATGAAAACAAAGAAACATCGTCCAAAAATCTCAAGAAAGGTCGTCAAAAGACTCACGACAAGAGAAATGCGAGGAAATCAACAAATCAACAAATCGATTAAAATCGTAGAAAACACGAGAAAATCCCGAAAAGAGACCACGAGTGCTTTGTCCAAAAATTCCAAGAAAAACATATGAAAAAATCAGAAAAGAGGGGGACCGCAAGCACTCGGGTCGGGGCTAGGCTCAACTATATATTAGTACTCGAGGATCGTCGAAGGCTACTCGGTCACTCGAAGGCTACTCGTCGAAGGCTACTCGGTCACCCGGATGTATAAAGTCCGCCACTCAACTAGAAAGGTGTCATATCGAACCTAACTCAGGAGGGTACTCCTTAGCATAAACAGGTGATCAACATGTGAACAACCGATGTTTAAAATGTATTTAAAATTTATATTTTCAGCATGCACATAGGTTTCAAACATGCAAAAATTGGGTTGTATCAATTTTGTTTGTAGCAAAAAATGTATTTTTATTTTAGAAAAAAATGTATCTGTTTTTATTAATTTTGTTTTTATCAATTTTGAAAAATAGTTATCCACGAGTCGATCGCACTGTCGGGCATAAGGCTACCAACAACCTAAGAAGGTTTGGGTCAACTCCCGCTAGTCTTGTGTCGGTGAATGATATTACCATCCTACAGCTCACCGGGTTCCTGAATCAGATCCTGATGGGTTCCTGAATCGAATCCTGATGTCATAGGATGACATATCACTCTGCTCTATCTCCGGTGTGACTTTGTCATCACTACCCTAAGCCCCAAAATAAAACCGACCTACTTGCGATCTTATCTGATGATTTCACGTATAGCAAAAAGCTATACATGGACACTTATGTATCAGACATAAGCATCGAAAATCGAACCAAGAAGCAAAGAAAGAAAAGAACAAAAATAGGGTGAGAGAGAGGAGATACTGGGGACTGATCCACCTAAAATATTGAAAAGAACGGAGGATGAGGCAGCTCTCAAAACTCATGACGAAAAAGACCTGAAAAGGAAGACCCGAAGATCCTTGAATCAATTCAAAAGGATATCACTTTCTCACATTTTTATAAATGACTTAACGCGAGTCAAAATGACCTCCTAACATCGGTATCCAAACCCCAAATATATCTTTTATGAAATCAATTCCCCAGGATAAAATTCAGAAATCTCCCAAACTTCATAAATCAAGCAAAAGGAAAGTGACATCGGGGAAACCACCACTAGTATTTCCAAACCCATACAAAAATCAAGATCTTCTGTCAAATTAATCAATAGCCTCATATATCAAATAAGCATAAAATCTTCCCATAGAACCAGAGAAATGTTCACGGTCGGGGTCAATATAGGAGGGTATAGCCACCAAGGGTTTTGTTCAAGGCAAAATAGGGCAAAAGAGACTCACGGCCAAGGCAATCCAAGGCACAAAAGGAGCGGAGGCTCACGGCCAAGGCAACCAAAGGCACTAAAGAAGCCCACGGCCACGGGAGCAACAGGAAAACTACCCAAAGTATTGCTTTTGATATGTAAGAGAGTGAATGGACAAGCTTGTATAAATCATTCAAACCAGCTCCAATTTCCCCCAAATAAGACATAAGAAATATGCTCAATTTATTTTTGATCACCTCACTCTATAGATAGTGCAAATGCACATGTTTTTGGATGGCAAACTTGATTCATCCATAACATTCAAGTCACCCTAAGTTCGGCAGGAAGAGTCAAACAACCCCGGGTAGCCTACCAACAAGCCCATGGGTGGAGCTAAGAACAAGCATGGACCAACTCCACTACAAGCCTTCGGGTAAGAGCAGAAAAAGGCACAAGACAAGCCCCCAACAAGCTCTCGGGTAAGAGCAGAAAAATGACACAAGACAGGCTCTCAACGAGCTCTCGGGGAAGGGACAGAAGCAAGCAAAGGGCAGCCACCAAAACTCTCTAGTAGGGACCAATATAAGGCATCAATCATGGGCTCTCGGGTAGGGACTAAGGCAAACAAAAATCAAACCCAAACCACTCCTCGAGCAGGGACAGGACAAGACAACATCGAGCTCCCAAATAGGGGTTAAAGCAAATAAAATCGAACATTCCCACAGCTATGGAACAGGGACAGGAATAAACACCACAACAGGCTCTCGGGTACGGGCTCTCGGGTAGGTGCTAAAACAAGCAAACTGAGCTCCCAAATCAAGCCAAAATAAATCCCTCAATGTTAACAAGTAAAGTTCACATACCCAAGACAAGATCTCAATCTAAAACCCAACCTCCAACCCTTCCAAAGTGAAAACCTAGCCCCTAAAGAGATCAAATCAAAACTTTAAAGGCTAATCAAATGCAGTATATGATAGCAAATCCAAACCCAACCATTTTTAGGCAAACCGAAAACCAGCAGGGGCAAAAGGAATAAAGCCACACCCCAAATCAAACAAAAATAAGCCTCATAATCAGGCAAGAGTCAAGAGCTAGAGCAGGTAAGACCGAGCCCTAATGGAGGCCAAAAACCGAGCCACTCAAGGCTAAAATAGGGCCCAAGCATAGATAGAAACTCAAGCTTTAACAGAAAACTCAAGCTTTAACACTTCA
>NW_018164444.1:71448190-71458550 GCF_001263595.1 Phalaenopsis equestris | reverse complement strand
TTTGAAACATCTTTTGAAACATCAAGATATAGAGCCCAACATATGTCTTAACAAGAGCAATAATATAAAGAGTATAGTTAAGCCCCCAACTTAAATATTCCAAGCATGAAACAACTTCCAATAGAGGTTTAAACAAAGTGATGCCTCGTGAGGTGCTAAACCCAACCACCAAAACAAGTTACAAGACTTGTCGAATTAAATAAATCCTCTCATAACATGCATTCCAAGCAAGGAAGAGCCATAAGAAACCAAAACCGAGCCCCCAAACATGCATGAAAGGCCAAATAAACTTTTCAATATCTCATACTAATAAGAATAGATGAAAAGCCTCATAATACATATCCCAACATGCTTGCAAGACGAGCCAGCATCAGCTGAAAGCTACATTTTCAATTATTTCAACTTGCTTTTGAACAAAAAGAGGAAAAAGAAGCTAGCATCGTCTCAAAGCCACGTTTCAACCTTCTCATTCACAATAATAGAAATATGTCATAGTTTTACCATTTTAACCAAGTAGGGAAAAGAGAAAAGTCGATAACATGCTATACTTATATCCTTCTAAACAGGTAATCAAATCTAGCCCTTAAAGTATGTTTGCATTTCTATTCCTAGATGCTTGAGTCTCATGTATTCAAAAATACAAGTGTCAACTAAGTCAGCATGTTGTATCACCCATCGCACCAAGCTAACAGGGGCTCGACAGGGCAAAACCGAAAAAAGGGCAAGGCACAAAAGGGGAAAAGGTATCTCCTTGAAGCAAAAGAAAGTAACACAGGAACTTTAAAGGCACTCCCCAACTTCAACTCGCAAGATGAAACCAATTCAAGCACATTCAAGCACTAGAAAATTAAAGAAGTAAGTGAGAAAAGAAAATAACAGAGTTTCCTCCCTCTCTAAGAGATTTTATTCGGCATACCCTCAGGGCTACAAAACCGAGCTCTAATATATACCAAAGAATGATTAAGAAGATACGACAGAAGGATCGAGCGCAGAGGATACGATCCTCGTAGAGGCCACGCTTTGCGGCAAGGAGGGTCGAGAGCAGAGGATACGATCCTCGCAAAGGATAGGATCCTCGGCAATAATAAGAGGATGGGTCGCCTGCGAGGTTGTCTCGCGTGCGAGAGGAACGAGCGCGGGGACGAAACTCCAACGGCACGAAGGAGTGGGTCAGGTGAAACCGAGCGAACCGTAGTTAGGACAGGGGTCCATGAGCGCGAGAGGAAGAAAGGGAAGGGGAAATAAACTAGGTTAAGGATTTTTTAACATAAGTTATTAATTATAATAATAATAATAATAAAATATTATTTATTATTATAATTAACACATAAATATGTATTTTCCCCAAAACGTGCCGTCGCAATGAAACGAACGTCTCCTCTAGGCAAAATCGATGTCCCAGACGCATCGGCTCGTTTAGATGACCTCGTCGACGATTGAGACGAAAACACGTCGCGACCCGAATCACGTCAAAAACTCGGCTAAAATTCGATTAAACAGGACGGCGAAGAACGCGGCAGCGTCAAATCAACGAGTACAGTTAATCCTAAAGCCGACAGTCCTATAGGAATACTCCCTGAGTTCCTTCAAAGTAGTCTTACCTGCTAAACAATAGCGGTCAAAAACAATAGCGGTCAAAACCGGTCAAAACTACTATATGGAACGTCAAGTCGAGCGAAGAAAAGTTCAGAATTGCTAACGGGGAGGGCTCCTTCACTAGTTTACTAGGAGTGGTCGACAGAAAGGTCCTACGGCTAGATCCTAGGCTACTAAGGAGGGGAAAACTGCACCTCGATCGAAAGCAAGGTCAACAGGTCCTCAAGGCAGAGATAATAAGGAAGTCTACATTGATTTTTATTGATTTAGAAAAAGCTTACGATAAGGTTCCAATAGATATCCTTTGGATAGTTCTTAAAAAGAAACGTGTTGTTATGACTTATATTCAAGTCATTAAAGATATGTATACAAGAATTGTTATTTGCGTTCGAACAGAGGATTAACCAAATATTTTCCTACTTCTGTTGGTTTACATCAGAGATCGGCTTTAAGCCCATAACTTTTAGCTTTAGTTATGGATGGTCTTACTAGAAACTTACAGGAGGATGTACCATGGTGTATGTTTTTTGTTGATGATATCCTTCTTGTGGATAAAGCGAAAGAAAATCTCAGGAAAAACTTGTTTTATGGAGGTCTATCTTGGAGTCTAAAGGCCTTCGTTTGAGTAGAACTAGATCTGAATACATGGAAAATAATTTTAGTAGTAGTAGCTCTAGTGAGAGAAATGTAACTATTGGTAATCAAATTATTAAAAGGTGTGAACGCTTTAAATATCGAGTCTATTGTTCAAAATGATGGTGATATTCATGGGGATGTTATTAGTAGAATTCAAGTAGAGCATGTTATTGGATTTAAGTAAGAAGTAAAAAATTTATAGCCAATTTACGCATGTTAAAAGTAAGAATATTAAGATGCATGTGTAATAAAAATGAGAATATAGATTGAGAAATAATTGCATCAGACAAATAGTGTGAGCTGCATTTATTCCAGAAAAGATATTGGAGAATAGACTATTATGGCATTTACAACAAATAATACAAATGTACCCCACAAGACGAATACACAAAATCAGTGTTGAATGATTAGGAGGGACAAAGGTAAACAAAGGTAACATGTTAGAATGATTATGTCAAAGCAAATATGAGCCATCATTTGAATATAAACTAATGTACAATATACTTAGTGGTTTAGATGTATAAAAAAAAGGCAAAAAAGCACGAATAAGATAGATGTATAAAATTAAGGTGAATGATTTGAAAGAGAGAGAGAGAGGAAAAAAGTAATATGAGTAGAACTATATTAAAAAAGATTTGGTAGAATAAGCTTAATGCCTCAAGCAGCACTTAGTAAAAACAAATAAAAAATATTGATTCATAAAGCTAACACAAAATAAATAGAAGTAAACGACAAAGATGAAGGCTTGATGCATTATTCTCTGAAAGAAATACAACTTTGACCTAGAGCTAACAAGGCGTGAAACTCCGCGTGAACCAAAATGACTTAATCTGGAACTTTGAGGTGGTTCTCAAAATGTCAAACAATAAATTTTTATCCATCGTCCATCTATCCATTTGTGGCTTAAATTTGTTAAAAATCAACACAGTTTTTTTCCCAAGGTTCCGTTAAGTTAATTAAAAGTGAAACAAGCTAAGAGAAATTTAGTTAAAAAGTGCACCGGTAAACCAAAATGTTTTCCTGCATGAGCCTCTGCTGCAGCCTAAATAAAGTAATATGTCCTTATGAAGTTTGAGAATAGCTGTCAAACAGGGATAGCAAGAAGCCTACGTAAAGCTAATTCAGACCAAGTTCTACATGGCCGTTAGATCAGCAATCATAAACATGGATTTGCCAACAACTCAACATATTAACCAACCTAATAATAATGACTCTTAACAAGGTATCTCATACAATCACAAAAAAAAAAGCTGCAGGGGTATTCATGATAGCTAAATTGAATTAGCTTTGAGAAAAGACCAGAAATAACTTGAAAGCTAAGTTAACTAAAGAATGAGTTATTTTTTGTTCGCTCAAATGAAATTCATAAGTTTCCTAGCGAAATAATTCATAAATTCAACCCAACATAAAGATTAAAGGAAAAAATTGTATGAAGATAATTCTGGGGAGGCTGAACATTCATATATGCTAAAACAAAAAATGATATTACGTACAGTTTCACCATCATCACGTGTAGTTCCAGTTAAATTGATGTAACTTGAGAGCTAAGTTAACTAAAGAATGAGTCATTTTTTCTTCGCTCAAATGAAATTCATAAGTTTCCTAGTGAAATAATTCATAAATTCAAAGCAACATAAAGATTAAAGAAAACAATTGTATGAAGATAATTCTGGGTAGGCTGAACATTCATATATGCTAAAACAAAACATGATATTACGTACAGTTTCACCATCATCACGTGTAGTTCCAGTTGAATTGATGTAAAGATAGATTGGTTGCTTTGGATCCATCCATTGCAGGTACATCAGTTCAGCAATAACCAGCTCCGTTACAGCAGGCACCAGCTAAACAAGAAAGAATAGTTCAACAAAAGATTTCTAGAATTGTATGCCACCTTTTTGTTTGAAAGATGACCAAAAAAATAAAAAAGATAACAAGTACAACAAAATTAACAAAATAAAAAAAAATTTGTATTTTTTTCCTTGCGGAATGAAAACCAAGAGTGCAATATTAACAAAGTTGTAACTGCAATATAAAAAAGGTTTTATCATAAAACGAATCAACGACAGTGTAAACCTACTTGGCCATTTTCATAAAGCAGGAAGGTCATAACACTTACAGGCATGCCAATATAGACAATTCGCCCATGAAGTAGCAAGGATGGCAAATCTGGTGGAGGTTTTCTTGGCCTGTGCTCATTGTAGCTAACAGAACGCTCCACCTAGTTCAGGTAAAATATAATGAAAATTTGCAGAAAAATTTAAGAATGCTGAAACGGCTAAAATACATAAATAAGTTAAGTAAAGATATATAGTGTATCCAAATATGCATGTATCAATTTCCTTACAATGAAATCAAAAAATAAATTAAAGGGAATAATAAACGACAAGCAGAAACCATAATGATATGCAATGCAAAGCATAATTTTGTATGAATAATAGGTTTAATCAGATTGCAAAAATACAAGAATCTCACTTATTGCATCGAGAATCGCCCTAATAAGGGATTTAATAATAACTAAAAGTAACTGGAACAATCACTAAAGCTGTTTTATCAAATTGATTTTCCTTCTTTGCAAGTGCAAGAAATAATCAATTTAAGTAATATCAAGTTGCAATAAAGCGAACATGATGGTTTGGGCTATTTGAGCTTTGATGAAAGACACTCTATGCTGTTTGTATCCTATGTATTAAATTACACTTTTTGGGCTAACATCAAAGCGAGGCAGGGTAAAATAAATATGGTACAAGTAGGAAAGGCATTTGATATGCGGGGCATTAGGAGTGTTCAACACCCCACAAGCTGAGGTATTGCAAAGGGAACCAAAGGCTCGCCTTTTGCGCCCAATTAGTGAGGTGATAGCCCCAGGTTATAATTTAAATTAAATAAATGTCAAATAGTAAGACTTTCATCAATTTTAACTATCCTATCGATTTAAATAAAAATGTGAACGAAAATATTAATTATTTCTGATCTCTTAAAAATTGGTATGCTATCAAATAATTTTCTCTAGTATATAATCTTGAACAAACACCAAAGCATGACTAGTCTTTATCACTCTTGCATTGTGACAATCTTTGGATCCCCGTCGCTTTGCTAGAGCTCCCCTATCTTTCTTAGCTTGTTATACCAACTCAATGCTCATCTTATTTAATGTTGATTTTTCAAATTGTTTTATTATATATTTTTGTACCAATTAAACTTTGGAGTAAGAATATAAATCATATGATTATGATTCTTTTTTCATTATATTTGATTTTTAATTATATTTTATTTTAATTAAATATTTTAAATATTAAATTCATACTAAGGAGATTACAAATCAACTAAAACATCTCACCGTATGTCTCCGCCTGTTAAAACATTGCTTGCATCTTCCTTGTAGCTTATGTTTCTTTCACATAGCCTCATATGAGTCCATGGAGCCTAAATAGCCTAACTTAATGGTCGAGTTGATCTAGATTAGCTTATCACATGTCAAGTTAGCCAAAAATAGCTAAATCCAGTAGATTTGACCCACGTAATTGTCAAGTTTAGCTAATGCACATTTTCTTGGTATCCTTCTAGATCATGAATTATTTCGTCAAGTAATTGGATCCTATAATAAATTACGGGAATAAAATAAAACAAATTTGTAGTCAAACCATCCAAGATACTGATGACCCAGCTTACATTATAATCAACCATGATATTGTTGTAGTTGGCTCATGAAATGCAGCTACTCCATGATGTGACTATGCAACAATTGCCCCAATTATCAAACTCTACCCAACCATAGATGTCAACTATGTTGTCACCATTAAATTGATGGTGGAAGTAAGCGCATAGCATAAAAGTCAACTTAAATGCTTGTTGTTGTAGCCATCTTGTTGATGTGATTAACCCAATGTGGCCATAGATGCGTAGTCAACCAATATTAAAGATTATTATGTACTTCCACTTGCAATGTGATGAGCCATTCTGATGGCGAGATTGGCTCGTAGTGAACGCCTTTCTTGAGTAGTAGCACTTCCGGACACAATTTTTGCCCCATAAGTTGTCAACGCTTGATTTGCTCTACATATAAAAGCAAATAATGCTTTTATGCATGATTATATGCAAAAAAATGATCCTTACAAGTACTCAGTTGTCCATGTTTCCTTACGTTGACCACTGCCTCCAATTTGTCCATGTGAAATAAACCACTGTAACCTCTTGAATTCTCTTATAAGCACTATGGAGATCTCCTCGGCTAGATTAATGGGAAAGGTTCTTAGAATCTCTTTTTGTCTCATCATTCTCTGAAACTTGTTTTCTCCACTATGAGATTTATCGGTGAAATATAAAATTGGATGTCGATTTGAATTGCACAAGCTATATTGGATGGGAAATTTTATTTTGAACGCTATGAAAGATATCCTCACAACATTCTAACATCTTTTCAAGTTCCAATAATCACACTTGGTAGTCCTTTTCAAGTTCCAAGGTCAAGAAGGGTACTAGTAATGCTCCTCACAAGTTCAATGCTAGTGATCTAAACTATGAGATCAAATCAAGCCACCCTTTTTTAAGCCTGGATCGAAGATCTAAAAAATCTTTGGAAAACCTAAATCAAACTTGCAATTAAAAAAAAATGTAGAGTGTGTTTTGGCCAAAAATTAGATTAAGGAATAAAATGGGGCCTACAGCTAAAGTTTAGGTTGACCGTTCTTTGATGAGGAATTGATGAACACTTCCAATTGGATTGGATCTTACTGCCATTAGATTGTTTAGGCATTTTGAAAATATTCCATCAGAATAGCAAAATGATTGTATGATATTTAAATGAGCCCTTAATTATTTATAATAGCAGAAGGGAATAGCAAACAATATTTCAAATTCAAATTATAGGATAATAACTACCCATGGATCAATAAATCAATTACAATAGGATAATAATTATCCTTAATCTAATGAAAATCTAAACTAATTCCTCAACAATAGATCGGGTAGCCCTCCCCCCTTCATATCCAATTAAGGGTGACTAACCAGATGAAGGTAAGATGGTGATTTTGGTTCCTTTGGCTTGATCACGTAGCATTCCATGATGAATTAGACTTGCTCACATTGAAGTGTTCAACCACTGTTGACATGTAGCCTTAAAATGTGGTTCCATATGGGTTTATCAATCCTAAATGGCCCCATACACTAGTTAATTTGAAGTAACTTGACCATTAGGTGAGCTTAAAGTTGTTTATTCTAATGGAATTAACCCAAGTGGTCATCTTGCTTGAAGATACAATTGGATCAACAAATGTAAAATATTTTAATACAAAAATACCAAAAACAAAACATTTGGCAATAAAAACAGACATCTTTATAACAAACACATTTCAAATAATATTGAACCAAATAGCCTCTTAAGAAAAGGATGATAAGTTTGTTTGAGTCCTTCAGTTTTGAATCTTTTTTATCTTGTATTCAAAACTATTAGGAAAGTTAATCTAACGGATATGGCTACATAAGAGTATCATAATGCTTCATTTTTGTCTCTTTAATTTTTTTTTGTTACAACTGACAAGTAAGCCTTATCCAAAACTCTAGCTTTCTTGCTCTATAGGATGAATACCATATATTTTCTCCTTTAATTTAAAATTTAGTAATTGCATAGTTTTTTAAAGTTCCTTGCACCATTCCAAGAAAACAAAATCAATCATTTCACAATTAAATGTGCTTTTACCATCACTGATCTCAACATCTTTTTTAATTCAACTAGGTTTGACCGGCTCAATTGTGCCCTCTCAAATGTCCAACAATTCCAACTCTCCAACTCATACAAAATAGCAATTTTGTCACTACTTATTTAAATTTCTCAGACCCGCCATAATGTTTCCTTAGGATGAAGTCCCAGGAGGCGCCCTTACATTTCGATCAAAAAACAAGCACGACTTCCGAATTTCAAAATCAATATAAAAAAGAAAAGGTGCATATGGCTGACATCGCCCACCAAACTCTTATCAGTTTTTATAACTTTGAGTGGCGAAGCACAGTCACTCGTACGCGCCATTTCCTTACTCAAACCCAAGTCCTCAAGGGTTCCTATGCACCAAACACCAGACCATGAAGCGGAAGACAAACCTCACCACTTTTCCCAAACTCAAACCAAAATTTAGGTTCAGATCACGAAAAACTTCTCCTCTGCAACAGTGAAAGAACCCTACTTCTATCCTTCACGACCGCTTGCCATCTCTCAACACTCTCAACCAACAAAAAGTGTGATAAACTTGCAAAACAACAAAGAAGCCATTCTTACCTGGGCTGGAGTGGCCATCAACTTCGGGCTGTCAAGGAGGTCGAGATACGGCGGGGTGTCCAATACCGCCCGCTTTAACTCTAGGGCTTCGGGAGAGGTGGTGGCTACTGAGGCGAGCTTGGAAAGGAAAGGATCTTTAGGGTTCAGGGGCGGTATCAGAGGTGCCTTCGCCCACCAGTCACCGGGTAATGCTCTTCTAGATGACGGCGATGAAGTAGAGGAAGCGGAGACGAAAACGGGGAACCGAGAGCAAAGGGTTTGGAAGCATAGGCTTCCACACGCCATTCCTTCTTTCTCAACTTGTAATCGATGCCTCTGTTACTGTGGATTTTTTTGATAGGGAGGGAAGAAGGCATCGATAGGAATAAAGATTAATGGACTAAAAAAATTACATAAATAACATATAATATAAGGCCCATTGTTTAGGCTTTTAGAACCGTCTTCAAATAAAAATTTAGTATTTATGTATTTGAGGGGCTCCTTTTTTCCCCCATTAAATAATTACATCCTAAAAATATCATTTTCATGATTGAGTGCTAGCACTTGCATCTCACGATTTACGAATAAACAACGAGGGTTTTTTTTTCCTTCACTACTCTCGCTTTCATTCATCTCCTAGCCCTACTTCGCCTCGCACGTATCCAAAGCCCCTTGCTCTTGCTTTCATTCATGGCCATTGGTATGTATATGTAGCTTGTCTCATTGCTTTCTCTCACAATTCATGTCTCGATCAAAGGTTGGTGGAAGACCTTCTATACTGACCGTGACCTATCCTATTGTGAGGAGGAAAAAATGTTAATATGTAGCTTGTCTCATTGCTTTTCTCTCACAATTCATGTCTCGATCGAAGGTTAGTGGAAGACCTTCTATAATGATCGTGACCTATCCTATTGTGAGGAGGAAAAAATGTTAAATTTGTATATTTTGGGTTTATATCATGCTAACTTTTTTTGTGCTCAATCTGTTGGTGAGAAGAATCATGTCATTTTGCCTGCTCTATATTTTATTTTTTTGTTTGATACCATATGATAAATGGAAGTAATTGCATATGGTTGAGATTTTGCTTTTATATATTTTAGGTTTATATCATGCTAACTTTTTTTGTGCTCAATCCGTTGGTGAGAAGAATCATGCCATTTTGCCTGCTCTATGTTTTATTTTTTTGTTTGATACCATATGATATATGGAAGTAATTGCATATGGTTGAGATTTTGCTTTTAAATGTCATATGGTTCTTCTTATGTTGTGTTTTTTTTTTTTCTTTCCTTCTGCTACTTTAGCTCAATGTGTATTGAGTATTAAAGGGAAATGGTTAATAATAGTGTAAGCATTGTTTTTGAATGAGTTATGGACCTAATTCGATTGTTCAAGAGAGTAGTCTATGATAGTAGAAGCACTTTGTTTGGATGGTGTCAATTGGTTTATCCTTAGAATGGTTTTTTGATGTATTATGAAGATTTTTCTCTTCATGATCTTCAATTGAGGGAATTTAACATACCACATGTTTCATATTTATTTACATATTTAACACATGAAAATATGAGTAGTATCTACTTTTTACTAAGTGAAATCCATCTTTTGACGCCTATGTTGATGCCACCAAATTGCTATAAATGTGAACATCGAAGTTTAAAGGTTTATGGTTTGATTGCAAACGGATTGTTTGTTGCGCATACAAATTTCACATTTTATTATATAACCGTGGAAGCAATTTGGAGGGTTTTTGGAAAAAAAATGGAAAAAGTCTTCAATATCAAGATGGGGGTTTCTTTATGGACAGTCAAAGTTACTTATTATCCTACTTTTGTTTGGCTACATGAATAGTGTGTGGTTTTTTTATAAGATATCGAAGACTTG
>NW_018164444.1:71447506-71448090 GCF_001263595.1 Phalaenopsis equestris | reverse complement strand
GAAAAGCAGTATTTAAGTCCTGGACTGCCCACCACATCTAAGAGCTCTTTTGGGAGGTGACATTATGCACAATCTCTTCAATTAACATGCAATACTGCAACTATATAAAACATCACTTGTACGCATCTATGCAATTGACTTGATCAAATCGCGAAAGCCAACAATTCTAATAACTGGATTCGTCTCTTCATAAGAATTATGTATTTATGATCTTTGATTACATGTGATTGGCCACTTTTGTGCATGATACATCTTCATATAAGCACCACTATTTGCATGCATGTGGAGTATGTGATTGATTTCACTTTTGAACAACTCTTCTTCGCTCTAACACTGCTTTTTGTGTGATATAGTAGAGCCCATTTGCTTATGATGTTAACACATTTTTCATTTACATCCTTAGTCTGCGAGAATCAATAGAGGAGCTCATTTGCAGATTTTCTAATGACTAGGTTATAGTTAAACTAAATCCAAAATCATAACTAATCAATCTATGTTCGCCTAACATGAATTTTAATTGGTCCTTAACTCATCTAAATGAAATTGAGCAAACAATAATTTGGTCTTTGAAAACTAAGGACACT
>NW_018164444.1:71400725-71447406 GCF_001263595.1 Phalaenopsis equestris | reverse complement strand
TGTTCAGGCAGATTCGAACTCTTCTTATTATTTATATGTATGATCATTTTATAAAATTAAAATATTAATCCTTGTTCAGGCAGATTCGAACTCTTCTTATTATTTATTCATTTTATAAAATTAAAATATTAATCCCACCTCCGCCAGAGACGGTAGCTCCCCGTGACGCCGTCACCATTCCGTCACATCCGACCCGCTCCTTACAAATGGCCGATAAAACCTTGCCTTCCCGAGGCCGACATGCATAGCGCTCCCTCCCTCCTCCGGGCTCCGCACCCAAGATACAGCCATGCGGGGCCCGCCATCCCCCCGCTGTAATCTCACCGCCGTCCCCTCTCACAACCAGACAAATAGCGGGCCCGACGGATTCGGATCCGCTGCCCATCAAACCCGTTTTCCAAACCCAATTAATGGCAGCATTAATATTGGGTTCACACGCCGCCACGGAATTCCTGATGCGCATATGGAATGTACCGGTGGGAACCAGACATGCTTGATGTAACTAGTCATGTTCATTATAATTAAATGGATCTTTATCGGGTCGAACCTGGATTCGTTTATGGATCGGGTTTGAGTTACCCGATTGGGGGGAATGGATGGAAGCAGCCTCAGGTGGCAGAGTTAGGCCTGGAGGCTCACGTGATGGGCTTTGTCTGTTATAAGCTTGACGGTGACGAGTCGGCGCTTTGGTTGTTGAGCTGTACTTGGTATGAAAGCTACAATGGAAGGAGCATTTATTTGATGAGGGATGTTAGGGTAAAAAAAGTTAAGGTGAATTTGTTCTATGTAATGAGTAGGAGTTTAATTTTAGAAATCAATATATTAAGTTAAAGGAGTTGGGTGGAATGTGTGTTGTAGATTCTCCTTTAAGCATGATATTTTTTGTATTGATTGTATGCAAATGTTTAGGAGTCTATTGTTTAGTCATAGATGTCATGTAGATATATGTATTATTTTAAAATTTATCTTTGGATTAAATAATAAAACATATATAATGCACAACTAGGTACATATATACTACAAAATTTTCATTTATTTACATATTTAATACTAAAAGTTTTATATTTATATGCATAATAGTAAAACTTTTACAATCATGTAAGAAATTGTCATTACTATTTGTTTTTAAAAGTGAAATGTATTTTTTGTATTTATTTATGATATCAAAATGGAAATGTGAAAGTTTAAATATTTGATATGTAAATTGATAAGAGTATTGTCATTTGAATGTATTATTTATATATAAATGTATTATTTTTAATTTATCTATGAATTAAAATTGTGAAATTTAAGATCAATGAGAAAATTAAGTGACATATTTTTATTTTAGTTTGATGAAAATTATGCTAAAATATTTTGAGCTATTCTTTTTGGGACAGCTGCAACTTATCCATCTTCTGCTGATAAACAACTTATCCGGTCTTGATAATCTGCTGATGAGCAGCTGATCCAGATAAGCTGGCTGGTTGTTTGGTTTGTTCGATTGGAAAACAACTGATTCTGGATAAATGATCATTCTGCCTCTGTTCTGGATAAGTTGTTAACTGTTTGGTTTGTGCGTTTTATAAACAACTTATTTACAGATTTTTTAGTTGAATGAATGATCTGTCATGTAGAGTTTGTTATTTTCTCAAATGTAAATATATGAAAATGCAAAAGAGTTGAATTACATTTACATAACTCAAAAAGTTCAAATTACATCAAATAAACACAGTGATACATACGAAAGTGAAGTACACGTTCACACACTAATATAGAGTATAATGAGACAAAAAAAGAAAAAAATAACATGTTAAAATTACAAGAAAAAAAATGACAATATAGAATTTAAAATATAAAAGCATATCAAGACAAATGTTGCCCAGTTCTTATACTTCAGAACCTCGAGCAAACCTGTCCGACTGGGATATTGTAGAAACGAAAGCACTCGAACCACATGTGGTGTTCTCCCATTATGATACTGTAGAACTCCGAGCAGTGATGTCCAGTTGGAATATCATAGAAATTGTTGTACTGTCGGCCCACCTGAAAAATTTGCAGTCCTCTGGTCTGTGTGCCCACCGAGAGCGCCTGTAGAATTGTCGGTCGTAGCTATGTGGTTGGCGTGATGTGAGTAACAAGGACGGTGACCCGCGACGACACATCACTTGCCCGAACTTTCTTAAATATCTGAAGCTCATCGTCCTGCAATTATTAAAAAAAAGAGTAAATCAGTCAAAACTAAAGGAAATAAAAAAACTCAACTTACCAAAATGTGGAAGCAATAACTGTCAGCAACAAAGTTCTGTGGTCATTCAAGCTGCTCCACAGTTATCTCAATAAAATTAATAGACATAAAAAGTATAAAAATAAGGTAAATAGAAGATAAATTTATTGCAACATGTAAGCTCATTTTGTAGGCTTATTTCGTTTCCAAACTTATCTGAACTTCATTCTCACATGCATAACACACAAATTGTAATCGATCTTTTTATCATAGATTTCTTACACCAAATCATTTTGAGAGTTGTATATATACATAATGATAATTTTGATGCAATATAAGTAGGGCTGTAAACGAGTCGAGCTTGAGCGAGCTCAGGCTTGGCTCGTGTTCGGCTCGTTCGAAATAGCTCGTGTTCGAAATCAGCTCGTGTTCGAAATCGGCTCGTGTTCGAAATCGGCTCGTGAACAGTGTGTTCGTGTTCGGCTCGATTTAAATATTCGTGTTCGTGTTCGGCTCGAAATTGGCTCGTTAAACTAAAATTAAGAAAAATAGATGTAAAGTGTGGGATTCGAATCTTGATCAAATCTATACAAAAAAAGACACTAACCACATTACCACATGAGGTGTTATGATTTAAACTTAGACATAAATATATATAATTTATTCGTGTTCGGCTCGTTTACATTTCGAGCTTAAAAATTTGTTCATGTTCGGCTCGTTAGGCTTAACGAAAGAGCTGAACACGAGCTGCTTAATGAGCCGAACACGAGCTGTTCACGAACAACGAGCCAAATTGACAGCCCTAAATATAAGAACACAGTAGAGACTTCATTAGCTGCTTTGCACAACATAATTAGTGCCTCTGAGAGATCCAAGACAGTAAAATATTTGTCATGTCTGCTTCTCCAAGGAAAATATGTGAGAGATCCAAATAAAAGATATTTGGGCTAAAAGGAAAATATGACAGCCCTAGTTGGATCAAACACTTAAATAAATATCATATGCAGAATCTAGACAAATGAAATCAAGTTGCAGTAGTTTCAATTGTAAGGGCCGAATAATTCATATGAAATACTATTGCTGAAGCAGCGGTTACCCTAAAAGAAGGGTCATCCAAGCTGTATAACAATGAATTACATATTCCATACATTTAATCGAAGCAATGTAAAGCATACTCATGAACATGTATGTCGAAGCAATGTGAATCAACGTAAAACATAATAACAAAAGTGCAGATAAGCAATGTGAATCAACAGGTGATGCATTACAAATTAACTGGCCATCCAAGCTACTCCAGGTAATGTCGAAATGAACAAGTATGGCGAAGCATATAAGCAATGTGAATCCATTCTTCACATTAAACTCATTCAGTTCTGAATAAAAGAGAGAGCAGCTTCAACAATTTTTTTTCCAGCAAATTAGATGCATAAGTAGAACCATTGTGGGAAGGGACCATCTAGACAATCAAAACAGAGAGCATTCTTCACATTAAACTCATTACAAATTAACTGGCTGGCCAATGTGAATCCATCCAAGCTACATCCAGACAACCAAATCACTGCAACCATTCTCAAACTACGTAAGTAAATGCATTAAAAACACATTACATTCAAAATGCTGATCAATATATCTATAAAATGTCTACCACGATACCCTCATATAAGCAAAAAGTCTCCAACATTACCCTCATATAAGCAAGAATATGTAGCAAACCACTTTGACAGCAAAGAAGCCTCCAATGATATCCTCATATAAGCAAAACCACTTTAACAGATAATAAAAGTTCTAAAGCAACATATATTACCTATCTAAAACATTGGCAGAATCCATCCAAGTTGCAAACATGTGAATTTGAACCAATGCAGCAGCCCACTTTAACAGATAACAAAACTTCTTATAGCATCAAACCAATGCAGCAAACCACTTTAACAGATTTTTAGAATTTGAAAACCATGTACCAACAGTTTCTCCAAAGGAATAAAATCAAATTAGAGCTATAGAAGATATGCAACTTGCCACATATATTACCTATCTAAAACATTTGTGGCCTCCCTCAGACAAAGATCACAAAATATATTGGTGACCTCTTTATCCCACATGCCGATGATCTAGGCTCTTTAATTTTACTCATTTTTTTACCGTGAGACAAATGAATGGTAAGACGACATGTTGTAATAAAAGAAATATACCTTTTTTGCATAGGAAAGTTGACATGTAGGTTAAAAGTGAAAAATGATGCATTGTTAGCTGCAGCATCAAATAAAATCTATAAAAATAAAAAAAAAATGACAAATATGGATGTTTATGGAGTTAATGAAATGAAGGTTTCTTCAATGGAGTTTCCAACACTGTAAATATTCAGCACCTTAAGAATGAAGGTTTCTTCAATGAAAAACTTATAAGAGTACTAAACTAACAAATGCCAAATCTAAAAATTTCTTTTTGCATTGATGCTCTTCCTGTATATTTAACTGACATCATCAACAACAGAAGACTTCTGATGAGTCAAATCATGAAGAAAAAAGAAGTCATCATGTGTTTTCATATAACTATCTGCTGTAATAATGTTCTTAACCAGATCTTTGTATTGATCTAGACATCAGACCACTGCTTCTAACCCTCATCCATAAACATGGGATGTGTGCTGTCATCTGAAGCTATTAATGTAAACTAGAATGATACAGACAAATCAAAGTGAAAACTGTTTTTTTTTTAAACAAGTTCCAAGCTTTAACATGTTTAAAACCATCTAGTACTATCAAACTGAGTAGATGCCGAGTTTAGGGGAAGCCACAAAGATCATACAACAAGCACATCATTCCATCTTCAACCAAAAACTTCTCAAAAGCATTAAGAACATCATACAACAAGCACATCAAACTGACTACATCAAGAACATCATACCAAACTTCTCAAACACATCAAAAACATCATAAAACAAGCACATCTTTCCATCTTCAACCAAAAACCGCAAATATCCAATTTTTTTTGGTATTTAAAACAAATAAAATATGAAAACCAAGTGTTTCTAACCGTTACTATCAAATCGAGAAGAAGCAGAGTTTAGGGGAAGCCACAAAGATGAAAACCAAGTGCTTCTGGCTTAAAAAAATACATAAACAATATTTCGGTTTGTGGATCCAACCCCAACATAAACCGCATAGATGCAGGACACCAACTGTAACCACAGAACGCTAAATACCATAACATATTTGTCGCAGATCAATGGAGGAGGAGAGGGAAGAGAGAAGATGAGACGAGGGATGAAGAAGAGGAGGGAGGAGAGGAGAGAGTACGGAATTTTTTTACCACAAACGATATTCTTCTCGGTAGCTAGGGAAATGATACCTAGGGCGACGATCCAGGGGTAGCGATGAGAGAGGGCAATGAGGGAAAAAGGCCTCAGCGAACGTGGTACAGACCTTATGCACTGCGTTCACTGTTTAGACTAAACAGTGAAACACAGTTTTGCAAAAGGCCGATCAAACTCAAGAACAAAACGGTTATGCGGCATTTTCAAAAACGCCGCGGCACTTCTAAGCTGCCCCAAATGAGGCCTAAGTCTATGTATAAGTGTATAGATATATAAGTATATGTATAAGTGTACATATATCTATCTATACATAGATGTATATGTATATCTATCTATATATAGATGTACACATACATCTATTTATACATAGATGTAGACACACACACACACACACACACACACACACACACACACACACACATATATATATATATATATCTCGCGTGCCTGAGATTCATAATGATAAAGTGATTATTTAAACTCTTCACATTGCATAAGTGTTTAACACACAAGTAATTGAAGTAACATGTAGAGACATATGAAGTAACCTCAAAGAGGGAGAAAAATATAGGGTTTACCTTAGTCAGAACGATCCACTATAAATTAATGAGTAGACGCTCAAGCCCTTGTCCTACAAGCTAGAAAGAGTTACACAGTTCATCGAAGTAAAATAGCTCTATTGCAGAAGGATTCATTGTACAACGGTCAAAAGTAGTTGCAGTTGAGAGTAGTGGTTGGGATTTTGGTGCACTATCTTCGAGGTGTGTCACTTTGCGGTGTTCATGATGGTTGCTGGATTTCTCGGTCCACCGATTCTTTATTTAATTCAATCTGTGTTTTGTCCCTCTGCTGGGTTCACCTTCATAATTCATTATGTTTCTCGTCTGAGACATTTCCACGCTCATCTCACCACATTTTAAGTTGTTGAATCCTAAATTGTCTTCTTAAAAGACATGCCCGAGACTAGAGTTGAGAGGAGAGAAATGAGAGAAAGAGAGAGAAGTCAAGAGTGTCCGGGAATTGCCAAGTTTCATAACCTCCTAGGTGTGAGGGTCCAAAATCCATTTTTTGATGTAATAACCTCATATTTGTAGGGGTCTCATAATACAATTATATATAAGAAAATGTCAGTTACTCTAACTGTCTGGATGACTGAATTGACATATCCGTTGAAAAAAAAAATACATGACAACGAAAGTATGAGTTGGTGTCGATTGGTCGTCCGAGATCTTAAGACCGACCGATTTTGTCAGTCGATCGCCTAGTGCTCCGGTCTGACGACTGCACCAATCGATTACTTTTTTTCATTGATATACAACTGCATGAGCGAGATACATGTTTGTTTGACTAAGTTTTTTCATATGATGGTCTCGTCGGTCGGAAGTCTCCATCTATCGACACAAACTGTACACGACGCGACGCATATATATATTATTGAAGTATGTTTATGGAGCGTGTTGATATAAGCAACAAGAAAATCTTTTCAACTTTTTTTACTCTTTTCATGAACAGAAAAATTATTATTAGTAATTAACAGTTAATAGTCCTAAGAAATTTTTATAAAGTTTATAACACATTCTCTGGATGAATAAAAAATCTATCCAAATTAAAATTCATTATTTTTTTCGTAGAATCTAAGAGTATTTTTGCATGTTTTGCATGCATACTATTCTATTCTTATGTATTTATACATTTAATACTTAAACTGTAATATATATATATATATATATATATATATCGTGCCGCAAGCCTTAGTCTGTTGGTGGCAGGGGCACTGTAAGTCTCCTCAGGTCAAGGGTTCGATCCCACTGTGACGCCAGGGCTCTGAAATTTTAGGCACATGACGCGGGCTTTCATCATGGGGCCAGAAAACGCACGAGAAATCGATATTTGAGTCTCTTCCAAATATCGATTTTCTTATATATATATATAGACGCGCGCGCACACACATACCACTTAAATTATGCATGAAATGCATATTTTATTTTTTAAAAGTTGAATTAATGATAGTTTTATGTGATATTAAAAAAAAAGGGATAATGAGATGTATATATAGATAAAATTTTAGGTGTTGGACGTGTGTAACCGTGTTTTTAATTTTTTAGTTTAGATTTTTTACTTATTGTGTGTCGAAGACAAATTATGAGGAGGGGAAAAGAGCGAGAAGCACATGAATCAAGATGAGGAGAGAGAGATGGTTAGATGCTTGTACCCTCGATTTTGTGCCTCAATTTCGAGAGTTATTAAAAAGAATGACTTAAAATAAAGAAGACAAAGTTGAAAAGACAAAGACAATGGCTAATGTGTTGGAGCATCGATTGAAGTTGAAGAAGATGGCAACGACGAGTGGCTCACACGTTCAAATCTTACAAGAGTATGGGTGTCAAAAAAGCCTATTTTTCGTGAACAACTCGTGTTTGGGTAGTTAAATAGCCTGTGCAATAATCATTCATTGAGCAAACGAGTTAACCACAAATCAATTTCTTAAGCCCAATTTGCAAAAGAGGAGCACAAGCAACCTTTTGTTCGATTGTGCTAGACTCTTTTTATCTCAAAATAAAGAAATTATATATTATTAAGATAATATAATATGTTATATATATTTATATATAAGACTAAATTACTACATCTCATGTATTACAACTCATGTATTTGAGTGGTGAGATGTCTTCTATCACAAAGGAAAAGTGCATGTTTGAAACCAGCACCTTATAAATTCTAATTAACTTAATTCTTGATAAATCAAGTCAAATATGTGAAAATTAGAACAAAACAATCAATATCAAGCCGAGCACAAACAAATTTGTTACGAGCCTAATTCAAACACGAGCCAATTTTGAACACGAGCTAATACACAAGAGCCAAACACGAATAGAGCATGAGCTCGCTCAATCTCGGCTCGTTTACCCTTGAATGCGTGCTGAAATTGGTGACACAAGTTGTTATTTGATCGACCGAGTGAAGGAACAAGATCAAGTGGTGTTGTCTGTGCGTTTGGCGTCGATTGTTGCAAGCAATTTGCGTGGGAGTTTTTTCTTGAGTGGGACAAGATATCGTTGAGTAAGTTATGGCTCAATAAGGGCGACAACTTTAGCAATCGTAGTTGAACGAGGTGATGTTAATGAGCAAGCAAGGGCTTTGTTGAACAGGGGATTTGTTGAATCCAAAATTGTTCAGGAAACATATCCAAGTAATAAAGCGTAGCAGGACAAAGGATAAACACTAGAAAACCATAAAATGCACAACCTTTTACTATGAAATGACATTTATTTATAGACATAAGGGTATGAATGTTACAATTACAAAATTTCCCTCTAATCATTAGCTTTTGAGGAACTACTTTAGTAAATTATAGGAAAAATACAATAATATATTAAGGTTTGAGCCCAACAATCTTCCAGCTTAGATGGTCGATCGAATTCGGATTATGTGTCGGTAACTGATCGACAGGGGTGCCTGTATTTGATCGATCATCTCGGGTCGCATTGACCGTCTGGGCTATCTTTGAATGACCTCCAGACATTCAGTTTGCTGACCGATCGAATAGTTTATGACGATCGTCCACTCCTCCCTGAACTTGATCTTTTCTGAGATCCACGTCTTGTTGTTTACATGGTTGTTTGATCCTTCATCCGTCTTCTTCTATCATGTTCGTCGTTCGATCCTTCACCGATTGACAATGGCTTACAAACTAAGCAAAAACTAGAAGATCCCTAGGTCGTGAACCGATGCGAAGTCCAAACAACGAGGTCTCTAGGAGTAGCCCTCTGTCCCCTAGCGACAAGATCCACAAAAAGGTCAACAAAGGGCGGCCACTCCTAGATAGCAACAAGATTTGCACTATGAGGCAAGACCGGTCAAGATTGATGCCCGCTCGACTGGAAGATGTATTGAGAGCTCCCAGAAGGAACAAAGGTTAATGCTTGGGACATTAAAGACGTGTTGGCCCCCAATAATCAATGGAAATTGGAATAACCCGAGAGAAAATAACTCTAAGGGCCAAATTTTTGAATAAACAAGAAATTTTACAACCCTAAATAACAAAAGTGATCGTGAAAAGGCAAAATGTTTCTTTTCATTAATTTGTAAAGAATTAAAAACCTTTTCATTTGACACCTTCAGAATATGCAAAAAAAAATGCTCTTTCATTCGCAGGGCCTTCAACCGGTAGCCGACTCCTCCCTGTCATTAGGGTCGCCCTCTCCTTCGAACGCTTCATCTGATTTATTAGGGATCAGGTTAGAGAACTCATCCGGGTCAGAGTGCTTGGGGCGATCAGGTTATGATGAATATATCGATGAGTGGCATATTTCACACCGCACCTGAATTCTCCCGCCAAATTATTCTCATGCTCCACCCTAAAGACTGATGAGGCAACCTACTCCTTCAACTCAACAACCTTCTTCTTCAAGGCAGCTATGATAACAATGAATTCCTGGTTAACCTTCTCGGATCCTTTAAGCCTTACCTGCAGGAGATCCCAAACGTTCTGGAGCCTCTTCTAATTAGCCTCCAGCAAGGCCTTCTTCTTTTGAGCTTCCTTCAATGATGACCTCACAATATCTCTAGGGCAAAGTTCATGCTCTTTGGAAGAAAAGTCGTCGCTATCGACCTTGAATGAGAAGAAGTATCTAAGGAGTTTGATCGACCACATGAGATTCTCTTATCAACAAAAAAATGATGAAATTCATGATTGTGGCTATGAAGTTCGACATCACTTGCACCAGAATAACCACATAGGCGTTGAAAATGCTTTGGAGCTCTTGGCACAAGGGCTACCGAAGGCCATACTTGAACTGGTCTCGGTAGAAGAACATGACTTTTTCCTAAAGGATTTGTCACTCATGTTGATCCGAGTAACTTCTGATGACCTATGCTCTCGTCAAGAGCATACCTCCACTGCAGCTCTTTCAATTTGTTCTCTATCAAAAGCAAAGGGTCAGTGCCATTCACGGAGCCAAACAAGACATGAGAGTGTTTTAGGGTCATCTCGAGAAACAAGAGTAGAACCAGTCAAACAATGATAGGAGAAGAGAAATCCGAAGAAAAAAAGAAAGAAATAAAAGTGTGTAAAGTGAAAAGAAGCATCCCCTTTCCCTTTTGATAAGGCGGGCACACAAATGAAGCATCACATCGTCAGATGAGTCAACTACATCGACCAGGTCAGATTCAGGACTTGCCCATTTTTCCTTCGTCACCACCTTCTTCTTCTTTATAGAAGAGGGAATCTGAAACCCTGCCCTCATGAGTCTTTCGGGATCCACGATGATCATTTTTGATTTGTCAATCATAACACACCTCAGTTTTGAAAAGAGAAATTGACGATAAATAATACAAGGCTCAGTTTATATCTATTTATAGAGCACACATGACACGAAATCCTAAGGGAAGTCATGCGTTCAATCAATTCACAAACTTATTGCTAATGATTGTTTAATTATATTCCTATTTTTATTGTAATTGTTTCTATTAAAGAGTAGGAAAACTCAGGAACTAATATATTTATACCAGAAATACCAGAACAAATCTCAATGAGAACGAACGATCAAGATGAAATGTCTCCAATCAAGGTAAGTAACCAACTGACAATTCGAGGCCGAGCAAGAAGCCATGTCTCCATTCTCGGGATAGGTTCAAGCTCCGAAGATGATTCCCCGCTCGGTAGCGGCAATACCAACCAAAAGTGAGTCGTGAATCATTCTGACAATGAGTCTCGTCGGATGCCCCGTGTGGTTTGCGACAAGACCCGCTTCAGATCTTGCAAGATTATAAGATCAGTTGAGGCGGCGAACCGACTAGGCAGGTAAGACTCAAGCTGAACAGAAAATGAGACGCGACTCACTAAGAAAAAGGACGGTCTATCACATTCGATTGACTAACCCCACGTTCATACCGAACGACCACTTCACAACCAAACGCTCTAGTCGACCGTGCCAAAAGATACCGATCAAGATCGTCATACTGCAGAACCCCTCGACCGACCAATGCGTATTCCATAGGGCACCGATGTCACTTGGTCAGTGGCCTCAGTCAGTTGACTTCAAGCTAGCCGACCAACTAATCACCACCAATCTTGAAATTCAAATTATAATACAAATATGTTATAAAATTTATATAACCAGTTAGTCTTAATTGCATGAAGAACGGTTTTCATAACTGTTGATTTCTTTTTATAATTGTACAAAATACGCCTCAATAATTACGGGGCAAAATACGAATACTGAGACATTTTTCTCGATTCTCCATGCAAAATTTTCAAACTAATTCTACCCTCTCTTCATTCTCTCTTTTACTCGATTCTAATCTTGAATCGCGATTCTCAAAAGATAAATCAAAATTTAATCGTCGTGCATTTTTACAGTTGAGGAAGAATATAAATCATATATTTTTATATTTGAGAAAGAATATATAAAAATGGACGAATGAGGGAGGTTGATTTATAATAAATTTATTTATATAACTATGTGCTCTTTATATAATTCTCCTATATTTTTATATATATTTATTTCAGAAGGTTACCACTACACATGGTTCAGTAAACATTTCCATCACGCCACATTTACCGAGCGACAAAAGCCTGCATACGGTCGCATAATAAAAGCACCGGCGATGACGATGCGGACGTCTTCCTTTTTAAGGCAATGGTACTGATTTGGGATGGTAATCATTGAAAGCTTCTCCCTCATCGGTTATTTCACTCCCTTTGCATCAGCTGTTTGCTCTCCAACAGGCTACATCAAACAATCCAGCTGCCAGGCCGCTGAAAAGATGGGTGCAAAACTGGGCGAGAAAAGATTCTGTTCCAGAGAAGGGCCCCGAGTCCGAACCCGATTATTATGTACAGGGCCGTAAAAAAAAAAGTCATTATTCTCTAAATATTTTGTGTTCCGTTCTTTGAGTAGCTCGTGTTAACTCATTTTTTGTGAATATTTCGTTTTCAGTTCTTTAAATAGCTCGTGTTCAACTCGTTCTTTAAGTAAACGAGTCAAAATGAACAAATTTTTAAAACTTGAATTATAAATGAGCCGAACACGAACAGCTCTTTGTTCGCTCGTGTTCGGCTCATTTTAGCTCGAAATAAAAAAATTATATAATTATTTATATAATAATATATTACATATATTATTTAAATAATAATATATTATATAAATTTATATCTAATTTTAAAATATAATTGCTTAATTGCTTGTGTGTTGAAGTGGTTATGCTTTTTTTTTTTCATACATTTGGTTATTGTTTAAATCCAACACTCTACTTCTATTTTTTTAGTTTATTTTTAACGAGCTAATTTCGAGTCAACACGAACATGAATATTTAAATCGAGCTGAACACAAATAAATCGTTCACGAGCCAATTTTGAACACAAATAATTTCAAAACAGTAGAACACGAGCCAAGCCTAATTATGTATTCATAATCAAAGCGATGAGGAGCTGGACCTAAATTCCTGTTACAGGACTCACTTCCACCGCCGTGCACCCGCACCAAAGCCAATTTTCCCACCGCCCACCCCATCAAATCGACACCCGAATAATTGCACCAATAATGTATCCCTGCAAGGCTCAGGTGGGTGGTCCACCTGTCCATCGCCCTAATGGTGGGCCCCACTTTTGGGATTTGCTTACGAATGCTACGAAATTGAACTTCGCTTTAACATGCTCTTTTTGAATTACGGTGGAGACAGGAAGTTTACTGAGGTAATTGAGGGGCATTTTAGTAATATAAGGTAGGAGCTGTTTTAAATATGAAAAATATATATAACAACATTATTCAATTGTGTACTGTTGGCATTTATATTTAAATTTTTATCAAAAAATAGTTACGATGGACTTGAAAACTCCTTAATTTACTTTGAGATAAATTGCAAATTTAAATGAATTATGTTAAAATATATTATATTAGCCATCCCTTGTGGGCATGGCAAAAGTTAGTGTATGGTTTAGCTTATCTTTAGTTGTTGGTGGATAGTGTCTTTGGTGTTCTTTTGATTGTAGATGCAATTGAGCAAGTAGTGGGATAGATGCTTGACGTCTATTTTTGGTAAGCATGTGTTATATCAGTGAGAAATATGAAAATGTTGGGTAATATCGAGTGATAGATTTGCTTGCTCTCTTTATATGTGAGACCTTAGTTAGAGATTAAGAAGGTGCACGTCAGATGTTAGATATTCAGTACTGCTAGAGGGCTAGGTGACTATTGATGAGATGTTGGATGATTAGCTCAACTATGTTTCTTAAATGAGAAAGGATTAAGTAATTGAGAAAACTTGTATTTGATTTTGATAGGTACTTGTACATCAAAAAAATTCCAGTGAGGTTTTCAAGGAGATCCAATGGTCCAGAAGAGAGGAATCATTGCAAAGGAGGGCATACCGATAAAAGACCAACATACCCACTTATTCGATCAGATGCTGACATCCAAGTCATGCCCAAAAGGTCGAATGAGTCTGGAGACTGAAAAAAAGAATGACTGAACAATTCGAGCCATAATCAATTACAAGAAAGTCAAGCAAAGGCATCAACCACCTTCATGCTAATCTAACTCGATGAAAGAATCTTGTTCCTCAATATCACTAGTCATCAAATAGACGCCTCTGGGGCCCATCATCGGGGACCGAGAATTGACAAAATAATAGGGCCTCAAAATCATCTCACATGCTCCCCTTGTTAAGAAAAGAGTTACATATCAGGTTACAGTGATTCACCCTCTGCCCGATAACCTACTCTCACTCCACCGATAGCAGCTCCTCATCCAAGGATTGAGCATTGACAGCTAGACTAGATCATGCAATTAGCAAAGCTTAGTAGATCGAATCAATCCTATTGACCCGAAGCCAATCAAGATCAACCGATCGACTGCACCGACTTAGCCTAACCGACCTTACCGAGTTGAGGGCAAACAAGCTTAGTCGACATGGTGAGAGAGTGACAAAGTACTATGTTCATATATGTAAAATAACTAGAATATCATATACAACCCCTATTAAAGTAAGAGTAGAAATGTAATATCACCTTATTGTACCCTCTCCCATAAAAATTGGGAGATTATTTTAAAAGATATACAATACATTACTATTCACTTCTCTCTCTCTCTCTCTCTCTCTCTCTCTCTCCCTCTCTCTCTCTGTTTTCTTACGCTTTATTCCTTGAGGTATGATTCACAGGCAAATCAAGATTCAATAATACTGAATGTCACACATCACCCTTTATTTTTTATTATACAATAGCTGACAAGAAACATTATTGAATAGTGATTGATAGGAAATGTTATGATAAAATTGTTGGAAGCTAACCAATACTAGGCAATGCAAACAAAAGATATTTGCACCAATGCATGACATATGATAGCCATGACATCATGTATTAGCAAAGATAGTTGTTTGGCAACAACAATCATTCTTTTTTAACATTAATTGATGGTAGATATATGGAAGTGATGGTTATGTGTGTCAAAAGTCTACGAATGGTAAACATTTGTTAGTTAAGGTGATGAATGATTGACATTAATTAGTGACGAACATCTATTAGTGGTGATAATGAGCATTGACATTTATTGATACCTAATGTAATTGGGAAGTGGCTATGGCAGGATTAATATGTCCGCCAATAACTGATGTTGAGTGATGGTGATGGATGAGTGTCAATGTTGGTTGACTACAGAAGTTGGGTGCTAATAGAGAAAGTTCTAAAATTTTATGATCTAAGAGTATCTCCTAAAATGTACAATGTTTTTAAGAATAGTTTATCGGGTGTATATTTTTAATCATTATTTTTATATTCTAAACAGTCCATCAAACAATCCAAACAACCTATCTTAATTATTTAATATTTTTTAACATTAGTTTGCCTTGGCAATATCAAAATTAGGCTAGCTTAAGCTCATCATATTTATTTTAATAAGATTTTATAGTCATCCACAAAGCAAATGAATTTTTGGAAGATGTTTGACCCTTCATTTTGCCCCAATAAGTTTTCAATCATGCAACATGAATTTTCTTAAAATAGAATTTGGATGACCTTTGAATCAATTTCCAAAGTTTTTGGAGATAGAAACTTATGTAATTTAGGACTACAAGATTTTCATTAGAAATAAAGGCTTAGCCTCTTAATTCTCTTATTAAATTAACTCTTAGATCTGAAATTATAGAATTTAAAAATACTCTTTTTTTTTAAATTTTGTGGTGGGAGATTTTCATTTTGATAAAGTTTTGAGGCTCTTTACTCTCTCTAAATCAAGTAATTTTCCTTCAATCATATTTTGACTTTTTAATGAAGTCATCAAGTCATTCTTCAAAAAAAATTGTTGAAAATCATTTGCATAAAATTTTCTAAATTGTTGAAAGGTTGTTCTAAAAGCTTTTATTTTACAAACAATTCATCTAATTAAGTATAGAGTTTGATATGATTTTCATATTTAGAAGAACACAATACTATATTTTTAGAAAATTTAAAATAAAGCACACATAAATTGTTGAAACCGCGTTTGGACAACTTTCACAATACTATATTTTTAGAAAATTTAAAATAAAGCGCACATAAATTGTTGAAACCGCGTTTGGGCAACTTTTGCATTTCAGGATAAGCTGTTTATCCTGAAACGCAGCCCGCAGCGAGGGGCCTTAGGGCTCCAGGGCTCCGCCCACGGCCTACGTTTAATGTAAAAACCCAAACGTGGTTTAGGATAAGCTGGCGAAACGCGCGAACCAAACAGTACGGCGAGGTTTTGAAAACACCACCAACACTTTTAAGCTGCCCCAAACCGGCCCTAACTATAATAAATAGAATATAGATTATTTCTACATCCCTTAAAAATTCGACAACTAGGTCAGGTTCTTGATCTCTACGATAGCAAGAGATTAATCAAATTGACCGTCTATCATCTTTTGATAAAAAAATTGAAATCCTCTAGACTCTTATATCCATCTAAATATTTACATCTACTATATTATATTAACCATTTTTTTCAATTATATTGAGAATATTATTTACTATTATATTTGAATCACACTAATAAAATTATTTAAATTAGGTAAGGCCTCTTTTTATGATTCATGAAAATATCTTTTATCTTGCAACTGCTCTCAATTTATTTATGTATGTGTATAAATTTTTAAAATAAAATATAAGAGAATACAATTTCAAAATAAAGCAGTTTTAATATAAGTTTAAGTTATGACATTAAAATAATGAAAATATCAATTATATTCTTTTTGAATCATTTTTTTAATAGTTGCTAATTTATTTAACTTTGATCTAAAAAATATGGCATGAATTTCCTATATTTCATTTAACACAATAGATTTATGATACTTATTATAATTTTTTAAATTTTTTTTGTCTCATATAAATTTATAAAACTTTAGATGAAGTTCATCAAAAATTTTCTTATATGAATTATAATCACCTCATCACTTTATTTCTAGTGGGGACTTTTCCGTGCAAGCGAGCGGTGCGTGCAATACAAAAGTTCCGAAAAAACTTCGTCATATATATCAACATTCCAAAACAATGCAAGTTATATATTATTATTATTTTCTCAACAAAATGTTATAAATTATCATTCTTATAAGTATAACAACAATAAAGACAACAACAAGCCTTTATCCCACTAAGTGGAGTCGACTACATGAATCATCTTTCTCCATTGCATCATATCGAGCGTCTTATTTTCATTAAATTATAATAGTATAAGATCATTTTTTAGACAATATGACCAAGTCTTTTTAGATTTACATATGTTTTTCTTAGCATATGTAGAATCAAAAACATCTACTATCCTAACCAGATCAACAGATTATCGACATTTAGTGCGACCAAACCATCAAAGAAGGCTTTCTCTAATCTTGTCTGCAACTGAAGGTACACCAACCCTATCACAAATATATTTATTTCATATTTTGTCTCTACGTGTCAAGCCACTCGTTCCCTCAAGCATTCTCATCTCAGTAACCCTTAACTTTGTTTTAAGTTTTTTATTTTAAAGGCCAACACTTTGCGCCATAGCGCATTACAGGTCTCACGACCATCTTATTAAATTTTTATTTAGTTTAAGCGGTACTTTTCTATCACACACTAGGCCCGATGCATTCCTCCAATTCAACCAACTAACTTGAATTCCACTAATAACATCTCCATCTATATCACCACCACTTTGAAAAATGACCTCAGATATCTGAAATATTCACAAATTTTAAATGATTTGAGACCCAAAGTTACAACTATGCCACTAGAGCTACTACTATAAAAATTATGTTCCAGGTATTCAGTTTAGATCTTCTCAAACGAAGGCCTTTAGACTCCATTGTAGACCTCCATAATTCAAGTTTTTCCTAAATTGTTTCTCTAGTCTTATCCATAAGAAGAAAATCATCCGTGAAAAGCATCCACCAAGGTACATCCTTTTGTAAATGTTTAGTTAGAGCATCCATAATTAAAGTAAAAAAGATATGGGCTTAAAGTCGATCCCTGATGCAATACTCCTGAAATAGGAAAACACTTGGTCAATCTTTCTTTT
Source organism: Phalaenopsis equestris (assembly GCF_001263595.1). Classification (NCBI taxonomy): domain Eukaryota; kingdom Viridiplantae; phylum Streptophyta; class Magnoliopsida; order Asparagales; family Orchidaceae; genus Phalaenopsis; species Phalaenopsis equestris. The sequence continues at coordinate 71,429,375 of NW_018164444.1, read as the reverse complement.
GTTCAAACACAAGTAACACCTCTATTATGCATATCTTTAATGATTTGAATATAAGTCATATCAACACATTTCATCTCCACATCGTAAGCTTTTTCTAAAAATCAATAAAGTAGACCATCTTTACTCTCTTTGTACTTCTCCAACAAACCTCTCAATAATACATAACTTCCATAGTAAACTTGCTCGACATAAGTCCAAGCTGATTATGAGAAATCTTAGTAGCACGTCATAACCTATGTTCAATTACCCTCTCCCATAAATTTAAAGTATGACTAGTCAATTTAATTCCTCTATAATTTGTACACATTTGTGCATCCCATTTATTCTTAAAAATAGGGAACAAAATATACTTCCTCCACCCCTTAACCATATTTCTAATTTTTAAATTAATATTAAAGAGTTTAGTAAGCCAAGAAACTCCCAAATCTCCTATATACTTCCACAATTCAACAGGATATCATCAGGATCTACTGATTTTTTACTAATGTGGCGGTAAAAATAAAATAGTTTATTATTATTATTAATGATAGTGAGATTATTAAAGTCGACTGTGTTTTCAAAAATTTCATTGAAAAGTTTATCAAATAAGGTCACCCAAATATGTTGAATATTTTTCTCTAAGCAAATCATTTTTTGATTTTCATCTTTAATAAAATTTACTTGAATTGAATCTTTAATTATATATATATTACTTTCTTCAGCATCTAAAATATTATAATGATAATTGAAAGTTAAATTTTTATTATCAGGAATTATTATCTTAGAGTCCCTACGAGCCACCTTATATTTTTCTCATATTTCTATGATTTTAAATTAAACATGTATGAGTTTATTGTCTTGCAACTCTCTAGGCCGATCGACTAAGCTAAGTTAGGTTTGAGTTAGCAAAGCTCAGTGCAACAACCAGGACCAGCTTGATAGGCTGATATTAGTCCATATGGGTCGGCCAATTCATGTGGTCTGGTTATTGATCCTCGACCTCTGATGAGGAGCCTGTGGGCGTTAGTTAGATGGTTGGAGATGCTCAGGAACTAGATGTTCCTCACATCAGCTCTCCTATGATTGCCTTGAATTTCCTTTTGCATTGTTTCAATCAAAATGGATCATATTTGTATCATCTGGTAGTCTTTGATCTATCTCATGGTTTGATCGGCTTTGTCCTTACTCGCATTTGCTCGGATAGTTTCACCCGATTGAACAATTGAGCCTCATGGTCTTCTATCGGTGGACGCTTTTTCGTCATACTCTTTTCTTTTGGAGCATCATATTTTCTAGGGATTGGCACTGGAACCTTTTTTTATGCACATTAATAAAGAAAAAAAAAAGAATGTAGAGAGTTGTCTACAAATAACTCCAAATGAAGAATGGCCTTTAATTACCCGGGCCCGGGAAAAAAAAATATACTCTCGTTGTCATAATATATATGAATATAGCGCCATGTAATAAGCAAGGGATAAAAAAACTCTAATGATTATTATAAAAAACATTTATTGTATAATAGTTTTTGTATTCTTATATGGATTTTTTTTAATATAACAAAAGAAGAATTATTCGTTTCAATAATTTGATAAATTAAAATTATAAATATTTATAATACATTTCACATTTATACAAATCTTACTATACTAAATACCTTGATTCAACTTAATATAAGATTTTAATGGGGGTAAGATTTCATTTTATTCATAATAATTGTTGTGTGTCAAGAGTTCGCAAAGATGGAGATGTATTAGGTCTTAGAATTATACATAAAATCTAGTACATAAACAAAAATAAAGAAGAGCTCATAGAGGGAGGCACTAAAGGTTTTTATGGTAAAACCTCAAATGAAATAAATAAGGTACTTAGTATAGTCGAAATGATTTCACTATCCATACATATGTTATATGACCTTATATGCCCGTAAAAAAATTAACTTGATTTTTACTACATGTGTGATAGAAAATGTTCGGGAAGATATATTGACTTGACTGTGATGGTAGAACGTGGATCACAATGGCTGCGTGATGAAGAACTGAGATTAGGGTCACTGACGGAGGTGGCGACTAGGCAAAAGTGGTTCAATGATAATAGTAGCGATAGCTAGGTGACAGAGATCTGATAGTGCCAGTTCAACCATAAAGGTCTAATGGTGGCGATGATGTTAGCCAGGCGACGATGGTCGACAACAACCACCATAGTAGCAGAGCAATGGTGACGATGGCAGCGCGATAACACTATGATTATGGTATGGCAGCAGACAAGTGTTGGTAATATGTATGTAGTTGGCTCTGAGAAATGGTGATTAGGTAACAATAATTGTTGACCTCATATTTGGTCAACCAACTCACATCTGACTCAACACACACTCATGGAGCCCCTCCCTGGACTAGAGTGGTCATGCTTGGCTTGGATGTAGCTAAGCCTAAAAGTTCCTTGGTGTGGTTTCTCCCAGATCGGTTGTAGCCATGCTGAGGAGTGTCTCAACGTGGTCACGCCCAAAAGTTTCCTAGCATGATCTCAAGCGATGCTGACGTGACCACGTCTTCGAACCACGCCAACAATCCGTGACAAATCATTTTGCCGCGTCGTGTCCTTCACTGACAGACATCTTTGACACCTCCAACCGCCAGAATAATCTAGACTGTCAACTCACCACTCAATTGACAGCCACAAAGGCCTTTACCACCGCCTCACTAACATATAAATAAGCGTTCCTCCTCACTATCTCGACACTTTTGGCTTCCTTTTCTTTAGTTTAGTGCAGAGAAGAGGAAGAAGAAGACTAAGCCTCTTCCTCCGAGAAAGCACCTTGACTTTCTCTCTAATAAGCTTCCTCACCTTTCTCTTCTCTTTTTAGTTTATTTCCAAGTTTTAAAAATTTTAAATTTAGGTCAAGCCAAATCAATGACCTTGGATTATGCTTGGGTTTGGGTCAAATTCAGATCATGCCGAACCCAGCCTAACCCTAACCTAAGCCTAACTCTGACCTATCTCAACTTTGACATGGCCTGACCCATCCTAGGTAAACCTAGGTCAACTTAGAACTAACCCAGGTCTAACTCCAAGGTAAACCTAGGTCAACTTAGAACTAACCCAGGTCCAACCCATGTCCATCCCAGGTCTAACTCCGGTCTAACTAGGGTCCAACCTAGATCTAATCCAAGTTCAACCGAGATCCAACCCAAATTTAACCCAATTCCAACCCAGGTCCAACCCAAGTCAAACTCATGCCTAACTCAAGCCCAACCTTGGTCCAACTCGTGTCTAATCCATGTCCTATAAATGGGTGACAACAACCCATAAGTTGGTTGACAACATCCTATAATAGCCTAGAAGATGGGGGCAACCATAACATAGGAGGAGAGGCAAACGTAGTCCCAAAAGCAACATAAAAAAATTTCTTACAACAAACATGCCTAGATATGTAAGAATAAATACATGAAATCAAGCAAAAAAAAGAAGTACCGACAATCACATTATCACTGTGCATAAATCTCACATAAAACAATTGAAAAACTACAAAGACCAATGCACATTGGCATGAAAGCTACAGTAAGTCAACAAAAAAAAAGATATTGATCTACCACAACACCCTCCTGATCATCAAGAGGACCGTCCTACAAGAACTTTCAACTTCTTCTCTTTTTGAGTGAGTAGAGAAACCTTTGGACGTCTGATCGAAAGTCAAATCATCAGTGTCACTGCAATCCAGTGATACAACAAATGGATCCCTTCCTAGAAGCCTTCATTGAATTCCTTTACACTTTGGTTCTTCAACTTCACGTCTTTTCTTTAACAATCAACATCCTCAATTGAAAAGTCTACAAAGTCTCTGTGTTCTGATCGAGTTTTTCATAGAAGGCGACCAACTTCCCAAACTCAGCCTTCCTTACTCTCGAAGAAAGGGCCAACTCATTTTAAGAGAATGTTGGTATCGCATCGCCAAAGTTTTGACATTTCCTTTGATTCTTCAGATGAATGAGATTCCATAGCCATTGAGATCTTCAAGCATGAAAAATCTTCTCTAGAAAGCTCAACAACGACACATAAATTTTCTTTCAGAAAGTGCAACAATGCGGGAAATTTTCTCTAGAAAACACAACGTTAACATGAAAAATCCCTTCTAGAAAGCACAACAATAGTGGGAAAAATCTCCTCCATAAAGCGCAACAACAACACGAAAAATCTCCTCCAAATAGTGTGATCAGGTCCCATGATTTTTTTCCTCTTCAAGATAATTTTGATGTCTTCCTCTGCTACTTTTCTATTACATGTATGTGTATTGGATCCTTGAGTAATATTAAGATGCTAATTTATTAATATACCACTGTCAATCTTTTAACACACTGTTTGATAGTCTATTAAACTTTTAGTTAAAATAATCAAAATTTTGCTTTAAGAAAATATAAATATATTCTTATTATTCAAATAAATAAGTCATTGACTTAAAATGAAAAGAACTTGAATATCTGAATAATTTAAGACTTTAAAATAATATTTTTGTCATTGTCATTAACTTCCGTCATATTTTACGATCACTTTGATTGACATTGCCTACTTGTCACAGTTTTTCGAAAATCATTTAATCGCCTTTACTTGATTATCATCATTTTTTGTCATTATTCAACTATCATCATCCAATCATCACATGTTATCATCCAACTAATATCATTTGATCATCATCATTTTATATTATATTCTTAATCTTATCTCACATTTAGTATTCAATTGTGACTAACTATATTATATTCTTAATCTTATCTCACATTTAGTATATGTCAAAGCCGAGTTCAATTGTGAGTAATTTTGCATTCTCTAATTGTAGACAAGCGCTAACTTCCAATATCTTACCAACATAATAGATATTTTACTTGAAGTACAATTTTTTTCCCTTCAGATTTTTCAAATAAAATATTAAGTTTTCTAATAATATTCTTGTATCTGTGTATTTAATTTTCATATAAAGAAAGACATTAAATTTTTTCTATTATTAAGAATATTCTAACATTCAATGTTTTTTAAATGGAATTCTCTATTATACTTTAAATTTAAATAAAAAAACACTCGTAACGGCTTGATAACATTTAAAAACAATTTTGAATATTATAAGTTATTCATTTAATTGGTATAAGAAAAAACCATGCCTTATCTTTGTTAAAACGAGGATTATTGCCGTAGAGACCCAGCCCACCGTACAAGCCAATCTGGACCATCCGGTTAGATCCGCAGATAAACTCACTCCCCGCTTCTAGCTTTTCAAGTGACATTCACGCGCAGAAGCATATGTTCCGAGACTGCTAACTCAAATAATATGCCGTGTGATTATCAAATTCCTCGCTGTAAATGGTGGATAGTAAATACCGTGGATTGGAAGCAGAGGGGGCTAAGCTCTGCCATCTGCTGTGCTCCATACCTTGCATCTTCACCCTCCTTTTTAAAGAAAGATTAACTGCGAGAGAGAACTTATGCCTCCTTTTTACAGTAGAGATAGAAAGAGAGAGAAGCAGGAAGAGCTGGAGAAGGGAGGGAAGTCTAGAGAGGCACATGGAGTTGCGGGCAAGGAGAAATGAGAGCCTCATAGAACGCCTTGAAAGCAGAATGCAAAAGTCGCATGTAGAGATAGCTCCTTAAGGGATTATTATGGGCGAGAGCTCCTAAAAGAGAGAATTTGAGAGAGAGAATAGAGTTCTGGAGAGCCGAAGAGCTGGGAAAGAGAGGATTTTTGGGTTCTATAAGAAGCGAACGCTGCAAGCTGATGGGACTATAAGCGCCTCTTTGCATTTCTTCTCGAGAGCGACATTTGGGCGTCTGAACCGCAATGCTTTACCTTTATTGCTTTTCGTCTTAGCTAGCAATGGAGGGGGAGAGGGCTGCGTTGGGTATTGTTTTTGCTTTGCTTCTCGCTGAGGGATTATGCTTCGCCGGCGGCGGGAAAACGGTTGTGAACGACGGTGAGGTTGCTGGAGCTTTCGTAGACATCTTTATTTATGCTTGGTTAGCTTTATGTTTTTGTTTTTTAGGTTGAGCCGTTGTTTGTTTAGCTTATGATTATTATAATAATCTCTTTACACTGTTCCCTGATTGCGTTCACTTAATATTTTAATGGGGGTTTTGTACTTTGTTCTTCTGTGCTGATTGCTACTTTTCTCTCATTCAGTCGGCCCTTTTAGTTTTTTTTTTTAAATTTAAATGGAGAGAAAAGAAAATGCTCCCCTTGTTCATGGTTTATTTCCATGGTTGTTTTATGGTTAAACCTTTTCGCTGCTCCCCTTGTTCATGGTTTATTTCCATGGTTGTTGTTTTATGGTTAAACCTATTCGTCCATTTAAAGTTGTTTTATTTAAATATTTTGAAAATTTCTACCTTGATTAGTAAAAAATGTTTATTGAAAATCTGACCTTTTTTTCAGAAAATTTTGTTTATAAATATTTGATTTTGATGATAGGCAGTCCATGTCGTATCTTTGCAGGAAGCAGTTTTTTTTTTTTTTTTTTGCTCCATTAGCCACAAAAATCCTTTATGTTTTTACCAAACTTTAAAACATAATTTCAGTTTTGAGGGCACAAAGTGGAATTATTGGCTGAATCAACAAATTTATCCCCCAAAATTTTCCAAACTTTAAAACATAATTTCAGTTTTGAGGGCACTTTGAATCAACAAATTTATCCCCCAAAATTTGATTTCAGATGATTTAAAGCTCTAATTGCGTGTCTTGCAGCTACTTTAATCGATAAGATATCGAAAATAGTTGCTAAAATGCTAAATCTTTGGCAGATAAACACCCCCATTCACCCAAAAAATTGCTTTTTTTATTTTAATGGCTGAAAAAACTTTCCTTTCCAGGTTCAACACTACTTGAAATCAAAAAGTCTTTCAGCAATGTTGATGATATTCTGTACGATTGGACAAACGCAGCGTCCTCAGACTATTGCTCTTGGAGAGGGATCACTTGTGACAGCATAAATTCTGAAGTCATTTCACTGTGAGAATGATTTTCTGTGGTTTTTATCGCATTACACAGTAAAAAGAATTAGGTCATTTCATGGACCTTATTCTTCTGTTTGAAAACTCAGCAATCTGTCTTGTTTAAATCTTGATGGAGAGATCTCGTCCGCGTTTGGGAATCTCAAAAGCCTCGTCTCAATGTATGACTTTATCCCTATCCTCATGGTATAATATAAAGTTCCCAGCTTTTATGCATGTTGCTCTTTCCTTTGATTTATTATTTTATTTTATTATTTTTCAGTGACCTAAAATCCAACCGGCTTTCTGGCCAAATACCAGATGAGATTGGTGATTGCTCTTCATTGAAGATACTGTGAGTCCAAATTATTATAAATGTAACTTCACCATTTATGTTTTGAATGTTTTGGCATTTTCTTCTGTGCCTCAGGGATTTATCATTTAATAACATCCATGGAGATATACCATTTTCCATATCAAAGTTAAAGAAGTTGGAGAACCTGTATGTCCTTTGATCTAAATCTCCTTTGTTGCTTCTTGAAATCTTTAATTTTTTTTTTGGTGATGGTGACATTATAAATTTTAGGGTTTTGAAGAGCAACCAATTAACAGGACCCATCCCCTCAACTCTATCTCAAATTCCCAATTTAAAAATTCTGTATGTATAATCTTTTTTTAATTCTATTCAGATCTCTTTAAATTTGATTGGATGAATTGCAAGAGAAATGTTATTGTTTCAGGGATCTGGCTCAGAACAATTTGAGTGGAGAAATACCTAGGCTTATTTACTGGAATGAAGTATTGCAGTACCTGTGAGTAGAAAAATTTTATTTTTCTGAGTCTGCAATTTCTTATTAAAAACTAATGCACACTTTTTAATTCAGTGGGTTGAGAGGTAATAATCTGGAAGGAAGCCTTTCGTCTGATATGTGCCAGTTGACTGGGCTGTGGTACTTGTGAGTGTTTATTGAACGAAAACATGTTAAGTTTTTGCGATGAAATTGTTCTTGAAGATATGTATTAATTTGCATATTTTTGTTCAACTCTTAGTGATGTAAAGAACAATAGCCTAACTGGAAGCATACCTCAAAGTATCGGTAATTGTACGAGTTTTCAAGTTTTGTAAGTGTCCTAGATCCCTGAGGATTCAAATCTGATACAATTTTGACTGAAGTGTATTACTCAAGGCATGTTTTTGATTTCAGGGATTTGTCATACAATAAGTTCACTGGAGAAATTCCCTTCAATATTGGGTTTTTACAAGTTGCTACTTTGTATGTGCAAGCGTTTGCATTGTTCTAATTTATTGAGCTTTTATATACATACCACACAATTCTTAATTATTTGCATGTCTAGCACCTAACTTTCATATTTACGTAACACTCAAATCTTTGAGATCACATAAAAAATACCACTTTGACTATCTCCTTAAAAATGAAATACACCTTTTGAGGCATTGCTTTTTAGTATCAAGTAGTTATAATTGTAAATATCAACTCTAGGTGTTAGATATGTAAATGCACAAGAATTATGCCGTATGTTTGCAAATTTCCTTTACTTTGTTGCATGCCCAATATCTTGAAGAAATTCTTACTAGTTTTTTTACGTCGTGTTCAAAATGCTTATTGTCAGATCTTTGCAAAATAACAAGTTTACGGGACCCATTCCTTCTGTCATTGGGCTGATGCAAGCTCTTGCAGTTCTGTGAGTTACATGATTATTGTCTCAAAATTTGTTGAGTGTTATGTTTATTCAAGTACTTTATTATGTATTATAGCCGGTTTATGTTCGTAGTTTGATAATGTGATGCTATACTTTTCTTACAGTAAATTGATAAGCATTATTATATTGAGTTTGTATTTATTTTTGTTTGAACATGATGCTGCAGAGATCTGAGTTGTAATCTACTGAGCGGACCAATTCCTCCGATATTGGGCAACTTGACATACACAGAGAAGCTGTAAATTCATAATCCAAGATTGAATTTTGTATAAAATATTGATTTTGTTTTTTGTTTTTGTTTTTTTTTTTGGGTAGTATTTTGGAATAGTTTGCAGGCTTAGAGGATAAAATATTGATTTTGTTTTTTGTTTTTGTTTTTTTTGGTAGTATTTTGGAATAGTTTGCAGGCTTAGAGGATTATGTTTAGGTTGTTTTAGTTATCAAACATCACTATTACTAATTTTTTAATTCCGAATACGTCCTTTCATGCATAGATATTTAATAACGAAGTGTTATAAATGTAAATATCAAACTTTTGGTGTTAAATATGCATATACATAAGAATTGTAGTATCTATGTAAATTTTCCTATTTTTAAAATGGACACAATTTTTTATAAATTTCTTTTGTTAAGAATTAATTGTTTAAGCTTTATTTTCTTTGTTGAAATGATGCCAAAATAAACCCGTCGACATATAAAAAGTTAATACCGTTTGATCCGATCATGCAACTTCTATACATTTCGGCCGACACATTTTCTTTTATTCCATCACTTGAATCAGTTCAAGGGGGTGTTTTGCGACCTAATTTATGTTGCTGTGAATCTCCAGATATTTGCAAGGAAATAAACTAACTGGAACTATTCCACCAGAGCTCGGTAACATGACAAGGCTACATTACTTGTGAGCAACAATCTTCAGAAATTTCATTTTAAATTTTAAATTTATTCATCTTTACATGAAATTCTATTTCGATACAGGGAGTTAAATGAAAACCAGCTTACGGGGCATATTCCAGCTGAACTTGGGAAACTAACAGACTTGTTCGACCTGTATGCTCTCGCTCTCGTACTATGACATTTAAATTTTTAATCTATGAACCCCTCTCTTTTCTTTTGATATAATATATCGGTAAGTTTATCAAAAAACTCAACTTTTTGTTTCAGGAACATTGCAAATAATTATCTCGAAGGGCCAATTCCTGATAACTTGAGCTCCTGTGTGAACCTGAATAGCTTGTAAGCATCAATGTATAATTTTTGAAAAAAATGTCAAAATAGTCTCCCGACTCCTTGCAGAGTGTCATTTTAGTCAAATAGTCTATAAAAATGTTAATTTAGTTCCTATACTCTTTTAAATTGCGGGCTGAAATAGTCTATTTCTGCCGCCAATTTAAAGAGTTTGGAGACTAATTTGACATTTTTATCAACTCTGGGACTAAAATGGCACCATTAAACAATCTGGTGGCTATTTTGGCACTTTATAACTATTAGTCATGCTTATCGATTCATGATAACACATTTATGTTGCTACAGGAATGCACGAGGTAACAAGTTAAATGGTACCATCCCGCGCTCATTTAAGAATCTTGAAAGCATGACATACTTGTGAGTTCATCTCTAGAAGCAATCATTTGTTGTCTTGATTTGACAACTATATTATCTATATAATGGACAATTGTAATATATAACATCACACCGGCCTCATTAATATTGTACTTTGTTGTATGCGGCAGAAATCTATCAGCAAACAATCTGAAGGGTCCGATACCTATAGAACTGTCGAGAATTGGGAATTTGGATACACTGTAATTGCCAATCTATGATTGATTTTAGGATCATTTACATACATACCATAAAATTCTTGTATATTTGCATATCTAACACCTAAACATTTATATTTACAAGCAGGCCACTCAATTCTTTAATATTACATAAAAAAGGCGTTAGATATGTAAGTACTTAAGAATTGTGTGGTATTATGTAAATTATTTTTATTGTTCAAACTTGATAGTTGAGGCCAAAACTTGCTAATATGGTTTAACATTATACAGTGACATATCATCTAACCAGGTCAGTGGCCCAATTCCTTCATCCATGGGAGATCTGGAACACCTTCTTAAACTGTATGTTCTACAGCAAAAAAATACTCGCATTTTTTATTTCTTCTGATTTGATATTTTAATATTTCTAACCTCCAGAAACTTGAGCAACAATATTCTTTTTGGCTACATACCTCCTGAGTTTGGAAACTTGAGGAGCATAATGGAGATGTAAGAATTCTGACTTTACATTATTCCATACACACCATTCAATTCTTATGTATTTACATAACTAACACCTAACTTTCAATTTCTACATACATGCCCACCTTATGCACAAAAAAGGTGTATTTCACTTTTAATAAATTTAAATTTTTACATACACCCCATTAAAATTGTGATATTTTTGATGTGATATGAAAGACTTGGGTGGCATAAATGTAAAAAAGTAAAATTTAGGTGTTAGATGTGTAAATACTTTAGAATTGGTTGGTTTGGTATTTATGTAAATGTGCCTTTTAAGCTTAAAAAAGGCTACTTTTCAGTTCTGAAACAATTATTTTCCTTCTTATATCTGTACCTAAAAAGTTTGGAATTGAAAATGCAGTGATTTATCAAGCAATCATCTCTCCGGTTTGATTCCGCAGGAATTTGGACTGCTCCAAAATCTCATGTTATTGTAAGTTTTTCATTGGTTAACAATGAGAGAGCTTGAGAAAAGCGGAAAGAAATTTTATCATCCCCAAATGTTAAATTATGGCAGGAAAATAGAAAACAACAATTTAACTGGTGATATAATGTTCCTAACCAACTGCCTCAGCCTCTCTGTTCTGTAAGTCCTGCCTGCAAATTTCTGCATGTTCCCATTAACAAAATAATAATTATATTTATGTATAATTTTAACAGAAATGTTTCCCGCAACAATTTGGTTGGAGATATCCCAACTTCCAATAACTTTTCGCGATTCTCGCAGCAAAGGTATATATATGTAAATAATCACCTAATGATTTTTGTTCTGTTTGCTTGGTGCTTCTAATTTCATTAACATGACTTATATTTCTCTTTTTTGTCCTTCATTCGAATCTTTTTTTTTATTGGTGGGCACAGTTTTTTTGGTAACCCTGGTCTATGTGGTCATTGGATTGGTTCTCAATGTCATTCATCCCAATCACCAGAGAAAAGTAAGAAAAGCTTTGATTCGTTATTTTATAACATTTTTTTTAAGGAAATTTTCTTGCGTATTTATATATTTAACATTCATAGTTTGATATTTTTGCTTAGAACACTAAAGTTTAATAAACTTATGCATGAAAATGTGTATTTCACTTTTAAAAAAATAGTAATAGTGATATTTTTTATGTGAGGTTGAAGGTTGGAGTTATACATGTGTAAATATGAATGTAAAGGCGTTAAATGTGTAAATAAGTTAGAATTGCTTGGTATGTCTGTAAATAAAGCCTTTTTCGCTTAAACAAATCTTAGTATGCTTTGCTTTATTGTTGCTCGAATGCAGCGACGATTTCCAAAGCTGCTATTTTGGGAATTGCCTTGGGTGGTCTTGTCATTCTTCTTATGATTTTATTTGTGGCCTGCAAACCGCACAATCCACCGTCATTTTCCGAAAGTCCCATGCATAAACCAGGTAGTTTTTATATGCGTTTTGAATGGCGTATTCTTTCAAAAGTTTCTTGCTTATGTGAATGAATTATTTTCATCGTTGCAGTTTCTAATGTTTCGCCGAAACTCGTGATTCTCCACATGAACATGGCTCTCCACCTTTACGATGATGTCATGAGAATGACTGAGAACTTGAGCGAGAAATATATCATCGGATACGGAGCATCGAGCACAGTTTATAAGTGTGTGCTTAAAAATTGCAGGCCGGTAGCCATCAAGAGACTCTACTCGCACTACCCTCAAAGCATTAAGGAATTTGAGACGGAGCTCGAGACGATTGGAAGCATCAAACATCGAAACTTAGTGAGCCTCCAAGGATATTCCCTATCGCCTTTCGGTAACCTCCTCTTTTACGACTATATGGAGAATGGAAGCCTCTGGGATCTTCTCCATGGTAATCTTCTATTAGATTTAATTATTTATTCTACTCACCAAAAGTAAGATACTGTTTTGTTTACGTTAGATATTATTAATAAATATTTTAAAAGAGAGATTTATTTAAACAAATAACAAAGGATACATAAAACTATAGTTATAAACGAGAGGAACTCAATTCAAATTCATTTCTATAAATTGTCTCAAACATTGAATAACAAAATACAAAAATTAATTTGTACCGATAACATACATCTGGCCATTGATTTGAGTTTGTTTATCTTTGATTTTGAAATCTTCTAAATCTTTTTCACCCTCTAATTGATGGTGCTGTTTTTCCTTCAGCGCCCATCACAGAAGTTTATAGCAAATACTGAAAATTTTAAACTGCAATTAACTTATTATTTTTTTACCTTGGCAAGCGAAGGTCCGTTGAATAAGAAAAAGCTCGACTGGGAAACTCGGTTACGAATAGCCTTTGGTGCAGCACAAGGGCTGGCTTATCTTCACCACGACTGCAGTCCACGGATCATTCATAGAGATGTGAAATCTTCAAACATTCTTCTAGACAAAGATTTTGAGGCTCATCTCACTGATTTTGGCATAGCGAAGAGCTTGTGTGTGAACAAGGCCCACACGTCGACTTATGTGATGGGTACAATCGGTTATATCGATCCCGAGTATGCGAGAACTTCTCGTCTGAACGAGAAATCTGATGTTTATAGTTATGGAATTGTGCTGCTTGAGCTCCTCACTGGGAAGAAGGCAGTTGACAATGAATGCAACCTACACCAGCTGGTAATGATAAACCTGTGAATATAATCATAATCTATATTTCCTCTTTTAAATTTACTCTGATGGTTCCTGGTTTCTTGTTTTTTGGTTTTTTTTGTCTTTTTTTCTTTTTTTTTGGCTTAAAAGCTTTGCCACTCAACTAAACTTTACTCTGAGGCAATCAGGCAAAATTAGCAGCTCTTTCATGTCTGTTGCATTACTTTTGAATAGCATCACTGTTTTATTAATTTATAATTTTAAACTATTTTCGCAATCTAATGCATTTTCTTAGAGAAAGATCTATATCGTCTGTGCAGATCAAGCTGATTTTTTTAATGGAGCAGAAACACAAAAAACAACAGCACAATGTTATCTAATAAAACGATACTGTACTATATATAGCACAACAATTCTTTTGTATTAACATCTTGGTTGTTTTCTATTCATTTTGAATTATCTGGTCGCGTTTCTTGTGATCAAGCTGCCTTTTTTTTCGAACAATTTTGGTGAAAGTTCTTATTTTGCAAATGGTAGTCTCAATAAAATTTAAAGCCAGAGCCATTAATGATTCAAATGGATTAAATACTCTGGTAACCTTATCTTTTTCTGTATCCTGCGGCAAGTTTATTTCTTTTTTACTGATTCATTAAGTGCTTCAAGAAAGATATTTACTTTGATGATCAGATACTGGCGAAGGCCACAAATAATGCAGTAATGGAGACCGTGGAACCCCACATCACCGCCACATGCAGTGATCCCGGTGCTATAAAAAAAGTGTTCCAGTTAGCTCTCCTCTGCACCAAGAAGCAGCCCTCCGACCGACCGACCATGCATGAGGTGGCTCGTGTACTTAGCTGCTTCGTGGCTCCGAACCCACCTGGAGCAGCAAAGCAGCCACCTTTGCAGTCCTCACTGCCTTCAACGTTGCCAAGCTACATCAATGAGTATGCTTCCCTCAAGAACAATGCTGCTCTGACCTATTGTACCTCACAAAGCTCCTCTGACGCCCAGCTCTTCCTCAAGTTTGGCGAGGTGATTTCTCACACCGAGTAAAAGCTTTTACCTACTCTCCTTCTGTGAAGAAAATGATTGTAAAATCAATGGCTATGAACTGTTTTGTCTTGCTCCTGCAATTCTAGTTTAGAGAGGGCAGTGCTTGTTAGTATTTCTGTAGGTATTATAAATTAAAATTACTGTTAGTTGTAAGCTTCAAGTGCATGCTAATGAAGCTTAGTCTGGTCTGAATCAATCTAATGATATATGCATGTATGCATTTATATTTTAATTTATGCATATATGTATTAAAATTTGGGCAAGTTCAATTTTATTGTTATGGCCTGCAAATCTGTGATAAGCTTTATTGTGTCATGGGGGTGATGAGATGGGTTGGCTGGGCATGAGTAATGGGGTCTTTGGCTTATGGGGTGGAGATATCATTATGGGTTTAGCATTCTCTGCACGCCTAGGCTGATTCTTTTAATCTGGACAGTCTTTTCATGGATTTCAAATTCAAGGTAGTGGTTTTGTTAGGGCCGCCTTATCTTGTCTAAGTCGATGAGATTATTGATAAGGTTTTCAGCACAGGATCCTTCCATTTAAAAATGTCTTATCAATTAGTTTTTATGTATTTACCATCCAGTAGCTAAATTTTAATGTTTGAAGTGGGGCATGCCAACTTTAAATAGTGATCTTTTTATATGACATGAAAGATTTGAGGTATAATTATAAAAAAAATGTGGAAGAGAACAAACATTATATAAATGAATGTTTAAATTTGTGGGTCCGGTTGAGTTTGTGTTGATGAGTGGAGAGGAGGGGATATGAACAATAAACAAAGAAGTCATAATCATTGTGTATGATAGAAGACAGTGTATTATCTTATAAGATATAATAAAGAAAGATGATTGAAAATGTATTTTAAAATATATTTATGATATGACATTTTTAACTTTCATAAATGAGTCTGTTATTTGCTTCTCTTTCCTTGCACATTTCTGTTGTTTAAAAATCATTTGAACTTTATTAAATTCAAAGGGTTTTTGTGCTATTGAGTCTGTTATTTGCTTCTCTTTCCTTGCACATTTCTCTTGTTTAAAAATCATTTGAACTTACTTTATTAAATTCAAAGGGTTTTTGTGCTATTATTCCAATCCAAATTTTGTAGCTCAAAGTGACCAATGGAAAGTAAAGATCTTTGTAGCATAAAGGTTGTAAAAGTTAATGAGGCACATTAATAAATATTTACACCTCTTAAATATTTATCTAATTGCGTTGAATTTATCAATGGAATGATCTAATGTTCGCACAAATTGTGTCATTGAAAATTTAGTGTCATTGCAATGTGACTAAATTTTTACACCTCTTAAATATTTATCTAATTGCGTTAAATATTTCATTGGGATGATCTAATATTGGCACAAATTGTGTCATACAAGATCTAATGTCTACCAAATGTTGTCTTAATTTGTTGAATTCTTTTTTAATACATATGAGAGATAATATTCAATGCTTATTCTAGTTGTGATGCTTCATTAAAGTAGTGAACCCTAGTAAGTCAACACTCAATATTCCAGTTTGTAAAGAATAAAATTCATCTAGAAACTCTATTTATTTTGAAGTCCAAGCAGTCATAAATCTTAATCGCATCAACATCATAAGAGAGTTTATATCGTATAACATTGAGAGCGTGGTGTCACGAACAAAAAGTCTCACATCAGCTAGGTGTAGGGTCGAAGATCAGTTATTTATGTCATGGGCTGCTCACCTCTCTTAAGAGTTCTTTTGGGTGGAGATTACAAGTGGTATCAGAGCAAATTACTGCCTTTTTAGGATTTAGGGCATGGGTTGCTCACCTCTCTTAAGAGCTCTTTTGGGTGGAGATTACAAGTGATATCAGAGCAAATTACTGTCTTTTTAGGATTTAGGGTTTAGGGTGGGCAGCCCAGGACTTAAATACTGCTCTTCAGCCCTACACCTAGCCGATGTAGGACTTTTTGTCTGTGACATTCTACTCCACTCGATTACGTGACACCCTCATCACGGATCAGTCCCTCTGCGGGTCCCACTGGACCATAGAGAGTCCACACACCTGACAGACATTAATCTGCTCTGATATCAATTTTCACCTCCCAAAAGAATTTTTAAGACAGGTGGGCAGCCAAGGACTAAATACTGCTCTTCGGCCCTTCACTTAACCGATGTGAGACTTTTTGTCTGTGACAGTGAGCTACAAAAATTCACAACCACATCTCAGGACAACTCTTTGCATTTTGTTTTTATTTTTGATTTGTTGAGATAATTTAGGAGAGTCAAATTTTCAGAAGATAAATTTGATTGTAGATAAGACATTACCCAAAGATTTTACTCTCATTTTACGAGGATTTTTTGATATGGGGTTTGAGGTTTCCCATAGGTGCAAGCTCAAATGGTTAATTACCCCTATCGAGGAGAGCACTTTCGATTAGGGTTGTCAAAAAGGCTAGTTGTTCGCGAAGAGCTCGAGCGCGTGTTCGGCTCGTTCATTAAGTAAACGAGTCGAAAACGAATAAGTTTTTAAAGCTCGAATTATAAATGAGCCAAACACGAAGGACTCTTTGTTCGCTCGTGTTTGGCTTGTTTTAGCTCGAAATAAAAAAAGATATATAATTATTTATATAATAAAATATCACATATATTATTGATATAATACTATATTATATATACTTATATCTAACTTTAAATCATAACATCTAATGTGGTAATGTGGTTATGTGTCTTTTTTTGCATATATTTGGTCCAGGTTCGAATCCAACACATCACATTTATTATATATACTTATATCTAACTTTAAATCATAACACCTAATGTGGTAATGTGGTTATGTGTCTTTTTTTGCTTATATTTGGTCCAAGTTCGAATCCAACACATCACATTTTATTTTTTCAATTTTATTTTAAAGAGATAATTTTGAGCCGAATACGAACACGAATATTTAAATTGAGCCGAACACGAGCACACTATTCACGAGCCGATTTCGAACACTAATCGATTTCGAACACGAGCGGTTTCGAACGAGCCGAGCATAAGCCAAGTCTGAGCTCGCTCAAGCTCGACTCGTTTACAACCCTACTTTCGATTAAGACTAGTCATTAAGAATTGAACATGCCATAACCACAAACATATAATTATTCAATTTATGAAATCCATCACTTGAAGCTTAAAGCGGATGATGGGGGAATGAATATGAAACCCAATCAAAATCCTATGGTTCCGTCACCCCGGGTTGTGATGGTCCCTAATCTACTTGGTCATAGGAGGTAGACGACCAAACCATACTGAATGATTCTCATCATCAGTCATGAGTTGCATCTTCCAAGAGAATCTTATAGTATGGTATGGATATTTGTTTAAGGGAACAAATTTATGTCGACCTTAACTAATTGGAGGTTTTATGTCAATCAATTGTAATCTTATGATTCACAACTCAAAAGGGTAGAATGTTGTTGGCGAACATACAGGATGTAGTCGTGACCGTAATCAAAATGGTTTCATTTGGCATCAACCACCCGATCAGAAATCTCTAGTCTTATTCACTACTTTAAGGTGTTATTTTGGACTACAAAATCATGCAGTCAGAGGACTCGAGTCACATTCTTACCGGCATACAATTACTTTGATTGTAAATATATTGACACATTTAATATGATATTTGTTCTTTGTGAACTAAAGTCAATAAGAAGTTTATCACCCTCGACAAACTATTGTAGAGGGTGGATGCAATTTGCTTTTAACTTTTAGGAGATTGAATTTTAGCTTGCATATTTGGTTGGTTACTTTGAAAATCTTGATTTAAGAGATTGACCCTTCCGGTTGAATTCTTTGATCAACACGACTATCATTAGGGATTTAAACATTTAACGCTTTTATGATTGAAGGGGGGACAATAAATTTCTTTAGTTTAAGTTTTTCAAAGTATAATAGATAGAAGGATCAGTCTAGTGGGGTGATTGGGACTTGTAAATTTCATCTTTAGGATTTGAACGTTCATATCAAAATTATTAGACTCGTCAACATCAGTCCTTGTAAGGAGGATGATTGAAGTAGTGGGATGAGACTTACAACTGTATCCTATAAACAAGGTAGTCTGATTAGCATACGCAACATTCTCGAACATGGTTTTTGAACAGTCGATATATTTGTTTGAGCATATGGGGGCATTTAATCTATGTATTTAAAAAGCAGCTTTAAAGACTTGCATAAGTTTTAAGCCATGAATTTAAAATGGACTTTACATTAGGAGACATGCAAAATTTTGAAAATGTGTAATTAACTTGCACATATAAACACTCTAAAGCATAAATAGCTCAAGAGTAGCTCAAATGGTACTCATCTAAGTCTTAAGAGTGGACTCAAATTTCGAGATTTCTCATTTGACTTAGAAAATAAACATGGGCTTCATATAGATTTTGAAATCATTCACAGTTTAAGTATTTACAAAAGCATTATGATTTTAGACTTTTAAAAAAAGAATCATGTTCTGTTCGCTAGCAAGAGTATTGTGAATTTGTTGGCGGGGATAATTAACTTATATATTTGAGCTATTTTAACTAGATTAATTGATGTCTTCAAGAATATGATTTTAAAAATTGAATTAAATTAAATAACTCACATACAAGTTATCATTTTAAGCTTTATAAAAAAAATACTGTCTTCTGCTCGCCTATAAACATGTTGTGAATCTAATGACAGAGACGATTAAGATTTCAAAAGACTTCATGTTTGAATTATGCCTCACCTTTACGGGCCTAAATCTGAATAGCTCAAATTCAAAAAAAAATTTAGATTGGGCGAGCTTAATTTTAAAATTTAAATCTTAGTATTGTAAGCTTGAAAAATTATATTTTAATAGCCCAAAACTTTAAAATTTTAAAACTCTAAGAGCCTAAATATTCAAAAGCCAAACTCCCTGCTGTTTTAAGACCCTAAGAGCCTAATTTTTAAAACCTCGACTTTTTCCAAATAATTTTAAAATTCAAATGAGTGATAATTTATTTTTATTTTAAAAGTCCAAAATTCTAAATATTTTAAAGATTACAAGTCCAAATCACTCAAATTTTCGGGGTATGGGAGAGTGTCACCTTTCCCAACTATCTCAAAAGACGAGCTGGTCAGTGTCGTGATTGGAGAGCAAATATGTAAATTTAACCCGCGATCTTAAAAGACTCAACGGACCTTCAATGTACCTGCACGAAAATTTTAGATTTCGAACCAACTTTTCTCGAATGCCCTTCAATGTACCTGAATAAAAATTTATTATCTCAAACTAGCGTTTCCTGAGCGACATTTGGATTTTCCCGAACGGAACTCGATTCCCCATGAACAGGTACTCGCTTTCCCACGAACGGATATTTTAAAATCCTCATATTAAAAAAGTTTTCCAAACGAGCCATTGTTTTTCCAAATGGAACTTAATTTCCCCATGAATGAATCATCGGGCTGACTCATTTGTACCGGAAGATCACTTGTCAAGAGTATCTCCCTGCCCAAGCGTATAATCGTCCATCAAATGTGTGAACCATTGTGTCTCCCCCCGCATGATGCCTGAGATATTGAGCAATCTTTGAAGTCTCCCAATTTATGCACAATAAGATGATCCTGACAGTTCCCATCCCCCGGTTGACCATAATTGCTCCATCCGTAAGTGCAGAGAGCACCAAAGAAGGAAACAGTTTTTGCGTGACGCCAGCAACATGGAACAAGTACCAGCGGATCATGAATGGAAACTTTTCTGGTACAAAACAAATCATTTCCGTCATTTCATACAATGTCTCCAAAGTCTCACTGAACTCATTTCTCTATTCCATGCACAAACGCACTTCCTCATCATCGTGTACAAAAGCTGCAGCATAATCATGGAAGCATTTCACAGACTGAACAGAATCAATTGTCCGGCACACTGAAGCAAGGCCATCAACTAATTTTGATCCTATATGTAGATGGAGATCCTTTACAAATCCTAGCAGCACTAGAATCACAGCATGCAGTTTCGCAACCACAGTACTTCTTTTATCCTCATCCAAACAAGAACAAGCAGCTTCACAAGCACCTAACGGAGAAAAGCAGGCTCGAAGCAAGAGAAAGCACTAGACCTTTTAATGTAGTGTAAACAAGTGAACCGGTCTCGAGCTGCCCTTGGATTGAGCTTAATCTTGAGTAATTAATTGAGCTCGAACTCAAGCTCGATCTTAATTCTACAAGCTCCAGCTCAATATTAATTTAATCTAGTGTTATAATAAAATAATAAATGAAATAAAAAATTAGAAAATAAATAATGAGTCGTTATTTTATATAAAATGTAAAGTATCATTTCATAAACATTTTTTTATTAAAAATAAAGTTTTTATTTTTAATGTATTTTGAGTATGTTTTATACTAATCATTTTTTAGAAGTGTGAGATCATAAGCTAAATAGTGGAGATCTTGAGCTTGGCTTGTTACCTCATCGAGCTGATCTCATGAGCCACCTATCGCGTCAAACCCGAGTTGCCTCACGAGTCGGCTTGGCTCAGTTAGACCACTAACATAGTTCATTTAGAACCCAGTAAAGTTTTGTAAAGTTTGTGGGGTAGAGATATAAATAAGATTTTTGTTAAGAGCTCTTGAGTGAGTTTCAGGTAAGGATGGTAAAAATGGCCAAAATTGGTGAAGTAGAGATGCCAGAGGTGGAAGGTAGATGATGACATGGCGGGGATGACGATGACAATGAGGATTTTTTTATTTTTTTATTTTTTATTTCAAAAATAATAAATATATAGTCATTTAATTAGAATAAAAATAAAAAAATAAAGAAAACTTAACAGAAATAAAAGTAATTCCAATTATCCTTAAAATTGAAATTATTTTTAAGAGACATTCACATGCATACCATACAAGCCCGTGTGTTCACGATATCTAGTATCTGAAGTTTGATATCAAATTTTTTTAATCTCAGATAAAGAAAAAAAATGACCATTCCTAATTTTTAAAGAGTGAAGTATATCTTTCCATGTGTAGGTTATAACACAAAAATATATAAATATAAATATGAACCTTTAGGTGTTTAAGTATGTAAATACATAAGAATTGTGTGATATGTATGTTCTTAAACTTCCCTCATATTGTTGGTTAGAAAATGGCATATCTAAAATAACAAGCTCGATTGGTATCCCCTTAGACCCTTTAACGGCAAATTGGAAGCCAACTCACAATTGCTAGTGTGTTATTCAGATCAACACTAAGTCCACCTTACGAACAAGCTCGATTGGTATCCCCTTAGACCCTTTAACTGCAAATTGGAAGCCAACTCACAATTGCTAGCGTTTTATTCAGATCAACACTAAGTCCACCTTACGAGATTCTATTGTGCTTCATATTGAAGGCAAGGATGTTATTCAAGATTTTATTTATGATTGGAAGTCTCTGTCTTGCAAATCTTGCAACTCCTTTGCTCATGAACCAAAGTCTCGTCTTAAGTCCCCAAACTTCAACCCTAACCCTATCCACCCCACCCAAAAATGTAGAAGGCATTCCATAAGAGTTGATGGACCCTTCACCCATAGAAGTTATAACAGACAACCATCCCTTCCCCCTCCCCGCCTCCCCCCTCATCAAACCCGACTCCTAACCTTAACATTCTCGCCATTCTCAAACCCCCAACATCCCTTCCTTTCACCTTCCCGTCACCCTTGAAACTAATGAACTTGTAACCCTTAGTACACATTCCTAGAGAAGCATAACCCCAACATTCCAGCACATATCCCTGAAGAGACTCCTCCAAATACTTTTTTATGTTTGACTCCTACCAAAACTGTAGCTCTGGAACAAGTTAACTCTTTGAGCACTACTAATACTTCCAACACCTCTACCTTTACCGCCACTTCAAAGTTTAGAAAAGATAAACCCAAAGGAGGAGGACATCCAACCATAACTTTTTTTCTCTCTGTTCTATTCTAAAATGTATGTTTAGACCATGAGAAGCCGCCACTTCAAAGTTTAGAAAAGATAAACCCAAAGAAGGAGGACATCCAACCATAACTTTTTTTCTCTGTTCTATTCTAAAATGTATGTTTAGAACATGAGAAGCTACAGCTGTAATATTGGAATTACTAGGTGTAAGAATTATTTCAATTCTCATAAGGCGGATATTATCTATCTTTTAAATACTAAGCTTAACCCAAAATCTATTTTTGTTCTCATTTCTTCTAAACACTACTCCCTCTTTCCTAATGAGATCAGTGTGCATAGCTTTCTTTTTTTTCAGGATTAAGTGAAATTCAAAGAATATTTATTTTTCTGTGCTAGATAATCAATCTCAATACATTCATGGCATGGTGAAATATTTCTCTTCTATTGCTATTTTAGTTACTTTAGTCCATATTGGTAACAATGTTATTCAAAGAAAAAAAAAACTTTAAAATTTTATTACTTTTCTTGCTGTCATTATTTTTTGAGCCGTGGCTTATTACTAGTGACCTTAACTGCATCGGAAAGCTTGTTAAGAAAATTGATAGAATTACTCCTATATTGAGAAGACTTGTTTATTTCAACTCTTATATCTTTAACTCTGGCTTTCTGAACTTCCCAACATGGGCTTCTCAATTAGCTGGTTTAATCAATAAGTGGAAAATTCTATTAGATATCTCTTAGACATCTCTTAGACAGAGTCTTATGGAATACTTTTTGGCTTCAAAACTTCTCCCTCTCCTTTTACAATATTTTGCATGCTTTTACCTCTAATCATTATCCCATCTTTATTTTTATGAACTCCAATTTCACTCATATGCACAAATTTATGTATAAAAACTTTTGGAATTGATGTGTTAATTTTCACAACATTGTTATTACTTCATGGAACATAGATGTGGATGGAAATCCCATCCTTTTGGGAATAAATTGAAAAATGTTAAGAAAGCTCTTAGCATAAATTGGGCTACGTACAAATTTTTTTCTAATCATATCAAGGATTTAAAAGCTTCCCAAAAATCAATTCAAATGACTTTGGAATCTCAACCAATCTCAAAAGATCTTCTCTATCAAAGTATTCGCATAGAATACAAACTTATTGAAAACACATCTTTTGAAAACTCCTGAATTAGACAAAGAGAAAGGGCCACTAGATCTCTAAGCTTGAAGACAAAAACAATTCGTTTATCAATAAAATTAAAATCAAAGGTAACAAGAATTTTATTAGAGAATTGAACTCTAATAATGAGTGTATCAATACTCAGCAAAACATTACTTAAGTGGTTATATCTTATTTCTTTGTGTTGGTTGACAACTCAAATTCCACCCCTAACATGCCTATTCATATTTTGCTGGTCATGTTCTGCTTTAACATGAATTTGATATGTTACAAGGAGTGAGCATTCGGTCGGTTTGGATGGATTAATTTTTAAAATTGTCAAACAAATTGCAACTAAAATCTAAAATCCAAAATACCAAACCAATCAAAATTGTTATAAAATCGAACAGGTCGAACATAAATTTAATTAAGTTTAAAAAATTTAATTATGAACAAACCCAAATTAAATATTTATTGGAGTTTAATTATCAACAATTATTACAAATTACATATCTTATATGCGTAGTTTCAATTTAATTTCATGAATTCTATATTTATTTTAATCAAATATTGCATATAATAAAAATTCTTATTTTCTTGGTGTGTTTGAAATGAAATTAAAATATAATAAGAAGTTTTGACTAATCTATGAATTTTAGATCTGTTCGATTAAATGAAAATTAAAACTGAACTTAAAAACCAAAAACTTAATATTAAGTTTTAAATAAAAAAAAAACTAAAATGTGATTTTCGAAGTGAACTAAATCAACAAAATTTAATTGATTCGTCTCACTTTTTCAATTTGACCAAATAATGCACACCCCTATATGTTGCATATTGATTTCTCTGATGTAGATATTAAGAAGCTTTTTTTTTTAATATTGAAATTGATAAATCTCCCGATATTAATAGCTTTAACTCTAAATTGTTCAAGGATACTTTAGGTTTTACTTGCCTCGGATTGCATTAAAGCAATAAAATATTTATTTTCCTCATCCAAGCTCTCCAATAGAGTTAAACATTATGCTTTAACAGTCATTCCCAAGAGCATTCATGTTAAAGAGCTTAGTGATTATCATCTAATCTCTCTTTACAACACAATTTACCAAGAGCATTCATGTTAAAGAGCTTAGTGATTATCTTTACAACACAATTTATAAGGTAATCACCAGGTCTGTCACTGAAAACTTCATTATATTTTGCCTAGCATTATTCATCCCTGCCAAGTTGTCTTGCTTTCTTAGGAGAGAAATGACTGAAAATATTATCTTTGCAAATGAATCACTTCAATGATTCATTTCCTCCAATCATGCTAAAAGCCTTTGCTCAAACATTGATCTCAAGCAAGTTTTTGATTGAGTCAATAGAAGCTTCTTCTATGACAAATTGGATAAAATAAGCTTTCCCCAAGTTTATTCAATGTTTCATCTTGTAATGCTCGGGTGCACTTTTTTATCATCATAAAGAGTGAATTACAATGATATTTTCCCTCAACTACTGGCCTTAGACATGGTTTCATTTTCACTCTTATCTTTTTATTATTATCATTGATGCCTTCTTTAGATTATTGGATCAATATAGACATTTTCATATCTTGAGAGACACTAGTGAGAATTACAAGATACATGACAATCAACTTATCTCTAGTAATGATCATATATCTTTTGCCAACCTTCTAAATTACCTCGTCCTTTGCCTTCATTTTATTAAATCTCCAACCTATATACCAACCTTAATAAGTATAATATATAATTTTCAAAATTAGTGAATGGCTTATTTAAACTTCAATGTAAAGACAAACCATTACTTTAAGATTATTTAGGCATTCCTATTAATTCCTCTAAACATACTTCAACTACTCATGATAAGATTTTGGAAAGAATTCAATATTACTTGAGTGAACGAAAATAAAAAACTCTTTTCTTTGCGAGCAAGCTCTAACTCATTAAAACCATAATCTAGAATTATCCTTACTATTGGTTCAAATCCACCATCATTTCCAAATGAAAAGAAAAAATATATATTACCTATTTGATGAACAATTTTTTGCATCATTTCAAATCTAATAGCACTATGTACAACATTGCTTAGCACACTATTACCAAGCCTAAACATTTTGAGAGCTTGGATCTCCCAAATTCGAAAAGTGTTAATTTGATATGCAAAGCGAAAGTTATTTGGTGACACTACAATTGTAATTCTATCCTTTTTAGCTGGTCTTATCATTAATTTGGTTCTATATAGTTTAAAATGAGAAGAAATTACTCTTCTTTCTAGAAGAGTTATGAGAATTATTATGTGTCTTAAGTGTTGCAATACTTTACAAGTAAACTGTAATGGAATACAAGTAAACTGTAATGGAAAGCTTTTTTTTTTTCTACGATCCTTAGTTTGCAATGTCTCCTTCATTGAGAAATATGGTGATCATATTATTATTTAGTTTCAATGCTCCAAAGACAGTAAGATATCTGATATTTTCTAAAATGACTGTTGGAACCTTGCTATTTTGCAGCTAATGGTCGCATCCAAAACATATCTCTTGAACTCATTAAGATTCCTTTTCCACTATTGTTGGCTCCTTCAATATTATTTCTTTATTTGCAATGACCATATTGAAGCCCATTGGCATAATTTTATGTGATTCAAAGGCTAATCACTTTTGTTTTCATCATTTGTCTGGAATGTGCTAATTTTTGGGGGGCCTTGAAACCATGGATCCTTCATTCTAAAGACCTTATGGTCCCTCCAAGGTGTGAGTTTTACAATAATAATCTTGAGATTCACTCCCACTTATTTTTTTTCAAGTCAATTTTTCTTCTCCATTCTTAAAGATAATATTCTATCTTAGTTTTTTATTTATTTATTTTTTGTTGAATTATGATTGAAGTGATTTCTCGTGTTGATACCATTTTTTCTAAGATTTCTAAGAAATTTTACTTTTTAGTTGAGCACAATACTCCTCCTTTTATCTGGCTTGAGAGAAATGCTAGAGTTTTCAAGGACAACAATGGAGCAAAATATGTGATTCTTCATAAAATTAAGCTTGTTGTGAGGAAGAAAAGTATAAAGTGAAAATTCAAAGGTGATATTTCTAGTGATATAAAAAATCTTTATTATCTTTAAGTTCCTCTCATAATTTTTTATATGTTGTTATTTTTCTTAGTACTTCTCTAGATCTGATTCTCTAAATTGGGTTAGTCTTCTACTTGGATAATATCTCACCTCATGCTTTGCTCGTTTGATATACTGTTTGATTGATTTGGTTCTTGCTCTCATATACTCTATAAATATTTTGTTAGTGTTGCTTGGATTGACCTGAAATCTTGGTGTGGTTTTCTACATGAGGCTTACTTTACATTCACTTCTTACTTTGGAATGATCAGGTGAGTAGCGATTTTTGCCTGAATCTATTTTAACATGGGGCATTCTTGATTATGGATATGGTTCATTTTGAAACATGTGTGTTAGGAACTCAATTGGATGCTCTTAATCCTGGAAGGAACTTTTCTAACATTGGTTTTATAGAATATTTTTTAGAAGAGCTATAAAGAATCCAACAACCTCTACAACAGGCTCAAATTGGTTAATTGATGGCGTTGTCGCCTCCTTGGTCTCTTTGAACAAATACTACAATCTTCCTCTTTTTGCTACAAATCGATTTTTTTTTTTTACTTAGTGTTGTTTTTGTTCTCTACCATGCCTTCTATACGGATGGATCATTCTTATTGCACATGAATTTGGGTTACTTTCAATAGTTTCCCTCAATCTCCCTAATTGCCACAAATGGAGCCAACCATTGACATTATTATTTATTATGAGCTCTTCTTTAACATTTTTTTTAATTGTTTTTCTCCTTCATTTTTTATGTATTCTTTCATTTTTTTCCCTTTTCTCTACATTAGATCTCCTTCTTGTGACATTTTTTAAATCTTTATTTAGTAATATTTAATTTACATTTTAATGACTTGCTCTCTGTGACTCTCATTACACCAAAAAAAGAAAAAACATGATAAACACTCATCCATTCTAGTGGGACAAAATTCTCTTGCAATTTTCTTTTTTTCTAGTGGTTAGATTGAGAAAAGTGAAAATAAATCTAATGTTTATCTTCATCCATTTCAATATCCTCAAAATTAATTTGACATACTTCTTCTAAATACTTGCATTTATTTTAAAATTAACAAAACAAAACAACTATGTTGGGCAAAAAATAGTTGGAACACCTCGTCTTCCACATACTTGCACTTATTTTACTATTAACAATACTCGGAACAAATTCTACGCCGGAATTCGTTTCAAAACTTTTGCAGACTAGCCCAGCACAAATTTTAATTGATTCTACATACATTTCACTTGCAACATAACAAATCTAAAACAGTTTGAGGATTCTGTTGGATTTACCTTTGTTCGTCATATACTAATTAGATATTTTCACTTTTGTTCTCTAATTTTGGAGAAAATTTTACATCCGGACATCGCATATCCAGACGGCCTACAGCCGGGCACCACATCGCCATAGACATCGGCGCTGTGGCGACGTTGCGGTCGGCGATTGGCCCACTTAAATAACAAAAAATTTGAGAAATTAAAGAATTTAAAATCAGACAAATGTGACATAACTACCATTTTTTTTACAACAATCCACGCATGCAAACAAAAAATTTCTTCTAAAAATTTCAAAAAATAAATTATAATTTTTTTTTTTTGAACAAAAAATTTGATCAGACAAATGTGACATAACTACCATTTTTTTTTACAATAATCCACGCATGCAAACAAAAAATTTCTTCTAAAAATTTCAAAAAAATAAATTATAATTTTTTTTTTCTAAAATTTATTTATTTATAAATCACCTACCCAATTTTGCTTTATTTAAAATGCAGCTCTTCCTATCCAATCCATGGCCTTCCAAACCTCCTCCCCTCCGCAACCAACGGTCAGAATCCATTCAACAAACAGTTAGCTCCGAACCTTGAAAAAAAAAAAAAAAAACCAAAAAAACAACCCTCCTTTTTCTTCTAAAACCCAGAATCAGCTGGG
>NW_018164444.1:71396705-71400595 GCF_001263595.1 Phalaenopsis equestris | reverse complement strand
CCCGCCCGGCCGACCCCCCCCCCCCCGCCTCTCCCGCACTCGCAACTGGATAGTCGCCGTCAAATCCCTTTCCGTCATCTCCCGTGGCATCTCGGACGCCGGCCCTGACTTCCGCCGCGAAGTTCTCGCCGCAACAGGGGAAGATGGCCGGCGTCGCCTCCTCGATCTATCCAGCTTTTATCATTTTATTATAACAATTATTTGAATATAACTCGTTTCCTT
The DNA here is from genome assembly GCF_001263595.1 of Phalaenopsis equestris. Lineage (NCBI taxonomy): Eukaryota > Viridiplantae > Streptophyta > Magnoliopsida > Asparagales > Orchidaceae > Phalaenopsis > Phalaenopsis equestris. The sequence goes on along the minus strand of NW_018164444.1, from coordinate 71,400,373 downwards.
TCTTTTAGGTTTGAAAATGGCTATTTTTTTCTTAGCCCAATTATACATACTGACCTCTCGAAACTTACTATTTACAAAACAATCACTCTCTTTCATCCATTTCTTAATATCTCGCTCGAATATTAAAATTTATGTTATGACCCTAACCCACATCTATCTTTTTTTTATCAAACTCTCAATGGTTTGATCATTGAGCACGTAAATACATCATTTTGTTGGTTCAATAAAATCACTGGGGTGTTTAATTTGTAAATATCATTATTTCAGGTGATCTATATGTAATTACCCTTTCTTTAATGCAAGCCTACATGATAGAAGAAAGAAAAATAATGAGAAAATGCACAAGAAAAGAGAGTAAGAAAATGACCACCATTACCGTTGGTAAAAGAATCCTCTCCATTTCTCCAACTACCTTTTGTTTCTTAAAACCAAAGCCAAAATTAAGCCGCAAGTTTCAATTAACATTAGTCATAAAAACTAAAATGGCTTCATAATTAAGGGTTATATTTCTTTATTTTTCATATTTAATGGAAGGGAAATAATAGTAATATGACAATTTTAAATATATACTACACAATGCTTAGTGCCAAAAATCTATATATTAAAATGTGTATTTCACATTTAGAGGGCTTAATAATAATGATATTTTAAATGTGATGTTAAGAGAATGAGTCTTATACAAGTGAATATAAATTTTTGATAGGTAAATTTGTAAGAATTTACTACATATATGCAAATACCCTTAATAATAATAAAGAAATTTTACGTGCATGCTTCACAATTGTTATGCATTTACGCATCTAATGCACAAAGTTTGATGTTTACAATTGTAGTAGCTCGACATCATAAACTTATGCATGAAAATGTAAATTTCACTTTTAAAAGGATAGTGAAGGGGAATTTTTGATGTAATGTTGAAGATTTTGGGGGAGCAAAGTGAAGAAAACTTGTGAAAATCGGTTCTAGAGATCCAAAACAAAACCTTGAAGATAAACACACGATAAAAAAAAAGACAAAAAACACAAACACAAATTTGAAGAAGAGAAACAACAGAACGTGGAAAAGTCTTGGAGACTCACTGTACGAAGAAATCAACTATGAATAAGAATTATACAAATTACACCATGCTCAAGCATGCCCACACTTTGGAACACTTTGACATACTCATTCTCTAATTTGCACAAGAGAAAAATTGAAATCCAATTTTACACCTGTCGACATAAATGACACAATAAGTGGGAACTTCTCCAAAATGAGGCATCGGGACACGGGGCACTGTGATATGGTTTTGTGGCTTTCCAACAGGTGCTATGGCACTCCAATGAGTGTCGAGACGTTGCAGTGTCGTGCTCTTGGGGATTTAATCTAGACTGGGTGCTGATGGTCTCGTCATTGGGACATTATGACGCTCCCTTCCGGGTGCTGGAGCGTTGTGTTCTCAGGTACTGAACCAACACCAGACTCAGTGAGGCTGCCTTTTGGGTGCTTGGGCACTCTGTACATTAAAAAAAATTATAGGGACCAGGCTTGATTGGCAAAACTGATGATTTTGATTGGCCAATTGATTGATACAATCAGACTTCACATAAGGGATGTCCATGCAAATACAAATAGCATAAAAATTGTGTGGTATGTATGAAAATGCCTAATAAGTGAAACATCCTTAAAAAGGGCACCTAATTTCTTTTAAAAAATTAGTATTTATGCTCTAGTGATAATGACAATTTCCATATTACAATGACATAATAATCAACCATTTATATGTCAAGCGAGCATACGATGCTCGCACTGCACATGGAGCTCATGCAGTCCCCAAAGCTGGTCAACCCCAATTTCATGGCAACACATACTTATTTTATGATTCTACGATGTCACATTTACTTATTTAATTTCCATGTTATTTTACTGGCACATTTACGTATATGCCACTCAAATCTTATGTTTTTACCTAACTATTTTAATTAAAAAAAAAAAGGAAAGACAACATTCTACACACACACACACTCAAATATAATTTTATTTGGAATTTATGTACATACCACACATTACTCAAGTAAAGTGTATTTACATGAGTAACATTTATGAAGTGTGTCAGAAGATTCACGATGATATAATAATTAATTATCGTCTTAGCATGACATAAAGTCTAACGCACACTTAGAAAATTAACGAGAAGAAAAAAACAGGAAGAAATACCTCGATTTTTATTTGGAAAATCTTGAAAAGGAAAAAAATCACTGGATTTGGCCATTTGAAATAATCCATTATCAATTGTGAGTACACATTTTCACTTCTCTTCTGGATTAAAAAATATGAACTTACAAAGAAGATCATTATAAATATATAGAGTCAACTATTGATAATAAAAGTAATATGGTCGTTGTGATTGTAGTTCTCGGTGATAACATGCAGCAACGGTTGTAGGCAGTTGCTATGGACGCAGTAGTCTTTCGTGAATGTTGCAGACGACTATAGTTAGAAGCCATGATGCTAGTTGACCGTGTGGGCCATAGATGGTTGCTTCAGCAGACCATAGAAGCCGTAGTAGAAAGTTGCAGGAGCTAAGTCACATAGGTTGTAGCTGTCTACATAGGCCGTAATGGTAAGTTGTGATAACATTCGCACATCGCAAGGGTTGGAGTCAAAAGTTGCACGAGTTGTGAGTCACATAGATTGAGGTTGGTCAGATGTGTTGTAGTGGTGAGTTGTGGTGACGTCTGTAGGTCGTAGGAGCCAGATTCAAGAGCTGAATGAGATGTAGAACATGTAAGTTGTTGTTGGCCGTATATGCCATAGTGTTGGGGTTGTGATGACGAACATAAGCCGCAAATGATGGAGTGAGGAGTTGCATGAGCTATAATCCACTTAGGTTGTAGTTGTTTACACATGTCGTGGTGGTGAACTGTGATGACGTTTAGAGACTGTAGGGGTCGGGGTTGGAAGTTGCACGACCTATGAACCATATAAGCCCATACTTCACATAAATCGTAGTGGTGGGTTTTGATGACTTTTGTAAGCCGCAGAGGCTGGAGTTGGAAGAGTTGCACAAGATTTGAGCCACTTAGGTCGTAATTGGTCGCGTAGACCATAGCGGTGAGCTGTGATGACGTTTATATGTACATGGACCAGAGTTGGGTGATTCACAAGTTGCGTGCCATGTAGGTTATAATTGGTCACATTGATCGCAGTGGTGGGCTATGATGACATCTATAGGTCGTAGAAACCCAAGTTTGGTGTTGCAAGAGCTGTGAGTCATGTAGGTCATAGTTGATCACACAAATCGTAGTGAGGAGCTATAATGAGAGAGTTTTAGGAGTTAAGAGAATATCAATATTGTTACATTGTATTTGAGGATGTATTGTTACACCATTTTAAATGCAGAATCTAAGTTGGAATCCAACTCCTCTTTCAAGCTTCAACATTCTTCTGGCTCCAAATGTAGGTCCTCCTTCAAGTGGGGCTAAAACTCTATTTATAAAGTTTAGGTTGCAAATAAGGAGGGAATTTTGACCACTTTGATCAGACACACCGAAGAGTTCCCTCGATTGAACAACATTCGATAAGCATTTAAGTGTCTTAATGATGTCGACATTGAGCGATATTAGGCTCGATAGATTGGTTGAGACACTCAATTTGAATATAGGCTTGTCAGTTTAAAAGTTTTTACT
>NW_018164444.1:71387795-71396062 GCF_001263595.1 Phalaenopsis equestris | reverse complement strand
TTGTTCGGCTCGTTAACTTATCGAACGAAATTAACGAGCCGAACACGAGTTGTTCGTGAACAACGAACCGTTTTGACAGTCCTATGTGTATGTGTATATATATATATATATATTGAAATCCTATATTTGAAATATAAATACATAGAAATGGAGTAATATGTATGTAAATCTCCTTATATTTATCATTTGTTTGAGGTAAAAATATTACATGAGGACATAATAGGTACATATTAGATGAAAATCCGTGGTATTAGCGTGGTATTGGTGACATTGGGGGGGTATTGATGTGTAATACCACCCCAACCTATGATCCACACATAGCACATAATATTTGGTCTTGTTTTAAGTGTTAATTAGGTTTTTTTTATGCTTTTTTACCACTACTCTGGCCACTTGCATCTCCATCCATTTTTTTAGATGTTTATATATATCAATCACTAAAAAACATTACGTGTATCGTCTTGGTGTGATACGAAGATTTACCATACACTCAGAAAAGAGAAAATAACTAATAATGACATGAGAAGTTTTAATGTGGAAAATCCAAAAAATAAAAAATCATGACTTGATCCAGCTGAAGAGTTTCAATATAAAAAAGTTTATTACATTTATAATAATTTGTCCTGCAAATGAGAAAGAGTAACTAGATCTCTCAAGTTACAATGACGACATACAGATGAGTTTGTTATTGGCGGTAATCGATGGCAATCGACGACTTCTGACAGTAGTGGTCGACGGTGATCGATGACGGTCAGCAGTAGTCGACAAAGATTGGCAATAATCGACGATGGTCGGTGGTGGTTCACGGAGATTGGCGTGACGGCCGTCGACGGTGGTGGCGCTGGACTTCAGCTCCTTCTCAAATATTCTAACACTTTCTCATATCTCAAACTCTCTTCTCTCCCTCATGAGATGGGTGAGACAATACTTATAAAGTTTTATGTGCAATTAATGCAGGGATATAAATTACTTTGATCGGACATTTCAAAGAGTTTCATTTGATCATCAACTTTTGCTGAATATTTGAGCTCCTTAAAGATATTAGAATTGATCAATCTTATGCTCGTTGGATTCAAATCGATGAGACACTCGGTTAGACTATGAGCTCGCCAGATTTGACAGCATTCAATTTTTCAAAAATGACTGAAAAGTTTCCAAAAGCTGCATAATAGGTTGATCGTGGCTTAATTCGTTTGGATTTGACCAGTTTTGGTATCAATAGGTTCGTCTTGTCAAGTTGGTCAGTATAACTATAAGTTTGCTTAAATCGAAGCTCTCGATGACTCTTAATCAAAATTTAAACATTCTTTAGTCAAAAGATTGTCTTGAGATCCACGACGTATGATGAAATTTTTTTAATGGCCTATCAGTTGCCCCCTATTTTCGGAAGAGATCAACTTCACCGTCCTAAAATACTAAAATTCAGAGTGTTTTTTATCATATATATAAACACACACACTCACAATATAATATAATTTTATTGTTGCAACTGTTATAACAATTAATATACATATGTTAAATTGTCAACCGCCGGCAGTCGAGCGTCGCCCACTGCCGACCGTCATCGACCACGACTGACTTTCGCCTGCCACCACTGACCACTGTCGATCCCGTCCAACCACCGTCAACAACCACTGACCGGACGTCGCCAATCGCTATCGGTTGTCGTTCGTTCCTTCAATAAATTCATCAGCACGTTGATATTGTAAGTTGCGAAACCTAGCAACCTTTTTTCCACATGCGAGACAAATGATTGCAACTGTAATCATGTTTTTATATTGGAACTCTTGAGTTGGGTTAAACATCATGGTTTTTCCTTTTCTCGGTTTTCCACGTAACAACTTCTGTTGTCATTATCATTTATTTTCTCTTTTCTGAGCGTGTGTTAAATCTTCGTTCCACTTCAAGATGATAATCTGTTACTCTACTGCCGCGAATTTTCTAGCGCGCATCAAGTAGAGTGCTTTTCTCTTTTCTGAGCGTGTGTTAAATCTTCGTTCTACTTCAAGATGATAATCTGTTACTCTACTGCAGCGAATTTTCTAGCGCGCATCAAGTAGAGCGGTTATAATGAAAAAAAAAAATTAAAATATCATATTATATTTAAAATTTAGGTAATTAAAATATTATATCATTTCTCAAACTCTCACTTAAATATCAAAATTTATCCTAAAATTCTAATCCTTATTTTTCAATTTTATCAAATTCTGAATAGTTGATTGTGGCACGTGTAATTATATTGATTCGGTAAGTACTATCACACGCATGCTTAATTTAAAAATATCAATATTTGTGTGCTTTGTTTGTAATTAAGCAAATGTAAGCAAATGTAAGCAAATGTAACGGCATCAACTCAAAATTCCTAACGTGTCCCGGAAAGTAGACGCCGACAACTAACGGCGTCTCTCGCGCCCCATTTTTTTCCGGTAATGAGGTGAACACCGCCCCCGGAGTCGCACATCAAAAAATCTCCTAGATAATATAAAAGAATGAGCCCTCAGGTCTGATTCTTCGCTGTTACAGAGCGCGGGCAGCTCAGTGTCGCGTTAAAACCCTAGATGTAATCTCTTCTTAGCTGCCCTAATGTCTTCTCCCTTCTTTTACACGGAAGGCCTTGCAACCGGACTGAATCTTTGTTCGGCTGAGATCGCTATGTTTTCCGTTCTTCCTCAGCGGATCTAAGGTAACCGGATTTGGTTTCCCTGCTAAAGATGGCTTCTTGCAAGAGGAACTACCCGCTTCTTCGTTTCTGATTAGGGTTTGTTCCTGTTTTTGGAATGAAACTCATCGGCTGCGTTTTGATCTGTTTTCTATGTTTCAGATTCAAAGTTCTCTCTTTTTTGATTGTTCGTCTTCATTTTTTTCAGGAGAAGAGATCGCCGAGTCCTCATATTCTGCATAAAAATCAGAGAAAAGGTGCACTGCTCCCTTAAAAATCAAAGCTTTACAGTTGAAAAAAAATGCAATCGAAAGCTCGAATCTATGCCGATCCACCTCTCCACAGCGATCAATTTGATCGGATCCCAGACTCCATCGTCCTCTTAATCCTCAACAAGGTTGCTGATGTTCGCGCGCTCGGTCGCTGCTCTGCGGTATCAAAGCGATTCAATTTCCTGGTTCCTCTTGTTCATGACATCTATGTCAAGATCGACCGCGTTGTCACTGTGGACGGCGATCCCTCAGATGAATCCCTAAACCTCTCTTCCCCTAAGCCCCGCAACCTCTTCTCCCACCTCCTTAAGCTCGTCCTCTTCACCATTCTGAAACCATTCCACCATCTCCGAAACCCTAGCAGCGGCAACAAACCTCTTCTCCCTCAGCTTTCCCACCATTCCCCCGCTCAAGTCCTCAAAAACTTCACCCAAATTCGAAATCTTCATATCGAGCTTCCTGCAGGCGATGTCGGCACGGAGGACGGGGTGCTCCTCAGATGGAGGGCTGAGTTTGGAAGCACGCTTCAGAACTGTGTGATTCTCGGAGGAACTCCGATCGATCGAAAGAGCAACCTCTTTGATCAGGATCCATTTCCTGCGGCGGAAGACAGTGGGAGCATACCTGAGTCGTTCTACACGAATGGTGGGTTAAAGCTGCGAGTCGTTTGGACGATTAGCTCGCTGATCGCTGCTTCAACCAGACATTATCTTCTTCGACCGATTATTAAGAACCACCCCACGCTCACAAGCTTGGTTCTGACCGATTCTGATGAGCAGGGCACATTGAGCATGGGGGCGGAACAGTTGAGGGAGTTCAGGGAGAAGCCATTAGCAGCTTCTGCTTCAGCCAATCGAACACAGGTCCCCGCATCAAATATGAAGCTAAGGTACGCTCCTTACCTCGAGCTTCCTGGAGGAATAGGTATGCAAGGAGCGACCTTGGTGGCGATAAGGCCTTCAGCAGAGGGCAGCAGCGCCGGCGCCGCCGTCGCCAGCAGCGGCGGCGGAGTGAGTAATGGTGGTGGCAGGAAGGAAGCTGAGGCCTTTCTGAATAGCTCATTCGACGGTCCTTTCCGAGCTGCAGTGAAAATGCTTCTGAAGCGCAGGACTTACCTCTTGGAGATGAATGGATTCTGATAAATCTTTTCAGAAATTCGAGGTTGCAGTCTTTCAGCTTCAATCAGTAGAGCTTCGCTTCTTTTCTGACCTTTAGTTCCAGAAAAATCACATCTTTGCTTCAGTTTTTATGTGTACAGGAATAATTTCATGTTAAATCTCTGTGATTAATGCAGTGCTTTATCATGTCTGTGTAATCAATCTGTCATTTCTGGTTAGAAGAAGCAGCAGAGATGAATCTTCTTACAGTTCCTACTTTAAAGTTTCTTATTTTTACGTAATTATCTGGTTGTCTTATCAGCTGCTGCACTTACTTGCGGCGAAGTTCAGTTTGAACTGTTTTTTTGTCTTAATTTCGAATTAGTGATCGCCGTTAGTCTTTAATAAGCTGAATTATTGAAGTTATTTTGGAGTGCTCCAAACTCTGAAATTATGGATTTTATGTTTTTATGGGCCATGAACTTTGCACCTTGCTCATATGTTTGTGTTTGTTGACTCTTTAGTTGGCAGCATAGAGTCCGTACTCTTGGGTCTCGGGTTCATGTCTGTCTATGTGCAGGATCAAATGATTAGACACATGAGGTTGATTCACAGTTCTTCTCACCGATCTTTTGAAAAAAAAAAAAAAAATGTGTTTGTATTTAAATTTTCTATATAAGTTGCATGTTGTTAAACTCTTGCACTAAAATGATTTGGGTAAATGATAAAAAGTAAAATGTACACCAAAAATAAATTTATATTTTGTACACATTAAAAAAAAAATCTTCAAGGCAATATATTAATGGTAATTTTTTTTGCTACTAAATTAACATTTTTGGTAATTAAATATAAACATTTAATACTAAGAGGGTGTTTGGTCCGGGCTTTTAATATGATATATCACTGGATTTATTGAATTCAGCCAAATGTTAATATGGATTTATCGAATCTGGTGGTATGGTGGATTTAACATATTTATTATTTACGGATTTATTAAATTAATCAATGCTAAATCCTACCTGAGCTAAAAAACCCCCTAACAATTTATAGATGAATTTCTTATGATTTGTAGGTTAAATTTATAAATTATATTCACATAAGTGATTAGTGTTTTGAAATAATGTATTTTAGACTGAATTGTTTTGTATTATTAATCTATGTGATATTTAGATTTAAAAATTATATTCGCTAAATACTATTTCTAACTGACTTAATATCCTCTAATTTTTATCTTAAAATATTTTCAAACTGAAGAATTTTAAAATATTGCCATATGAGTCGTGTTATTTTCTTGGTTGTCAAATGAGTCGTGTTATTGGCATTTTAAACCTTGATAATTTATTCAATCAATCATGATTATAGATGAAAATTGTCTGGAATTAATTGGCAAAATAAAAAAAAGTTTCGTCAGATCAAATGACTTCTGGTTAGGGGTTGGAGCAACAATCTAGTCAAAGTAATATACTATATGATTTGTAAATATATAAGTCAATTCTTTTCTTGAATTAAAGATGAAAGTATAGTGTTGATAATCACAAATGTACAACATCAGTTCAGCTTTAACAGTCGTAATTGAGCTATAACAAATATAATTCTTGGCAATAATATCGATAATGAGTGGTAAAGGTTGTCGTTAATTGTTACAAATGTAGCAATCTATCAGAAATATTTTAGATGTTGGTTATAATAACAATAATTTATCATAGAGGTTATAGTCAGAAGTTGTGGTAATATTTGGTCTTATAAAACCTAATTGATAGCTGTACAAGCATCAGTTGACCATAAAATATCATAGTTGGAAGCTACAGTAGTAACTAGACACATAGGCTATAGTTGGTCGTTGCAAGAGTGTTAATTTGTCACAAAGATTATAGTAGAATGTTTTATGACAATAGCAAGCCACGTAGGTTATAGTGAGTAGTTATAATAGTAAATTATCACATAGGTCGCAGTAGATCGCTGTAAGAGCATAATTGGATGTAGGTTATGGTGAATAGCTACAGTAATAACTGACCACATATGTCATAGCGAGTCACTATAAGAGTGTTGGTTGGCCAAAAAGCTTGTAGTGAACGACTATAATAACATTAGTTAATCACGTAGACTGTGGTTTGTCACGTAGACTATAGTGGAAAGTTGTAGTAGCATCAGTTGGCCACAAAGACCTTAGTTGGAACCTGCAGTAGTAATGATCTATATTGATCGTAATGGGGACCTATAATAACATCAATTAGCCACTATGACCATAGTTGGTGTTACACCAGTTAGTGGCAGCATACTTTCACAAGTTTATTATTTTACACCAGAGATATCACTTCTTAGTATACGACGTAAAGAAAAAATTTCAGAAGTCCGGAGAAAGTCGTCATAATATGAATACATTGGTTATAAGAAATTGTTATCAGAAGTTATCTTCGGATCTTCAATACCACATATTCAAGACACATCGTTGCACAATACTTTAGGTACTTCTTTACATCATGCTCGGGTGCTTCACTACATTGTGTTTAGGGTACTTCATTACACATTATTCGGGGAATTTCAAAGTGCTCCATTACTTCGTGTTCAAGTTACTTTGTTTTGCCAATAAGTGAAGAAGGGAGAATTTATAGGCTCCAAGGGAGAGACATTTTTGTTCTTTAGCGAAAAACTCTCATAACTAGCTGATCAAACGGTTCACATTCATTCCTCTTGATCATATGAGGTTTTTAATGATCCAAGGGCCTTAATGACATCAGAATAAAGTGATTTCAGGCTCATTAGAATTCTCTAGTTCAGATACTTGAATTGGCTAGAGGTATGCCAAAGTTGGAGTTCATTTGATCCTCCCATTAACTACCAAAAACTTTCAAATGTAGTTCAATTGCTTGATTTCGGGGTGATTGGCCTTAAAATGAACATTTTGATATCATTATATTCGTCTCGTTGATCCGATCAGTTTGACTGTAACTTAGAAATATTTTTTGCTCAAAAATAATCTCAAGATTTGTGTCCAATGCATCAAGGTTCTTGCCAGGAGATAGAAATTTGTTGATGAGGCATCAACGATAAACACAAAAACAAAATTCAATATATTTTAACATGAATTTGATGAAAATAAATCTTATAATCACTAAATTACATTCAAGGTAAATATAAAAGAAAATTTTAGTCAATTATATACCACACTCATCTTAAAATAAAAATAATAATTATTTACAATGCCTATAATTATATATCCTTTTTTCCTTATTTATTATTCCCTTTCTATAAATGTGAATTGCCAATTTTAAAGAGATATATCATCTTTTAGAAAGTCTTGTTAAGAGTTATTGGAAGAGCATTTATTTTTCATTTGCATTCAATTGAATTATTCCATTCTAATCGAATTTCTGGCTTTTGTGCAATCATGGACAACAACGGCGACAACAACAATAATGATAAAAAAAACAATAATAAATTAATATATTCTCCATCAACATAATTAGAGCTGTGAATTTAGCTGTCGTTAATCGCTTGAAAATCGATTCAAATTTTGGCTCCCATTGAGATCTGGTCGAAATAAACAAGCCGAGCTATGCTTGAAACCTTAGAACAATTTTTTTTTCATGCCGATTTCAAGGCACATACGGATGGCTCTAGTAGGCTGGAGATTAGCTCGAACTATTTTTTTATTATTAAAATTATACATATAATGTTAAATAAAATTAACATTGATCATGGTAGACCCTAATTAGCACCAGATACGTCGACACTAAAGCGTCGAATTAGCAATGTTATCTATTTTCCTTAGCGTCAGAATATTCCGACACTAATTGACAGCGACTTTATATATGCTTAAAAATATAAGTATTTAATGTTGCTGCTAAAAGATTTAATTCCTCAGCAACTGCACCAAAAACTTAATGACAATTATAGATTCGATAAAGATGTATGTATAAAATATTCAATAATTGTAAAGTCACACTTATCAACGAAAGTATACGTATCGCTCAAGTAATATAGGGCTCTAATGGAGTCCTAGATATCGATCCCACAGAGAGTAAAATTAGAACTACGAACTAAGATTTTAGAAAAACAATACTTAATCGCAATAATAAAATTCAAATTGCTTATCTGTCACTAATAGACAATTTAAATAAATATGTAATTTTAATAACTCTTAAATAACTAATTATACTAATAAGGTTTTTAATGTGATATTCAATATATAAGAAAGCATCATTCTCCTTGTCAAGAAATTATAGTGAATGGATAAAG
>NW_018164444.1:71355080-71385701 GCF_001263595.1 Phalaenopsis equestris | reverse complement strand
TAAGAGTGTGTGTGTTTTTGTGTCCTTTTTGGAGAGTGTTTATAGCTTTGCAGTTGGACATTTTCTTTTCTTTCTTTCATGAGGCAACTGTCATCTATCTAGCGAGTGTGAGTCTCACCACTTGAGCTCTACCTTGTGATCGTAGGACTAGATTTTTATTCTTTTGACCTTATGGCTACCGAGGTTCCCTGTGGACGACGTAATTCACAGATTGCTGACCTAAGATCTCTAGACGTGTTGAGTCGACTACCTGCACGACCAAGTAGACTTAGGATCTTAATGGTTTAGGATGAGGAGTCTGTGGTACCCCAACCCAGCTACATTTACCTTTGAGGATTACTCTACTCTTTCTCTTACTGAGCACCTTTGAGCCTTGTCGCTCCTTTGACTTCTTTAATATCATCTTGATGACTTGATTACCGATGAACAACCACATGTTTGGGATACAGTGCTTCACCCTTTATCGTTATGGTTCGATGAGCTTTGTGTATATGGATATCCTTGTCGAGATGATTTTGGTTATTTTGTTGGTTCTGATGCCGACGAGCCGCTACCCATTTGGGATGTGAGAGACTCATTTTCTGTCTTCTAGCTTAGCAAAAGCTTTGAAGCATCAGGGCATTCCCATATGGAATAACAACCCTTTGATGATTTATTCTCCAGGTTAATGATAATATAAATGAAACTCTATTTATCAAGAGTAATTTTGGGTCTCCCCCAAAATGTAATTAACTAGAGGGATGCATTCCTCTAGGAGAATCTTGATCCCATAACAAAAATGTTTTTTTTGGCTCTCCGGTTACGGGTAGCTTATCTAAGGATTCTCTTCGTGGATGTTGTGTTTTGTGGTACTTCGATTTGATTCTATTCGGATGTATATTATAGACTCATCACACAAGGTTTACATATATATAAGCCTTCCACTTGTTTCTTTTTAATTTTTTAGTCAAATTGTTGTCGTATATACTTCTTTTAGATTTATCGTCTCTTTGAATCATTTATATAATTCAGGAGGAAGATTTATTCAAATAAGAGAATTATACAACGACATATAAATAGTCAAGCCGGCGACTCCAAGTGCTCCAAAAACAACCGAGAAAACAGACTCATTTAAGTTTGAAACTGCGCTCGACACTAAACAAATGCAAATCATACCCTAATTTTGGGTAGAAATTATTTGTTACGCTAATTTGCAGTTTTCCTGAGTTAATTCAAGCCACATTCAATGCATTCAAGCTATTTCTCAACAACTCCAGGTCAGCCTGAAATTGAGTCATTAACAGCCTTCAACATGATCCAAGATATTCATTTTTTAACATAGTATCTCCAAATAAATTTTATATGATTTTTCTATGAATTTGTGGGGGCTTATTAAGCTCTTGTATGTGGCCGAGCAACCATGTCGGTCCATCAACACTCTATAATAATTTATCATTAATATGCCCTCTTAACTAACATTTTTCACCATTTGTAAAACAAAATAAATAAATAAATAAATAAATAAATAAATAAATAAATAAATAAATAAATAAATAAATAAATAAATAAATAAATAAATAAATAAATAAATAAATAAATAAATAAATAAATAAATAAATAAATAAAAATAAACAAAAAATAAAAAGGGGGCGATGACTCAACAAGACATAGTAGTAGGTAGAAGTTTGATTGATACTTTAAATACGCATGACTTAAATTGTCTTGACAACCAATAAAGTAAGAATTGCATTTTTATGAATATTTAATTTTATCGTGAGGAATAGCAATTAAAAAGTAGTTACATTTCTTCCATTTGTCTCCCAAATTTTGTGACAAATAAATCGTAAATTGCAATCTTTATATATTTAATAAGGTGGTATGCAGTACATTCGGCCACCTTTTCAATTGCTGTAACAAAAATAAATCGGAAATTTACATACGCACCACGTATTCTTGTGTATTTATATGCTCAACACCCAAACATTCATATTTGCATATATATATATCCCTTATATATGCCATCACCAGCTTCTTAAAAGTATATACTGTTGATATTCATGTGCTCAAAATATGAATATCAAATTTGAAATGGTAGATATGTAAATTTACCAAAATAAATTAATAAATTAAAATAAATATTTGATTTAATATATCTCTCAAAACTTTGAAATTTGTTGGTAAATAAATGAAAAAAATTTAACCTATTGTAATAAAATTTTCAATATGAAATGATATGAATTTATAATTATATATTTGTCTTATAAATATTGATAAGTTTAGTAATTTTTGCGCTTAAATTTATATTAAATTAAAGATAAGTTTACATAAATAGCATAATTATTTTTTATTTATGTATCTAACACATAAATTTTAATATTTACATTTATGCCGCTCTGGTGTCATGAACTAATTACTTCAATTTTAAAAAAAATTAGTTTAGGTGGTATTTATGTAAATACTAAGAGTTAATAGACGTGTGCGTAAATTAAAATTTTGTTGAGCACGTGGCTTCCAAATTGGACTTGGAGCCAGCTTATTAAATAAGAGTGTGTGTGTTTTTGTAGCATGGGGAGTGCCAAAGTCTAGTCAAAGGCAATTACTCTAATCGAAACTTCTTCTTTTGAGGGAGGAGCCAGCTGTGCGTGGGAATCAAGGGTAACCATAATTTTGTAAAAATATTTATTATTTTGTTAATTTTCTTAATTTAAACTTTTTTTTAATTATGTTAATATCTACTTTTTGTTATTTTTTCTTTTTTTTAATTATGTTAATATCTACTTTTTGTTAAATCTTTTTTTGACACGGGGAGTTTTATATTGATATTGTAATAAATTATATGAATTTCATTTTATATCTGTATTATAATTGAAATTTTGATATAACGGTAATTGGTTGATCGATTTGCTAGAATGCGGCTGACTGAGACTATCAACTGGGTGACGACCGTGACTTGTGTTTAGTCAGATGACGATCTCGTTCGCCATGGCAAGAACAGAGCAACCGTCCAATCTCGATCAGGGGGCTTTTTGTCTGCATTTTGATCGATCGGTTGGTCGACAGATGAGCCGATTTTTTTTTGTCGGGTGAGTCGTGAATCACTTATTGCTTTGGCTCAAATCTTATGGGGCATATGTCTTGTCTACCTGATACGTTCATCGCCTCAGTCGTGAATCACTTATTGCTTTGGCTCAAATCTTACGGGGCATATGTCTTGTCCTCAGCTGAATATTCCTATTTGCAATGTCTTTAGCGGATCTTATAGTTGCTTATGTGAGATATCCAATTGGCTTGCTGTTAAAATGAATTACGCCTCGCCCTTGCTGGAACTTGTCGCTATCGGGCGAGGGACCCTCTCAAGAGCTTTGACCTATTACGGGTTTAGAAACGTGGCTTCACTTGCTTGGAGGCGACTTGTCAGTCGATTTTTTACCCTTGGGAGAAACTTTTTTATTTTAGCCGTTCGTTCTCTTTGAGATTTGTGCCGGTAGATCTAATTTGTGTGTGTGTGTTATATATAGACACACACACAGATACATGGTGAAATCACTAATGGACTTGCATTAAACATCATGTGTTTGAAAAAAGAAAATTATAATCAAAATGTATGTACTTATGAGGTGATTCCAATGATATTTACAGTAGTCCAATCCAAATCCAAATGAGTACTAATTAAGCTCATCAAATATGATTAAAATTTTTGAAAAATTAAATGAATTGTCAAAATTTTTAAAATCTTTCTATTTATAATCATAATCAAATTGAGTGTTTTAATGAGAGAAATCAAACAAATCAAAAAATACTCAAATTTGAGGTAGTCAAATAAATATTGAAAAGTAATTTAAGATTAAATAAATCAAGATGAATCATTCGATGGATATTTTGGAATCTAAATTTACTTAAAAGTTATTATAAAGAATTATAAATACATCCCAGTTCTCTACATGTGAGAGGTTATACTTAAAGTTGAAGAACAAAAACTTAAAGATTTGAATAACTTCGGAACTCTACATAATGGTAAAAGAAGCCATTGCCAACAATTATGCTAATTCTATCATTCGACTATTATGACTTGATTACTATTGCCCAACAGTTGTCATCCAACCATAACTTTTTGATAGCAATTGTTGTCTTTGAATAAACATCGCAATTAACATAGTGTGTTGTTTTTTATGGATCAAGTCATATAATTTTTGCCCTTTTTAGGTTTTCCACGAAAATGTTTGACAACTAATGTACATTTTCAAATCTATCTGTGTTGAATATCTTTGTGGATCATCTTCTTCAGAGACATATAAGATAATTGTATAGAGAGTTTAATTTCTTATTGGTTGTAGAGCCTTTAGACATATAAGATGAATGAGGGGAGAATATTTATGCAATTTTACGGATTGATATTGAGAAATTTACAAATATCCCATAATAGTCTATATATTTTTATGTCTAACACTCAAAATTTAATATTTGTACTCATAACATAAATGTCATAAATTTATCTATAAATATATGTTTTTTGTTTAACTTTTAACCTCAAAAGAATGATATTTTTTGGGTAAATATGAATATTTAGATGTTAATTTGTAAATAAATAAGAATGGTGCGGTAACCCGACAGCTCAAGGTAATGTACGGTTGCTTCTCCGTAGGCATCCTCGCAAAATCCTCTCTTTCTCACAGTATCACCCAAAAATCTCAGCTTTCCTTTTCAGGTTCTATTTTCTTCTTCTTCTCCCTTTCTCTCCTCATCTCTCCTTTCATCGGTCTCTCACGCTATCTCATTTCTCTTCAACAGTGTTGATTTGGGCAGCTGTAGGAATCGAGGGGATA
This sequence comes from Phalaenopsis equestris, assembly GCF_001263595.1. NCBI lineage: Eukaryota > Viridiplantae > Streptophyta > Magnoliopsida > Asparagales > Orchidaceae > Phalaenopsis > Phalaenopsis equestris. The sequence continues at coordinate 71,380,899 of NW_018164444.1, read as the reverse complement.
TCTCTTCTTCTTTTCAATTCCGAAAGGTATGTGCTTTTAACATCCTTTTTATTTATATTTGCGAATTCTTTCTTCGATTTATCTCATGGTTTCTTATGTGTGAATCCTTTAGTTCTATTTCAGCACATTGTCAATCAATTTTTTAATAGTAAATAGCAGGAAAAAACATTTCTCATGCATTTCTGAATTCCCAATCGGGGGAGTTTAGTTAGCAGGAAAAACGTTTCTGAAATAGAACTAAAACAAATTCATGGTTTCTTTGTGAGCTGACGTTTTTCCTATTTGGGAATTCGTTTTAGTTCTATTTCAGATCACAAAGATCAAATAAATGAACATTTTGAAATGTGTGAAAAACTCTGAATTTTTATACAGAGTAGTGTTATTTACGCCGTTGAAATTTTTAAGTTTTCACTTTGATGATAATGATAGCTATGCTTGCAAATATGAAAGTTTGGGTGCGAGAAATGTAAAAACATGAGAATTTTGTGCTATGTATGTAAATTTCCTTTTTTTTTATGCAGCATTAATTATACTCCACAGCTTAATATTCTATACCTTATTAAGCTACGTGAAATGAAGCACTGATGCGTGTTTAGAAAATAGTCCAAAGTTTAGAGCTTTTATGCCTCAACATATGTGTTAGTTTGACAGACGTCTTTTGTTTCTTTATAGTATTGTGAGAAGAATTATTTATATGATTTTCCCTTCAAAACTATAATAATAATAGTATTAGTAGTAGTAAAAATAATAATAATAGTAATAATAATAATAATAATGTGATTTGATGAGTCTTTTATCCTTGCTACAGTCATTTAAGGGAATCAACTTGTATTTTATGGATTTGCTCAAGATTGAAGGTATTTTACACGGGCATTAAAGTAATGGTCATTTACATAGGCAGCACAAAATTCTTATGTATTTACATATCTCACACCTAAACTATCATATTTACACACATATCACTCAAATCTGTTATATCCAATCAAAATTAGCACTATTACCACTTTTTACAAGTGAAATACATGTTTTCATGCATAGGTTTAAAATACCAAAGTGCTATGTATGTAAATATGAATGTTTTGGTGTGAGATATGTATATACATAAAAAATTGTGCGCTACATCACTAATGTTGTCATTTTAATACTTCCATTGTTGCGTCGAGATCAAGTTGCGGTTGTTTCGGTTCAGCTCGACGTATTATGGAGAAAGAAATGAGTTCTTTGTTGGAAATGGCAATGATAAAGATTCCACTGTGAGAAAATCATGGGGAAATGCTTCCACCCTAGTTAACATCATTTTAAGCAATAACTTAATTTGCTGTTGGCTTATAAATTTTCATTATTTTGCCATTACTTTACTCTAAATTTAAAGGTTTCCATGTTAGTTTGTCATTGTTTTATTTACGTAAATATTTTTGTTGAACATTAAATGTCCTCATTAATGTTGAAGTTAGTAATGAAAATTTAGTTTTTAAATTGAAGATGAAAGGCTAGTGTGTAAGTATCTGGTTTTCTCACTATGGCGCACCAAAGAAATGGGCTTTGATTCTACCACAACTTTTCTCTATGATCATAGGCATTGCTTTTATAATTGTTTTTCTTAAAAATGCTTCCAAGCATTGCAAGCAAGGGCCGCCATTTGCAAATTTTACTATGGTTTGATTGAGAGAAAAAAAGGAAGATTCACATTCATATCACTCAATTCCCATGTATTTACATATTTAACTCCAAAACATCAATTTTTACCCTATATTTTACATTTCATATGCATGAAATGTGTATTTTACTTTTTAAAAGTTAAAATTGTGGTATTTTTTTATGTGATATGAAAGATTTAGTGACATAAATATAAAAAGTAAAGTTTAGCTGTTAGATATGTAAATATCGATAAACCTGAAAAGCGAAGAAAGCAAAAATTGGACTGCAACAGTAATAATATCTACTGTATTGAAAAAACAGATTACATTAATTGGTAATGTTTTTCAGACACACCAATTTTGTGCTACAATACTTTGTTTATATAGACAATTGAATACACGGTTGAGAAGGTTATGGAGTTTTGAAGTAATTGAAGGGAATAGAGAATTGGTTATATGTCGGAGGGGCGGAGTGTGCAACATGTATGGTTGTTGGCTGCAGTGGGTTCTGGGTGGTTTTTACCTCCCTGCAAGTGAACGGTTTGGAGTATCAACCGTGAATTTGGTTTTGATTTTGAGAAACTGAGATGCCGAAAGACATGTTCTTAGAATGTCAGCTGGTTTTTCTTTAGAGAAGATGCGAGTGATTGTAATTTCATTGGAACTTAAATGATCTTGCACGAAATGGTGATCGAATTCAACATTTTTGGTCCTAGCGTGAAATATTGGATTAATAGCAATAACAAATGCAGATGTGTTATCACAGTGAATGGGTGTTGGATCTACACGGGGATATTAAATTCCTGCAGTAATCTTTTTATCCATATCACTTTGGTTGTGGAGGCCGCAAGTGCCACTTTAGTAGATGATCTAGCCAATGTCTTCTGTTTTTGTGTTGTACAGGAGATCAGATTGTTTCAGAGAAAAGTACAATGTCCTATTATTGAACGTTGACCATGAGAATCAGTAGCTGATAGTGACATGTAGAGACTTGTGCATATGTTGACAAATGTGATTGACCAAAAAAGCAATGTCAGGTTTAGTCATGGTGTGGAATTGAAGTGAGCCCGCTAATTGATGGTGTAGAATCAGATTGAGATATTTCTACTACTTGGAGTTATCTGATTTGAGTTTGGAGGGAAGACGGGTTAGCGCTGGTTTGCAGTGTTGCATACCAGCTAGTTGTAGTAGATTTTTTTATGTATTCAAATTGAGAAGGGAAGTATTCTGTGTTGCTGTCGGTGATGTTAATGCCTAGGAATGTATTAACCGAGCTAAGTTCCTTGAGCTGGAATGTAGAATTGAGATCAGTCAATATGGTTGAGATTATGGTTGTGTCTTTTCTAGTGAGTAGAATGTCATCTACTTAGATCGGAGGTATATATGGATGCTACTTTGTTTGTAGATAACATGGAAAGGGTCGGCTGTGCTTATTTTGAAGCCTTTGTTCTTGAGCTGAGATGAGAAAGTGGAGTAATACTGTTTAGGAGCCTGTATTACGCTATAAATTACCTATTGAGAGGCCATGCATGGTGAGGAAATTCAACATCTTGGAATCCTTGAGTTTGAGTCATAAATATGTTGTCTTCTAGCGGACCGTGTAAGAAAGCATTTGTGATGTTTTGATCCCGAACAGATCACTTGTTTTGGAGAGCAACAGATAGTACAATTCTTATTGTAGGAAGTTTTGAAACCAGGCTTAATGCCTCTTTATAGTGGATGCCATTTTCTTGCTTGAACCACCCTTGAGCCTCTAACCCAGCCTTGTATCCAGTCACCAATTTATCTTGATTGTATTTAGTGTGAGAAGTCCAACGGCAGCTGATGGCATGTGCTGATTGGGGGGTACAGGAATCAATGTTCTTTGTTGCTGGAGGGTTTAAAATTGAATTCACAAGGCTTGTATCCAGCGTTGATGATGAATAGCCCGTGTGTGGCAAGTGGGATCTAAAGTGGTGTTGGTGGTTATAGTGTGAAGATTAAGTGGTTGTTTGGGTTTTAAAGAACAAGGTTGAGACCTTGTAATCATATGATGTTCAGGTGGAGGTTGTGTAATGGCTGGTGGCAAGGATGAGGGCAGGGATGTGAATGGTGTTGAGGGGGAATTATGTGGATGTTGTGAGTTTGAAACGTGAGGCTGATATGAGATTAGAGGTTTTGGGTTGTATTTGAGTAGAGAAAAAGGTGGGTGGTATAAGAATTAATGGTGGGCAGTAAAGAGTGAGAGATTGAGGCTGGGAGACTGTTTTTTTGAAACAACGAAAGGATGATTTATTAAGGATAACATGCGTCGAGACAATTATATTCACTGTTGAAAGGCTGTAGCATTTGTAGCCTATGTGGAGAGATGAGTAGCCCATGAATATACAATGTGGAGCAGCTGGTAGCAGTTTGTTTGGAGTGATGGGTTTCTTCCATGGAAAGTAGCTACACCCGAAGACTTTCATGTGATTTTATGTTGGTGGTTGTTTGTAAAGCATTTCATAAGGTGATTTCTTGAGGGATTTTTTGTGGGGCATCCAATCAACTATGAAATTTACTGTATGGTCTAGCCTTTGTGGAGATATGAGTATCCCATGGATACAAGGGCGAGCATTTGGTCGTTCCGGATGGATCGGTTTTAAAATTGATCAAACTGATTACAACCGAAATCTAAAATCCAAAAAAACGAATCAATCTAAATTTTGATAAAACTGAACCGACTGAACTAAATTTTAATTCAGTTTAAACGATTCGGTTATGAACAAAACTAAAATTCAATTGTTTATTAAAGTTTCACTAAAAACAAGCATTATGAATTACATATCTCATCCACTTAAAATCAATTTAATTTTTAGAATCCTCTATTTATGTCAATAAAAAATTACTTATCATAAAAAGTTTGACTTTTTTAGTTTATTCTACATGAAATTAAAATAAAATAAAAATTTTAAATAAAATTTTGATTTTTTGGTTTGTTCGGTTAAATGAAAATTAAAACTAAACCAAAAAACCGAAAATTAAATATTAAAATTTTAAAAACAAAAAACCGAAACTCAATTTCGAAAATGAACCGAACCAATCAAATGTTATTGGTTCGATTTAGTTTTTCGGTTTTGACTGTATAATGCACACCCCTATATTGGTATACAATGTGGAGCAGGTGGTAGAAGTTTATTTGGAGTGATGGATTTCTTTCATGGAAAATAGCTACACTCAAATATTCTCATATGGTTGTATGTTGGCGGTTGCTTGTAAAGCACTTCATAAGGTGATTTCATGAAAGATTTCTTGTGGGGCATGTAGTTAACTATGTAATTTGCTGTAACGAGTGCCTCAATCCAGAATTGACAGGGCAAATGAGTTGTATGAAGTATAGTTCTGGTAGTAGTTTCAATAAGGTGACATTTTTTTCGTTCAATTACTTCATTTTGTTGGGTGTATGGACAACTGATTTGGTGCAGGGTTCCTTGGAAAGGTAGATATTATTGTAGAGTATTGGAAGTATACTCTCTGCTCCCGTGAGACATTAAGGTAAAAATGGTGGTGTCAAATTTGAACCATCTTGTTAAATTGAATGATTTATAAAACATAGAAAAACATCCAACAATATCTAGAATATTCACCCATAAACAATTAGTAATACTTGTATCCTTGTAATGAAAAGGGAGAGGCAAGACCCCATACATCCGAATAAATAATATGAAATGGTTCAATTATTCTATAAGTAGATTGGGAAAAAGGAAGTTGGTGGTGTGATGGCTGTGAGGGTAGTTATTAGATACAACCCTTGCCTGCCGGGTCCCTAGAGTATGTATAGCTTTTTCGCCGATCCTTAATAGTAAAGTCATTGGAGTTAAATATAATTTTGCAGTCATTGTCTGTGGTTACTTTATAGACTTAGAGTAGGTTTTGAGATAGAATTGGTGATGAAGTGAGGAAGTATGCGCTTATGTTGAGATTTAGGAACTGGGAAGAATTCCTTGCCCAGTGCGAGTGATGGGGTGTGTAGAACCCTCCCCAACTATCTCCTGGTTGTTTCCATGGTATGGTGTTGGTTGATGTAGCTGTTCATAAATGAGGGTTAGATGAGTGGAGGTTCAGGTGTCCGGAATCCATTCAGTAGGTTTTCTCATTGAATCACTATTGATTTCAACAGTGAAAGCATGGTCAGTTTTGCTGTTGCTTGAAGGATATTCATTAAAGCTGGTGTGATGCCAACGCGTCAGGGCTGTATGTCCATTCTTCTATAGATCTGACATGTGATGTGAGTAGTGCGACCTTCCTTGTTGATGTTGGTTGGAGCACCTCCTCGATGAGATTAGTTGTTGATTGATCTTCCTCTACCTTTGTTGTTGCTCCACCCTCCTTTAGATGAGCTTGTGTAGAGAGTTAAGTGTCACGGACTAATTTTCCTTGAGTCACCCGTGCGGCTTTGGTGCTCTTCCGTAGCCCTAAATCAGCCTCACCCTCGCGACGCTGGATTTGTGAGCACCAAACACTTTTAAGAAGAAGAGTAGAGAGAAAGGAACACTTCACACTTGAATACTTGAAAGCTTTGATTCAATGCTTGAGTGATTACAAATGAGGGGAGGGACTCCTATTTATAGCCCCCTCCAAGCCTAATGAAATATTCTAGAATACATTAAATTATTATAGTTTCTAGAGAGCTCTACATTCCTCTCTTATTACACACATAGCCCTAGAACATTCTAGGTTATTCTTAATTTCTCCTTGGAGCCTTTCTTTCTTATTTTCTCTAGAATTGGGAGGAATCTTCTAGAACCTCTTGGATGACTCCCTACATTCCAGCCTTCTCTAGAATCTTCCGCCCCATGCTTGTCTTGCCAACTTATTGAATATAGCGGAGTGTGACACTCCCTCCCACTTAAACCCACCTCTTAAACCTGCAATGCCCTCATTGCGGCTTCCCCTGCACCTTTGAAACTGCCTTCTTGGTTTGCCCCCAGCTTTGGCAAACTTTGGTTTCTCCTTGGTGTTATGGGAGAGGGGTGTCACGCAACAAGTCTTCCTGGTTGGCGGCTTAGCCCTTGCCTCCAACCTTGTCGAACCATCTTTCTTCTTTCTTGGTGGAACCTCCACCACTTTCCTTGACATCCCATCTCTTTGTGTCTTTTCTCCTTCATTGGTATCTTGAAGAATAGCCAAGTTGCCCCCCTTGTCCTGGTCAATGCCATCCTTGAGTTGGATTACCGATAGCGTTTTGGATCCTTGCTTGCTTAACCTCATTATTGGTACTGAGCAGGCTTGACTCCCTTCTGTGATGCACAGACTATTGGCAAATGACATTGTAAATGCTCTTGTTTGCTCCAATAAGTTCATTCTCAGGACAACTTTGTAATCATCCAAAGGAATGACAGAGAAATCTAGAGTACCTGACCATGCCCCAATATTGTTCTTGACTCCCTTAGTCACTCCGTCGATTGGCATCTCTGCTGAGTTGACGACTTTAATGGAGCCCCCTCCTTTAGTCATATCCTTATCCACCCCCAACCTCTTTGCTTCCTCGCTAGAGATGAAGTTGTGGGAAGCACCCGTATCCACCTTTCCTTGGGGTTTTGTTGAAGCTTGTATCCCGTTCAGTAGTTGAAGAGATCCCACATGTGCATTCATGTCATTTTCCCTATCATTCTCTTCTTCCTCCTTATGGCTTGCAAGAAGAGAGTTGAGGGACTTTTTCTGAGGGCAATCTCTTGCCCGATGAGGTCCTTCACAAAGAAAGCAGTGGTTTTGATATGACTTATTGTTGGGCTTTCCCTTGTCCCTTGCCTTTGTTGGAGTTGATTCACGACGTTTCTCCTCCTTGTTTTTGCCCTTGTCATCCCCACCTTTGGCATCACAACTCTTCTTATCTTCAGGCTTTCTAGACTCCATTGAATAATCAATCAAGCTTTCAACAACTGCGATGGTAGTGATAAGATCTTGCACTCCTCGCCTCCTAAGCTCGGTCTTTGCCCAATGTTGGAGCTCATCCATGAAGTTGAAGAGAGCATCCTTGTTTGACATATCTGGGATTTCAAGAACCAAGCTTGTAAACTCCTTGATATAGTCTCAAATCAAATCATCTTGCATAAGCCTTCACAGTCGGGCTCGAGCCTCATCCTCAGCATTCTAGGGGTAAAACTACCTCTTTAGCTCTCTTTTGAAGTCATTGAAAGTGGACACGGAGCACAAACCTTTCTCTACATCTCCTTTTCTTCTTCTCCACCAAAGCATAGCGATGCCCGAGAGACAAATTGTATTTTTGCATCGTATCGGCAATCCTCATCGCTCCAAATTATTGCTTTAGTCTCCATATTTAGTCTCCAAAGGAAGTTGGCTTCTTCCTTCGCGTTGCGAACCCCTCCAAAACTCATAAGTTTTGGAACTTCAATCCTTTTGGCTTCGAAAGTGGGATGGCTTGTGGATGTTGCTAGTGCCCTCTTACTCAGTGAAATATTTCTATGCATCTCCTCCAAGCTAGCACGCATGTCGCTCATCTCCTCCTCATAGGCTCTTCGCACCTCTTGGAGCTCCCTCAACAAATCCTCCTGCAACTTAGCCATATGACCCATTAAAGTCTCCTCAAATTGAAACATCATACCTCTGATCGTTGAATGGATGGTGAAGTCCTCCTTCTCGAGTCCATCAACCTTTTGGCCAAGATCTTCTACTTGACCCTCCATGCCATTCATTGCCTCATCCATTTGAGCAAGGCGCAAATCAAAGTCATGCATGATCTCCTTGGACTTCCCACGTGGCTTGGGTGCAACGGGATCTCTTTGCTCCTGGCAACCTCGCCCTTGAGATAACTCCACATTAGTGGCTTCCGACTCCATCACGTGCTCTTTGATGCTTTTTGCCATTTTTTCGAACCAAGGTTCTAATACCAACTGTCACGTACTAACTTCTCTTAAGTCACCCGTGCGGCTTTAGTGCTCTTCCTTAGCCCTAAATCAGCCTCACCCTCGCTACACTGGACTTGTGATCACCAAGCACTTTTAAGAAGAAGAGTAGAGAGAAAGGAACACTTCACACTTGAATGCTTGAAAGCTTTGATTCAATGCTTAGGTGATTACAAATCAGGGGGAGAGACTCTTATTTATAGCCCCCTCCAAGTCTAATGGAATATTCTAGAATACATTAAATTATTATAGTTTCTAGAGAGTTCTACATTCCTCTCTTGAGTTCTACTAGAGAGTTCTACATTCCTCTCTTATTACACACATAGCCCTAGAACATTCTAGGTTATTCTTAATTTCTTCTTGGAACCTTTCTTTTTTATTTTGTCTAGAATTGTGTAGAATCTTCTAGAACCTCCTGGATGGCTCCTTACATTTCAGTTTTCTCTAGAATCCTTTCCAGCCTTCTCTAGAATCTTCCGCCCTATGCTTGCCTTGCCAACTTCTTGAATATAGCGGAGCATGACATAAGGTACTTAAACTACATCCTTGGTGGTTTCAGCAGCAATTTTTGTTTCCTCACTGCACAACAGTGAATACAAGTTGCCCAGCTGAATTGGCTCCAGTTTTGTTCTTATAGCATGTTTGAAGGATTGGTAGGTGGGAGGGAGACCGTTAAGAGTGCAGAGAATGAAATCTTCATTATCTAACGTGTGCACCAACAGCATATATGTTGTCTACAAGGTCTTTGATCTCAAGTAGGTATTGAAACATTTGACAGATTTTATATGGAGACGTGGTGAAACTCATTTTTCAGCTGTATGACTCTTGACTGGTTGATTGATTGAAAACTTTTGGCTAGAGTCTCTCATATTTCAGAGGTTGATTCAAGGTTAAGGATGTATGACAAAATGAATGGTGATATTGTGGAGTAGTGGGCTGTAGAAAGGTTCTGATCAATGAGTTTCCAAATGGAGTATTGGAGATTTGGAGATATTTGACCATTTGTGTCCTAGAGTTTGAGGAGAGGGACATGTGGAGGAGTCATTCAAGAATCCTTCGAAGTCATTGGCCTTGAATAATTTGACTAATTGTGGTTTCCAAGTTGCATAGTTTTTGGCTGTGAGCTGAATTTTGGTGATGATTTTGATGTTTGGCATAAGAAATTGGAGGGAGGGTGTGATTTCAGGAGCTGCCATGGTTTAATCCGAATAGTCTTCTATTCTGCTGGTGTGAGTTGATGAACCAGATATGATTTGGTAGAGAAAGAAGGGAAGAACAAAGGAGAATGGCTATTTACCAATGCTCTAATACTATGATAAATCTGAAAAGGGAAGAAAGCAGAAACTGGACTACAGTAGTATCTATTGATTTGAAAAAGCAGATTACATGAATTGGTAATGTTCTTCATACACGCATATTCTGTATTATATTGCTTGGTTTATATAGACAATTGATTACTCGGTTTAGAAGATTGTGGAGTTCTGAAATAATTGGAGGGAATTTAAAATTGGTTATTTGACAGAGGGGAAAAGTGTGCAACCTGTATGCCTGTTGGTTGCAGTGGGGACCATGTGGTTGTTTTTTTTAAGGAATGGCCGGAGGCTATTAGACGAGCCCCAGCCATCCCTAAGTGTGCTAAATATTCGAGTATTAAACTCTACACACGGGGGGAATCGAATCTGTGTCCTGAGGGGACTTATGACCTTTAGAGAGACTGTTCTATCAACAGACCACGAAGCACGCACGGGACCATGTGGTTGTTAAATACATAGGAATTGGGTGTTATGTATGTAAATGCCGAAAAAAAAAAAAAAACATGCGACTAAGTCTGTGTAGTGCATTTTTTCAGTAGAGTCAAAATTAGGCTCAACAACTTGACAATTTGGATATGTTAGTCATGAATATTTTAGTGTGAAATGAGGTCTACATGATTGAGCACTATCTATTTTGGCATGTTTAGGCCTTTTTTAATTTTGGCAGTATTAAGTGCTTCCAAGCTTACTCTTCTGCAGCAAGTATAATATGTAAATATTTAGGAAGATTTAAATATATACCACTCAATTCTTATGTATTTACATATCTAACACGTAAACTTCAGTTTTTACATACCTCCTTGCTTATGCATGAAAATGTGTATTTCACTTTTTAAAATTTACAATGGTGGCATTTTGATGTGATATGTAAGATTTGGGTGATATAAATGTAAAAATTAAAGTTTAGGTGTTAGATATGTAAATAATAGGAATTGAGTGGTATGTATGTGATTGCCCCAAATGTTAAATATTCTCAAAATTTATATAATCAATTTGTGCGACTTAGCAAATTTTTCCCAACGTTGGCTGTTTTTAACCAAGTTGTATTTTGCAGGTCATTGTTATCTTCCGAAAAATCAACATCATAATGACACATTTACTTTCAACTTCTTGCACTGTTAACCTCTCCCCAGCCATAAAAACCCATTTTAGACCACAAAATAAGAGCACTAGCAGCTGTTTTTCTTCATTTTCAAGCCATACATCTCCAATCTTCAAATCATTTAGGAGAAAACTTCAAGGAACAAATACTATTTTTGCTACAGCTGCTCCTATAAACCAAGAGTTTGAACACGTTCCAAAATCTCTATCTTCAACAAATTCAAATGGTCCTATATCCAAACCCAAAAAGGTGATGGTTATCGGTGGCGATGGATTTTGTGGTTGGGCTACCGCTCTCCACCTTTCAAATAAAAACTATGAGGTTGCTATAGTTGACAGCCTCGTTCGTCGTTTATTCGATCAACAGCTCGGCGTCGACTCACTTACACCAATATCTTCCATACAAAACCGAATTCGTCGATGGAAATCTCTTACCAGCAAAACTATGAAACTATACGTTGGAGACATTTGCGACTTTGAGTTCCTCTCCGAAGCTTTCAAATCCTTTGAGCCCGATGCGGTCGTGCACTTTGGCGAGCAAAGGTCTGCGCCGTATTCAATGATAGATCGATCGCGAGCCGTTTTCACTCAGCAAAATAATGTGATTGGAACTCTAAATGTTCTCTTTGCCATTAAAGAGTTTGCTGAGGAATGCCACCTTGTGAAACTTGGGACTATGGGGGAATATGGAACTCCAAATATTGATATTGAAGAAGGCTATTTAACAATAACACACAATGGAAGAAGTGATACATTGCCTTATCCTAAACAAGCAAGCTCTTTTTATCACTTGAGTAAAGTACATGATTCACATAACATAGCTTTTACATGTAAGGCATGGGGACTAAGAGCGACAGACTTAAATCAAGGTGTGGTTTATGGAGTAAGGACCGATGAAACTGAGATTCATGAGGAGTTATGCAACAGATTTGACTATGATGGTGTGTTTGGGACGGCATTGAATAGGTTTTGTGTTCAGGCTGCAGTCGGGCACCCTCTCACGGTTTACGGCAAAGGGGGTCAAGTAAGTATCAGAACTATTTAATATGTTTTTATAATTTTTTTTTCTATTATTTCTCGCTTAGCAGATGAGAGATTATAAAGAGAAAAGTGTCAAAATAATTACTTACTCTTTTTAGGGAGTCATTTACGTCCTAGAGTTTAAAAGTGCCCATTTAGTCCCAAACTAGTTTAATATGGAATGAATAGCCCCCTCAGAGGACTATTTCAGGCTTTCAACCCCAATTTAACGAGCCTTGGGACTAATTTGACACGTTTGTAGACTCTGGGATTAAAATGACCCCATGTGAGTAGTTAGGGGACTATTTAGTTACTTTGCTCAATTTATAGTTGAATTTTATTCTCTTGTTTTGTGTTAAAAAATAAGAACATGCACATCATCAGGTGAAGAAACAATTATCAAGACGAAAGTATCGAAACTGGCAATTAATTCTAGAGTCTAGAATTTATTGTATGGCAGAAATTGATGCTGATATACATGAATTGTTGAATTTTTATAAATGGAATGTTTTCATTCATGAATTGTTAGATTGTCGTATTTGAAATGTTTTTGATCATGTAGTACTCACCATTAATTTAGTATTATTTCAACAACAAGTGTATGTACATTTGAAGTTAAAACACACAATGAACAATACAAATGAAACATTTGGTACTCTCACTCTCATGCTTGACAAAATCCTTATTGTAGTTGCTAATCTTTTTTTCTCAAAAACTCATTCATTGGATGCTTGAACAAATTAAGGGGCTGTTTGGAATCTCTTTTTTTATTTCTATTTCTATTTTTATTTTTATTTCATTTTGTTTATGGTTTAATTTAAAACAAAATAGGTTTGAATATTGATTAAAGTATAATTGTTTTAAAAAAAATTTAAATGACCTAAAAGTTATTTGAATGTTATCAAATACATGTTAATTTACTTTTAGAAATAAAAAAATTAAAACATGTAAAAAAGTAAAGGATATGGATCCACCTCCCTGCTGCAACACAACCGAAAAGGACACCTTAGCTAATTCAGAGCGCTCACCTATGTCAGATCAAATCCCACCATTCATTTAATAACAAACTTAACCCATCTTTTCTATATATATTCATCCCTGTAAAACTTGCTAACTACTGGAAAAAGTTAATTTCGTTCACCTCTTTTCTTCTGTGTTAGTGTTTTATCATGGTATCAGAGCTTCCCCATCCTGAGACCTCAACTTCTCTGGTTCTCTGATATGCCTCCCAATGACTTACTACTACTTAGGTGCTTCCACCGGCGGCAACACCTCTTCCCAGTTCAACCCCCAACCCTTGGACAATCCTATTTCGTCTCAGCTAAAATTCATCCTCGACAACATAAAAAACATCATCTCAGCCCAGCTCACTGTCGACAATTATCCAACATGGAAAGCACAAGTTCTTAAACTCTTCTGAGCAAGTGGGTACGACACATTTCTCAATGGAAATTGTCTATGCCCTCCTCGGCAAACTACTGATGAGAACGAAACTCCTATTCCCAAACCCGATCACCTCAAATAGACGCTCATAAATCAAAATCTGGTGGCACCTCTATACTCCGTTATATTGCCTCCCATCCTATCTTATGTTCTACCTCTAGAAACTTGCCATGAAATATGGCAAACCATAGAGCAACGCCTTCAGTCATCCAATCGCTCTTGCATAATTCAGCTGAGAAATGAGCTTCACAATCTAAGCGTGGCAAACAAAATTATGAATCAATACATTTCAGAAATAAAGGCAAAGTTCGACACTCTTCCTGTAGCTGGAGCCGCCCTTAACCCGGAAGATGCCATCCATCACATACTCAATGGCCCACCCTCTACCTACCACGCATTCAAGACAGCCTTTCACACCAATCTTAACCCACTCTCCTTAGATGACCTTTATTTTACACATTATTATGTAGTGAAGAAATAAACTTAGTAAATGAGGCTTTTAAAGAACAATCCAATACCACGACACTATATGCCTCTCGCGGTCGAGGCAGAAATAGGGGTAATTCATCTTTCATGAGAGTGGTAACAAGCATACTTCCTCACCTCAAGCCAACTATGATTCCAATCGCAACAATCTTCCTGCTCCAATTTTCCAAATCTGCCGCAAGATTGGGCATGGGGCATTCAAATGTTGGTACCGTCACGACAAGTCATACCAAACTCCAACAGCTCTCCTTGCCAACAATGTCAAAACTATGGATAACGAATGGTACACCGACAGTGGAGCCACCGAGCATATGAAATCTAAACCAAATCATATTCACAACGCTCAAGAATATCAAGGAGATAAAATAATATCTGTTGGAAATGGGCAGCAACTTCCCATTGCTCATATCGGGCAAGGAATCCTTCTAACCCCACATAGTAAGCTTACCCTATCTAATCTTCATCACATCCCAAATCTAGCATACAATCTCATTTTTGTTCACAAATTAACTCAAGCTAACTGTTGCTCAATTACCTTCAAATTTGATGGGTACCACATCACCGATCTCAAGACCAATTGTTTACCAATCAAACAATCCTTAGCGGCCCGTGCATTTATGGACTCTACCCAGTGCAATCTTGTCTCACCCCACAGCCTCCCACTGATTTCTCTGTTGTCTCCGTTCAACACACTCCACAAATTTGGCATCAAAGACTCAATCATCCCTCAAGGAAAAAGCAATCCATCATTGTTTCAAGATTCTCCTTCCTATGCTCCTTTTCTAAGCAATTATATTATAACTCATGTCATGTAGGAAAGAGTCATAAGCTCTCTTTCTCAATTTCTTGTTTTACGTTATCTTGTTCGCTAGAGTTAATTCACTCTGATGTATGGGACCTTCCCCCACTCCATCTACACAAGCTTATAAATATTACTTGCTCTTTATTGACGACTTTACTCCTTACACTTGGATTTACCTTCTTCGCAATAAAAGTGAAATGTCTCACAATTCAAATCTCTAGTGGAAAATCAATACCCCTGCAAAATTAAATCTATCTGCACCAATGGAGGCAAAAAATACATCAACAAAATCTTTCAACTTATAACCAACCAACATGACATTTTACACCAACAATCTTGTTACACGCCGGAACAGAACGGTGTGGCCGAACGAGAACATCGTCACCTACTTGATATCACTCATGCTCTCATGACAACAACTTTCCTACCACCACATCTCTGGGCTGACACCATTCTCACAACAATAGACCTCATAAATCACCTAGCCCTCGGCACCAATAACATCACATCCCCTTACAAATTTCTCCACAACCATTTTGCCTCCTATACTTCAAACTATTTGCATGCTTATGTTACCCGTGGCTCAAATCATGCACTCAAAGAGAACTTGCACCCCTATCCACTCCATGGGTCTTCCTTGGCTATGCACCTCATCAAAAAGGCTATCGATGCCTAGACCCAATCTCTAATAAACTCTACATCTCTCGTCATGTCCTATCCAATGAACACATTTCTCCCTTCTCCCAACAAGCCCAAACCTAACTAACCAAACCCATCTCCCCTAAACCACACCATAAGCTCCTCACACCCGCAACTATAATCCTCAAACCAGCCTCATCCATACCATCATCCGTACCTATCAGCTCTCCTCCAACAATAACCGAACCACCATCTCCTACATCTCATTTCACTCACCTTATCACTACCACCCGAACAACCCATTCCACGAACCCCACAACTATCAACCCATCCCATGCGAACTCGTCTTCAAACTGGTCACCTCAAACCACGCCAAATACTAAATCTTACTCATCAAGTGACCTCTGACTAAACATGGTACTCATCCACAATCAAATATCCTCAATGACGGGAAGCTATGTCCGCGGAATTCCAAGCTTTTCAATCACATGGCACCCGGATCTTAGTTCCACCTTCTCCTCACTACAACATCCTTAGGTCCAAATGGACATGTCAAACCAAACTAAACTCTGACAGCTCCGTCTCCCGCTTTCAAGCCTGTTTGGTAGCTCAAGGCTACGGACAACTGCCTATATCGAAACCTCGGCCCCGTAGCCAACCTTCCCACCGTCTGAGTACTCATCACTATTGCACCTAATAGCCATTGCATATTCTCCAACTGGATGTCTCCAATGTGTTTCTTCACGACAACCTCACCAAAACCATTTACATGTTTCAACCGTAAGGTTTTGCCAATCTCATTCATCCAACCTATGTTTGTTTCCTTAAAAAGGCTCTCTACGGCCTAAAATAGGCTTCACATCAATGGTTCAGCACTCTCGGATTCAAGCCAAGCTTGGCCGACCCATCACTTTTCTACCTACACACCACCACTGCTCACTTTTGCATCCTCATATAGGTTGATGATATTCTTGTCACCGAAAATCATTCCTCACTCATTCAGTCCACCATTCAAAAAGTTAATTCTCAATTCAACATAAAAAATCTTGGTCCTCTCTCTCACTTCCTTGGCATCAAAGTTACCAACACAAGCTATGGTCTTCACCTTTCTCAACCCAACCATGCAATTGATATTCTCAACTTAGTCGGCATGGGCAATTCCAAACCTGCACCCATTCCATGCTCTCCCAAATCAGCCTCTACTCCACTCGATACCACCTCCCTCTCGAACCCAACACTCTGCCGTCAAATCGTAGGCTCACTACAATTTCTAACTCTCACTCGACCTAGCCTTTGCCGTTAGCCTTGCCTCTCAACTCATGCAGCAACCCACCACCCACCATTTCACTCAACTCAAACGTATACTCCGCTTCACCTATACCAGATCAAATCCCACCATCCATTTGATAACAAACTCTGAACCTATCTTTTCTATATATATTCTTCCCTGTAAAACCTGCTAACTACTGGAGAAAGTTACTTTCAGTCACTCTTTTCTTCTGTGCGAGCATTTTATCAAAAAATATGCAAATATGCTTAACAAACAAGTTAAAATATGCTTAACAAACAAGTTAAAAAAAAAAAAACTAACAGAATTGATTCAAAACAAGCCCTAAACATATGTTTAACACCTCTTAATGACTGCCCTCACGGTGTTTATTAGGATAGTTCATATCTTACTGTCTGAGTTTCACTAATGCTGCACTAATAAATCTAGGGACATTTACAAACATATCACCAATTCCTATGTATTTACATATTAACACCCAAAATTTTATTTTTTACATTTATACCACCCAAACCTCTCATATCACATCAAAAACATCACCATTTTAACTTTTAAAAGGTTGAATACACCTTTTCATGCATAGGTATGATGGCATGCATGTAAAAATTGAAGTTTATGTGTCACATATGTAAATACACATGAATTAAGTGGTCTTTATGTAGATTTTCCATATATCTATGACCAACATCTCAAATAACATCACTAAATGCTTTATATTTTGTGAATACCTTCGAGAATATTATAGTCTTACAACCTTAACGCTGTACTAGTATATTTTTTACCAACATTTCAAAATAACTTCACTAAAAACTCTAGTGAAGAGTGTTAAAATAATCCTCTGACTTTTTTGCAGGGGTCATTTCAGTCTCAAAGTTTATAAAAATGTCAGTCTAATCCATAGACTTCTTTAAGTGCATAGTGAGGAAATTTTAGCACCTATAAAAAGAGTCTGGGGCTATTACTGTTTTATATAAACTTTAGAACTAAAATGATCATATGTAAATAGTTACGGTAATATTTTGGCAATTTACTCAGATAATTCGTATGTGCAGAACATTACAATCCTACAATCATACGTTAAATTTTACTCTTTTATCCATGCAGACCCGTGGCTATTTAGATATAAGAGACACGGTTCAGTGTGTAGAACTCGCTATTGCAAATCCATCCAAACCCGGCGAATTCCGCGTTTTCAATCAATTCACAGAGCAGTTCTCCGTAAACGACCTCGCTCGCCTTGTGACCAAAGTTGGTGAAAAACTTGGCCTTGAAGTTCAGACAATTTCTGTGCCGAACCCTCGAGTTGAAGCCGAAGAACACTACTACAATGCGAAACACACAAAGCTTATTGAGTTGGGACTTGAGCCGCACCTCCTCTCTGATTCTCTTTTAGATTCGCTGCTTAACTTTGCCATCCAGTTCAAAGATAGAGCAGATCTTTCACAAATCATGCCAAATATTTCTTGGAGGAAGGTGGGAGTGAAGCATGGAACAGCTGCAGTTCAGTTATGATGAGAGAGAGATAGCTTTGCAGCTGTAATAAAGTTGTGTGATGTCAATATTATAAAAGTTGACATTTTGGCTATTTTTGTAACTTAGTATGTTCATGTTTGGGATATTGTAAATGAAGAGCAGCTATTGAAAGTGCAGGGCTGGTGCTGCTGATTTTAGCTATATAAACTTCATTCATGGCTCCCAATTCTTATGTATTTACATACTTAAAAAATTATTTTTTATATTTATACAACTCAAAGCATTCATGTCATACAGAAATGTCATTATTTTAACTTTTAATTTTACTACTAATGCTGCACAAATATGATGGACCTACAAGTTTAGCAATATAAACATGAGCTTAAATGCCTTTTTACAATCTAAACCCTAAGAAAAGGTGCATAGGTGCATTCCCATTCATAGCACGTAATTCTTATGGATTTATTTATCTCACATCAAAACTTTCATAGCATAACATTCAAATCTTCTCTATCACATCAAAAATAATATTAATTATCATTTTTTAATAGTGAAATTAATTTTTCCATCTCCCATTCATAGCACGTAATTCTTATGGATTTATTTGTCTCACATCAAAACTTTCATAGCATAACATTCGAATCTTCTGTATCACATCAAAAATAATATTAATTATTATTTTTTAATAGTGAAATTAATTTTTCCATCAACGATGAAGTGCTATGCACTTAAATATGGAAGATTAAGGGTAAGATATGTGAATCCATAAGAATTAGGTGCTGCATCAAATTCATTACACAATCAAAACATACTAAAAATTCAATTAATGTGCCCATTAATCTCAAAATTGCAATGATTATCTATTTATCATTAATAATGTTCCTAATCATAAAAATAATATGCATGGAAATACTATGTTAATGCAAAATGCATTTTCTCAAACCTTGATTTACTTCAGCCTTTCAGCAGCAAGTGAGTCGCACCGGCTAGTTAGGGTTTCTTCCACCTGTGTCTTTCGGAGAAATCCTCAAATGCGTCGTCTTCTCCGATTCCCCTTCATTTTGTCAAACGCGCTCAACCAATCATGCTTGAAAAATCTGCGCCTCCTCCACGAAGCTGCATCCAAAACCCTAAAAGCTTCCGTTTCGGACATCAACGTCTCCTACCTCGTCGGATCCTGCGGTCTCTCGCCATCAGCTGCCCTCAAAACCTCCAAAAAGTTCACCCTCAAAGCCACCGGTAACTCGGATTCCTTCCTCTCCCTCCTCAGATCTCATGGTTTCACACAAACCCAGATCGCGAATATAGTCACCAGCTATCCCACGCTGCTCAATTTCAACCCTGAAAAGATTATCAAGCCTAAGCTACAGTTTTTTCTCTCTGCTGGTTTCTCCAATGCGGATCTCGTCAAGTTTATCTCCAACGATCCCCACATTCTTAATTTCAGCCTGGAAAACATGATCAAACCCAACTTTCAGATGCTCAAAAGCATCCTGGGATCAGATAGGGAAGTCGACATCGCCATTAGGAACTCTTCCAGGCTTCTCCGGATTAGATTAGATAAGGTTATGCTGCCCAACATGAAAACCTTAAGAGACATCGGAGTTCCACCGCACAATATCGTTAAATTAGCCACCTTTCATCCCAGATCGATGATGAAAAGTCCCGCCCACTTCACCGAATCAGTTGATTTGCTGAAGACAATCGGCTTTGATGCATCTAAGCCTTTGTTCACTCTCGGAATCAATGCTCTCTCTGTACTTTCCAAATCCTCATGGGCCAAAAAATTGGATTTTTACGGCAGATTCGGATGGTCTGAGAAAGACACTTTAAGCGCATTCAAGAAGTATCCTTACTGCATGTCTTATTCGGAGGAGAAGATCAAGCAAACTATGGTTTTTTTTGTTGAAAAACTGAAATTTGATCCTTCTTCTGTGGCAGAACGACCGGTTTTACTTTCTTTCAGCTTTGAGAAGAGAGTCGCCCCGAGACATAAGATCTTCTGTATGTTAGCATCGAAGGGATTGACGAAGAAGAATATGGATTTCAGAACATTTTTAATTGTTCCTGAGAAGAAGTTCATTGATAATTATGTTACCAGGTATGCCTGTCAAGTACCAGAAGTGCTTATATTATACAAGGATAAGTTAGAATTATTGGGATGTAAGGTGGAACATTGAGAGTGGCAATATAAATTTTGTCAATGCTGTTTTGGTTTCCTATGATTCGGGAGCTTCCCCGTTGACTTTGCTTGAAATTCTGTCATTGAGAAGAAATCTTGAAAATCATCAAGTTCTGCATATCTGAAAATTTGGAAGTTGGGGTTTTTAGCTGCCTGGCTCTTTCTAAATAGGTGATTTTAGTGAGTTGGTGATGGATTTCAGGCAGTCACCTTAAATGGAGATAATGTTACTCGCGGTCATCCATACGTACGGTCATTCATACGTGTACTCACCGTATGCACATGTACGGATCATTCTCAGGTAATATTTTTTTCCCTTAAATTTGTGATTATTACTTTTAATATGATTTAAGAGATGATTTAATATAGTTAGATATAAAAGCACCCAATCATTAGTTGAAATGATGGATTTCTTTGACATATTTACTTCCTAGCTATTTATGTTCTCTGGATGCATCCAGAGTCAAATAGTGGGGCGTCACGTGTCAAGTGGGGACACCGATATTTATTTTTTTTATGTTTTCGTGTCATAACCATATGCATCGAAGGTATTTTTCTCTTTTTAAAAGTTAGTAGTAATTTTTTTTACATGATATTAAATATTTGAGTATTAATGTATACAAATAAGAAAGTTAAGGTGATATAATTATGTGTTGTGTATGCAAATGCCCCTTCATATATATATATATTTATCCTAGTTTGTTATAGTATAAAATTATGATGATTTAGGCAAATATGAATCCTTTGGCTTATGGATGGCCATTTGTTGGTGCCTCTAGCTCATTGAAAGGGTGTTTGGTAGCACCTTTGAATATGATTTATTACGGGATTTATGAAATTCATCGCAATGCATGAGTTCTATGGATTTAAAAGTTTTCAAATTTAAGGGCCGAATTTTTGTTTTTTTGTCTTCGATTCGGCTTAAATCCGGAGAAGTTGGATGTAACGGATTTAAGATTTTAATAATTGGCCAATCTTTATATTTAGAAATTAATTATTTATAGTAAAATATTTTCTACTCAAAATTTAAGCAGATGTTTCTTGTTAACTTGTACAATTAGTTTAGAAGTGGAAATTATGTATGCAAATGCCCCTATTTTAATTGAGAATTTAGGACATGTTGCTAGCTTCGTCATACCAAATTATAAGTAAGCTAATAACAGTAGGAAAATATGGAAAAAAAATTGTTACAAATTGTATCACTTACCAATTAGATTAAGATAAAATTACAAATTATTAAATTTATTTTAAGATTAGCATATTTATAAGCTCTTCATATGTTATTCTAGTTTGAAGTAAATTTCATAATTTTTAAACTTACATATATATATATATATATATATAGTTGTATTAGAGTTTTGGATTTTTACTGAGTTTATGAATATAATAGTTTTCTTCTTTTAATTTTATTCTTCAGAGCAAGGTTTTGAAAACCATGTCGGATATTGAACTAATAAAGGAAGAGGTTCGAGGTTCAAAGGTTAAACTAGGGTGTAACTAGTGTTGCCATCAAATGAAATAATAAATCATAAATTTATTTTAAAATAACATAAATTACGTAATAATAACATAATTGATTCTTTAAGAAATTTGTTGCAAAGAATAATATGACATAGTCTTACATTTCAAATACAATCACTTAGTAATAATAATAATAATTTATTTAGGAAAATATTAAATATCAATATTAATATTCATAATTTTATCTTATTTAAAAAATATTTTTATTTTTAGATAAAAATATTTTTTTTACTAAAAAATATATATTATTAAGAATATTTCATGGAAAAAAAAATTGTACGACTTTTTTTAATCACAAAATATTTTATTTTTTGTTTTATATAGTAAATTGATTAATTATATAATAATCATTTTATTAAATTATTATTCCATTATGTAAATCAATATATTAAACTTAATAATTTATAAGTTTCCTTTGTAATATTCGTGGCTCTAACTAAAAATTTTTTTTTTTCATGCTTTCATTGCTTTTAGTCCCACATATCAAAGATGCATTCCCTAGTTGATCTTTAAAAGAAAGGTGTAGAAAGTAGAAATAACATTAAATGATTTCATAAAATTTAATATGTTTTAGTAGATGGGCCCATGACATTAAATAATATGTTTATTTTTTTGTTATGTTGGTCCTTGGTCCTTCAAGCTCAGTGAAAAAAATTGGTTTGAACCCCACAAAATTCCAAAAGAAACAAACTTTTTTAGCATTTATAGTTTAGTCTTAGTTACACATTTCTTTTATATTGGAGTTTGGGATATCTACAACAACAGATGCGCCTTCCACCTTGGCTTAAATCGTGAAAATTTTGCATACAAAAGCAGAAGCAGGCGGTTCTTTATATTGGAGTTTGGGATATCTACAACAACAGATACGCCTTCCACCTTGGCTTAAATTTTATGCGGTTCATTGGAGCCACGACCGGTTTGCCGGTTTTAAAATTGGACAGCTGGTTCTAGCTAGTCCAATGCAGAGGCAGTTTTTATCCCCGCCCAAAATTGGACTGTCGGTCGGTTCACAGATGAACCGGTCGGTTCAGTTTAGTGTTTTAAATCATGCTTGAGAGTGTTGTATCATTTCCTTTTACAAATGGTTTGTTGTATCTTGCTTAGGAATAGGTGATGGAACTTCCTCACCGCTCATATATCACCATATCTTTGTTGTTTTCATCCAGGAAAGCCATCAAACTCTCATCTACCCAATGTTTGGCAAAAGAACCTCGTTGTCTTCTCCTTTTGGGTTGATGCCCTGTCGTCAATCTATGCAAAAATATTGTGCAGCAACACATTTCACTTTGTATCTTTCTAAATATTGCACCCTCATAGATTTTTGTTCCTTGCCATTCCACAACCACGTCCCCGTTAGATCCCATTCCCAAAATATCTTTTAAGAGCCCTATAACATTATCATTTGGTATTAGAACCTGACAAACTCAAGTTTTTAGGGATTTGTCATCCAACACCTAGCCAAAATTCCACATAACTTAATCTTCTACAAATTCAATACCCAAACTATTACTCCTGCGATTCCTAACCTCAAGCCTAAAATTTTCAAAATTTAACTTTCCTATATCCACAAAAATTTGACCCAGACACATACTGCCAAAACTTAAGCCCCCTACCATCATTTTTTATTTACAATCCTACATTCATCGAAAACTTGAAAAACTGCCATAATGCCGCTGAGGAATCCATAAAGAAGTGTCCAAGAGCTTACTATGGATACTATACATCAATGTAACAGAGGTTTTCGACATTTGAGAGGAGACAATCTAATTTGGTCACCCATAACCATAACCGTGACTCATTAAATCCAGAGGAGAAAATATGGAGCTCACTAGCACTCCCAAATCCATTATAACCAAACACTACTTCAAGTGTCATGGGTTTGGGCACATTGCATCAGATTGCCCAAAAAAGAGAATGATATCTTTCAGCCAGCATGATATCATAAAGGAGGCAAAAGATGAACATCCATAGGAGGAGATCAGAGAGTACCAACGTGCCCAAACGACGAGGGAGAGATATTAATGATTTAAGTTGAACCGTAAGATTATCATTGTTGTTCTAGAAAGTAATGAGTATGAGGTAATGGACATTCATATAGAGTTTGGAAGTGATTCTATGAGTTTCTTTTTATTGGCATTAAGAAGAGCATGAACAAAGCTTACATTGGTTGTCCAAGAGGGTCATGGGTTCAAGAAGTTGACACCAGACATATGATAATCCTACATAAGAAGAATTGCATAATTTTAAGACATAATTTACCTCATATATGTCACTACTTAGGTGAAGTCCAATTTGTCAGAGATGAAAAAATTTTGAATTGTTTCTGTGAGGTTATGTGGAGTAAGCTAGGTGTTAATTTTCAGTTCAGTTCAATAATGCCGTCCCAGATAGATAGCCAGAAAAGAATAGTGAGACACTACCTCAAAAGTCTCGATAAGTGTTCTATGGGAAATAATATTCAACAAAGAGATCGAAACCCTTCCAAAGAAGAAGAAGAAAAAACTTCTCCAAGCCAAGGAGAATGACGCAAAATGCGGGGCACAACACTACCAACGTCCGTTGTTTGCAGAACATGCGATTGTGGGAGACAAGCCGAAGTGGTTTTTATTTTATTTCCTTTTTGTTCTCTTTCATTTATTTAATTAGCAAATTTCCTTCTTTTGTTTTTTTCCCTTTTTTTTCCATTTTTAGTTCTTACATATTTCTCTGGCTTATAATTATGTATCTGTTTTGAGGAGATTTGTATACATTCAATATTAGGATTTTGGATTTTTAGTTTTTGTAGAGTTTATGAATTTGATAGTTTGCTCTTTGAATTTAGCTCTCTGGAATGTTGTACCACTCCCTTTTGCAAGTGGTGCATCTATATCTTGCTCCGAAACAAGTGATTGAAAATCTTCACCACCTATATCTCAAAATTTCGTCATCCTACCTCAAGGAAAACCAAAGAACTCACGTCTACCTGCTGTTTGGCAGTTGAAACCGCTGTCTCCTGCTTATGGGTCACTGTCCCACTACAGATGATGGCAAACTTCTCCACAACATCACCTTGTACCCTTTCAAATACCGTCGCTCCCGCAGATTTTTATTCCTTCGCCATTCCACAACCACATCCCCACCAAATCTCATTCCCAAAAATACCTTCTTTGAGCCCTAGAATGGTATCATTGAATAGTTATAAAATTATCTTAAAGAATCTTGATTAAGTGAATGATATCTATTAATGGACTTAATCTATCACACCTGTAAAAGTTTTTCAATTTATACATGATCTAGGAATTCACAAATCTCAAATCATACGAGTTACTCCAAAAAATATTCTGTTCATACTTACTTAAGAATGCATCTTTTACATCCATATGAAAAAAGCTTAAAATTCTTTACATCAAGCAACCTCATAGCCTTTAATCTCACCACAGGTGCAAAAAACTTCTAATAATTTTCAAGCAAAAGTGACAGCATCTAGTTAAAATTAAGAGTAATATACAGCTGATAATTTTAAAAAACACAACCAATTACCTTGTAAATAATCAAACCGAGTACCTTACCATAGTGATGAACAGTCAAATGCAGAGTTTCCACAAAGCTGCAACGGTCACTAAACAGTGAGGTCGGAAGTATAGGGAGAATCAAATTCTGCAAACAAAAGCAACATTTACATATATACCACCCAATTACTAAGTATACATATCTAACACCTAAACTTAAATTTTTACATTTTTCCCCGCCCAAATCTTTCATATCACATCAGAAATACCACCATTTCATTTAAAAACAATGAAATACAATTTTTATGCAGAGGCAAGGTGGACTGTATGTAAAAATTAAAGTTGGGGCATTAACATAGTTATCCACCCAATTCATAAGTCTTTTACATATCTAACAGCTACATTTTACTTTTTACATAGACACCAACAAAGCTTTCATATCACATAAAAAAAGATCATCATTTTGTCTTTTTAGAAGTGAAATAACCCTTTTCTTGCATCGGTAGCGTGGCATGTATGTAAAAATTGAAGTTTAGCTGTTA
>NW_018164444.1:71343949-71354980 GCF_001263595.1 Phalaenopsis equestris | reverse complement strand
TTCATTTTCAATTCCAGAATTATTTAAGCTTATAGTCATTTTGTTCAAATTATCTAATTTTTTTTGCTGTTTTTGAATTTTTCTAATAGTTCTGTCTAACTCTGAATCGTACGGTATTCTAACTCTGAATCGTACAGTATTAAACCTACAAATCTTAAACTACTCATAAACAAACACAATAAGCAATTAAAATAAACAAACACACAAAATATAAAAATATTTAATTAAACTACAATAATTCTTTCAGTTCAAAAAAATGTTCTAAATTATAAAGTAATTTACCGTTACTCCCTGACAATGGCGCCAACAACATGAGTAGTAAATATGCAATTAAATCCCAATAAAAATAAATTCAGTATAAATAATTTTATTTTTAAAATATTTAAGCTGCTAAACCGTAATAATAACACATGTATATGTATCAATCAAGTAATAAAGGGCTCTATCGAAGTCCTAATTATCGATTCCACAGGGAGTTGGAAATTGTTATGGTTATAATGTCAAATGCAATTTTCAAACTATAAAACTTAAGTAAACAAAATAAATCAAAAGTAAATCTAATGTGCACTAAATGAAATGCAGTTAAAAGAACTAAGTAAACTTAACTATTTGCTTAACTTTAAAAATAAACTTATAAATACTAAACAAATGTAGTGAGGAGTTCAAATTTAAGAAACAAATTTAAGAAAATTTTAAGAAAATATCCTTCCCCTTTACAATGATTTTATGGATTGTGAAGTAATTAAAATCATTTAAAATACATATAAAATTGTATTATGTCAAATATGAGCAATCCCATTTTTTACCCTTTGAGAGTGCATGAAGAACATTGACTAAACTAGAGTTTAGTCCTTAAATCTATAGTTAGGTTGAGAGGATACTGACTGACACTCCAGAGCTCTCACTTCTCCCTCATTTGAGAGCTAACAATCACGCTTTAGTTTCCAAGCAACTAATAACTAAACTAAATTGGGGATTTTAATCTGTTACCTTAAAATCTCCTATTATGCTCCCTTCAAAGTATATTTCTCTATTTATTTGCACGCAATCCCATATTTGCACGCAACCCCATGGACTACATTTTCACCAATGAAATTGAATGTGACTCTTACGTTGTTGTGGAAATCATAGCCCATTTTGATCTTATGTTTCTCAACAAATTTTAACAGTTTAATTGGCTAGATCGAAAAGTAAATGAAGATTAGAGTTTGAATCATCACAATTTGTTGACATTTAAAACCTTATATAACAAAATTAATTTTTCACAAAATCATATCTCATTGTAGAGAGAATGATAAAGAAGACTACTTAGAATTCATGAGAAGGATACGCCAAAACTTAGATTTTATATATAAAAATAATTTTGCAAAACAAAAAAAGGAAAGAAAGTAACTTATCTAACACTCATTCTCAAGCAAATCCCTTGAACTTTCCTTTAAGCACTTTCTCTCTTTATAATCACACTCAATTCTCTCTTAGAAATGTAATGAAGAAGAAATCTCTCACCTCTCACCTTCCCTACCTTCCCTATCCTCTTACAACTCTAGAAGAAAATCCTCTCTTCTCTCAAGACTTCTCTCTCACTTCAACCTCTCTCTTCAAACCTCTCGCCCCCCTCTTCCTTCTTCTCTAGATTCCTCTCTTTTTTAATTAGGGCCAGCCTTTCCTCTCTTTTTTAATTAGGGTCAGCCTTTATTATAAGAGAATTCAAGATTCCCTCCTTTTTTTCCCAAAAGACACACCTCTTCACACCAAGATACAAGTCCCTTCATTCAAAAGCCTTTCTAAAGTGTCTAGATGCGTTGAATCACTCTATGAGGTGTTTGAATTGATTGGAGCCTTAAAAAATCGCTTAAAAATAGTCACTAACTGCCTTATTCAGTCTTATTTTTTCTTTGGCATTCAGTCTTATTTCTTCTTTGGCGCCAGCCTACTGAAGTCCGTGATGTTATGGATTTTGGCGCCAATTTTGGCGCTATTGGCGCCGCTTCTCTGTAAAATGGTGCCTCTAGTGCCAGCTCTCTAGAAAATGGCACCTCTGGCACTAGAAAATGGTGCCTCTGGGACTAGGATGCTGAAATGCTCCGTTTTGACTCCAAATTTCTTTCTTTTTTTTACTACTTTTTGCTCCAATTTCTTAAAATCAAATGCTCCGTTTTGACTCCAAATTTCTTCCTTTTTTTTACTACTTTTTGCTCCAATTGCTTAAAATCGATTTCTTAAAATCAATATGCCTACAGAAAAACACAAAAATACCCTTCTTTAAAGTGCAATATCACCAAATTTCAGCATAAAATGAATACATAAAATTGCACATTATTTTGGTGTATCAACACCAAAAAGTTGGCTGAAGGGATCAGGCTAGAGGGGACCAAATTGGTCAAATATATGATAATGAAGAAGCAGAGGATGGAGGAGACGACTGAGTCATTTGACTCACTGTCACTTAGCGAGTTGGGTAGTAGGACGAGTGTAAATATCATTAACGCATAGGTCCTAGCGCCAAAACATATCCGTCAATGGCCAGTGCAGTTGTCACCTAAGAATAAGTGCATGTAGGGGTGGCAGCATAAGATTAGCCTGCTGAAGGTGTTGTTCCTTAGCCTTCAATCGACAAGACTATTTAGGTTGATGTTTTACCATATGTTGGAAAGAGTCTTCATACGTCAGAGATGGATAGATTATTCCGTAAATCAAATTTAATTTCTTGTTTGGCTAACTTATCTACTCTTAATGACGTCTGATTTGATGTTGTAGATGAAACCGTTCAAATCATGGATTCCTTACACACAGAGGTAAGGCCACCTTTTACACCAGATGCGTCCACTAGACCTTCTGCCCCTACCCATTTGAAGTTATGACTGACCATATGGTGCCCCATGTTGATGTCAAGAGGAAAACTAATGATCAATAAAAGTCTTTGGTCCGACACATGAATGAAACCCTGGATTCCCTTACCCAGGTAGTGAGCCTTTTGAGTGAGGTTGTCATATCAAACAAAAATGAAGAGTTGGAAATCCTCTACATAGATACGATGATCCTTCGTGTTGTGGATAACCTTAAGAATAAAGTAGCAAAATTTCAAGAGGCTAGCTCAATTTCTTGCGTTGAAATAAAAGAAGAAAGATTAAAGAAATATAAGTTTGGGGGTGTGCTTTTTATGCAAGTATGACGAGTCAGTATCTAATGTTGTCTGAGGTACTTGATGATCCAACTATAAAATATTTTTTATGATAAATAAAAATTAATTTTTGTCAAATTTAAAAAAAAATCATCATTGTGTATCCTTGGTTTTTGCATTGATTTAATGTGCATATGCAAAGTTTGATGAACAGAATTGAAGCATTTTGAATTCTCTGTGAACCCTATATATAGTGTTAAACAGAGAGTTAATTGACACTTTAATTTTTCACTCCTCATTTCTTTTGGTCAGTTTCTTCAAAAGCTCTATGGCTTCCAAATATTCTCCTCAATGTTCAGTTCAATGAGGGGGACTTAACAATCGACCCTGACGTCTTTTGATGTGGAGTTGCTAGATAACAGTTGTGTGTATGACATAAGTGTCATGCTTGATTGGATGGAGTTAGAGGTTTGAGTGACAGACTATTTTAGGAATGACTTAGTTTTCTACTACGATTAGTTTCGGTGGGGACTCTTGCTGCCTCTTTGCACAGAGATCCAATTAATTTTAACAAAATTAACTTAGCCAGATCAAGCTAAACTTCATTGCAGCAGTTACAAATTATGTGGTTTACCTATGTCAGATAGAGATTTTGTGGTCTTGGGAGCTGTTCTCTCACAGTTTCTCTTTTAGGGCAGAGTCGGAAGGGTACATCGTCTTTAGTTCATCCCAAAAATTTCATTTGCTCAACTCAAAGAATAAAATAAAATATTGAAAATTTTGGTTTCTGAGAGGTTCGTGTGAAGACTAGGGAATCATAACCAGGCTGACCAGTAGCCTATACAAGAAGAAGTAGGGCCTTCCATCCCGACTCAAAGCACTTGAGGCGACCATATTGGAACTATTGACAAGTTAATACATTGATCCCATAACTACAGGCTGACCAGTAGCCTATACAAGAAGAAGTAGGGGCTTCCATCCCGACTCAAAGCACTTGAGGCGACCGTATTGGGGAAGAAACTATTGACAAGTCAATACATTGATCCCATAACTGTAAATCAAGTGTTGAATCCAAGCATGTACCCTGAACCAGGGGCCACTTCCGGTGAGGCAGAAGAGAAAAGGCTGCCTAGCTTTCCATGAAGAAGTTGAGAATAAGAAAGAGGGCAAGTGCCTCTTCTTAAAGAGAGGTGTCTAAGGAGATAGAAGAGGGCGACCTTACAAGAGACACCATCCCGGATTTGAACTTAATACACTTTATTTCCAAGACATCAGTTTTTATTCAGAACAAAGTTACTCAAAAACTAATTCTAATCAAACGAAAACCTACCTTGATAAATTTAGGAGGTTTTAGGGACCATCATTGAGATGAATCAAATTCTTCCTCATTTAGATTGGAGACTGAGGAGTCTTACGAACTCCTCGTTCACACTGAAGTCTTCCCAGCCATCTACTTTAGATCACATTCTTCTATCTGAGAGAGGTGAACCTAGTCAGCCTTGTCTACAATCTTCAATAACATTACCTAACCCAATTGAGGTAGAGATTGTTGAACAAAGTTTGGAAGAGAAGCTTGAGTCAGCCGAAGAAGTTAAACATTGGTGCAAGGGTAAAGATCTAACTTTCAATTTTGACTCCTTCCTTCCCTCACCTCCAAAGAATAAAAAGGGAGGAAAAGGCCACTGGAATCCTTTGCAGAAGAAATGATTAACAGCCTTTCTTAACTCACACACTAGCTTCATGTTGATAAACGTTGAAAGGAATTGGTTCCCTTTGACCTCAGAGTCTTTTGAGTTTGCCATGACCATAACGAACATCATGTGGTTGGAAGATCTTGAAAAGCATTTAAAAAAACTTTTCCCTATGGATGTATGCCACCTATTTGACCACTTCAAACTACTCTGATATGTTGTAATGTAACATATGAATGCACTCTACCTAACTATGAGAGATAGGGACTTGAAGGCCAAAGCTAAGGCTGAGGAATTTAGAAAGTAGGCAAAAGCAATGAATATTCAAACAACTGAGGCTGAGACTCATCTAGAAGATTCCGAGGTGAAATTGAGAGTCTGAGTGGGTATCTATTATTCATAAGGAGAATGCCAAACTATCTAGCAGATGGCAACTATGAAGATGGCTGAAAATTTCCTAGGTACCCAGGTGGAGTACTTGGAAGAGGGAAAGAAGGGAGCAGTCGAGTAGTTTGTGAGAGTGGGTATGATCGACCGAAATACTCTGACATTTAAGAGTTTAAGAAGTTTTTAAATGTTCATTTAGCATCAAAAAACCAACTTGAGTTGAAGGGTGATAATGTGATGGACGGCAGATCGTCCAACACACGACCCTTAAACTTAGATTCTTTCTAATTTGTCCTTTACTTTTTGTTAATACATGTAATCAAAACAATGAATAAGGCAAAGTTTTTGTTTCTACATTTAACTGAAGGATAAAATGAATGAAAGCATATTTTTTGGTCATTTTTACTTGTAATATTTTATTTACTAAGCTATGACTTCGGTCATCATACTTTAATTAAATTGTGGTCTTCTTATATAGTTCAAATTTTGATTTTTGTCGCTCAAAAGTTGTGGGTCTATTTTTTCGTGTAGGCCAATCAGACATTGAGGTGTTGTTGTTAGTCGTTCTATATTTTTGTTAACCATTCAGATGTTATTCTTTAGGCTAGTTTATTTTGGTTTTCAACGCTTAGGCTGACCTAAGTTTTTTTGTTTGACTAGACCCAAATTTTTGTTCAATCAATCTACACCTCGTAAGGGGTAGTCGATGATAAGTTTTTTGAGTGTTTTTCTTGAAAACATCCATGGAGCTTTTTAGCTATTGACTTGGTAACCACCTCTACTAATTGGTTCTCAAAACTAAAGAATTTTAAGTTTAAGTCTCTGCGATCAAGCGCCAAAACACTTTTTGTTTGTCCTATTAGGGTACTTTAGTTCACCAAGCGTTATTTAGAAATAGGGCTGCAATCATACGATTAGTTTTTTTCTTAGGAGTAAAAAAATGAAATAAAAGTTCACATCAAATATAATTCATATGGATGAGGAGCTTAAAACTAATTTTATTTTCCTCATGCGTTGGTAAAATGTAGTTTGACTTTGAAGGAAAGAATTTGTTAAGCTCATCTCTGCTCCAAATTTTTTTAATCTTCTTTCCAGTGTGTGATTTTAGCTTGTAAGCTCCTAGGAAGACCTTTTGATCGATGATGAACGGGCCGATTTGAATCATGTCAAGCCTACCGATAGACTGTCCTCATGCTACTAGATCGACTTTCTTTAAAACTAGATCAAGCTCCTAGGAAGACCTTTTGATCGATGATGAACGGACCGATTTGAATCATGTCAAGCCTACCGATAGACTATCCTCATGCTACTAGATCGACTTTCTTTAGAACTAGATCGTTGGCTGAGAATGTCTTTTCCTAGATATTCTTGTTATAGTATTGAGTGGTTGTTCTCTTTACCTCTTCTTATCGGAGTGTTGCATTGGTTCAGACTTCCTCTAATACATCGAGGACAAACATCGTTCCTTCACCGTTCGCTTCCTACCAGTCGGTGAGATTCTCCTCATCAAAGGAGGTGGTTGTGACGACTCATTGGATATGATGATTATATTCCATCGGTAACATCACTTTCATTCCATGAGAAAACATGTATGGTTTTTTCCCAGTCACTGATGGTGGTGTAGTTTGGACGGCCCATAGAACGGATGGGAGTAAGTTTGCCAAATTTCCTCTTGCTCCTTCAACCTTCTTCTTAGATAGACTTAAGATAATCTTATTGGTATCCTCCACTTGTATGTTCATCTAAGGGGATGCACATATGTAAATTTTAGGTTGATTTCCTAACTTTGATAGAAACCTTTTACACCCTGATCAGTGACTTGTGTTGTGTTGTCAAAGATAAGTATCAGAGTTAAGTCATATCAACAAATAATGTATTCCCCAATAAAGTTTTGAATGACTTCTACGGTGATTCAAGAGAGAGCTTTTGCTTCTATTCATTTTGAAAACTAATCCATGGTGACTATGAGTAACTTTTGCTAGCCTTTTGAATGGAAAACATGCCAATGATATGAAGTCCCCAAATAACGATAGGCCAGAGACTGATGATCAGTTACAACTTTTGGGCTAGTTGATGCTATGATGGAGCATACTTCTAACATTATTTGCATCTCCTGGAGAACTCTTTTACATCCTTCATGAGGGTTGACAAGAAGTAACATTTCCTCAAAACATGATGAGCCAAGGTTTTTCTACTAGAATGGCTGCCACATTTGCCAGAATGTACCTCTTAGAGGATTTCTTTATTCACATTTTACTTCACACATCTCAAGAGCAGTGAGGTGGTTGATCTTTGGAAAAGCATATCTTTAATGAAGAGGTATTGTACTCCTTGAGTCCGTTACTTTTTCAGAGATACTTCTAGTTTTTAAGTATTGGATGTCGGGATTCATTCAACTCATTTAACTATCGGCTTCCACTACCATTATTTCAAAATCCTTAATGGTCGGTCGAAAAAGCCTTCATGGTGTCTCTTCTCTAAATCAGATGTTCTGTGACACAAGATCAACCACTTGGTTTTACTCCCATTTGACGTGTTTGATTCAGAAGTTTACAAATGTCCATATCTTCACCTTTTCCTTGTTCAGTCATTTGATCACCATCTCATCCTAGGCTTTGAATTATTTGTTTACTTAATTTACCACCAATTAGAAATCCAACATAACTAACAGATGCCCATTTCAAGAATTAAGCATAGAATGGTTCTTAGCGCTTCCAACTGCTTAACGTCAGTTTGATTTCTGCACTCATTTGGCTTGAGGCTCCATCAATGTATAGAGTATAGGTTTGGTAGCCAACTTCAGTTTTTGAGCTTTATTTGCCTTATTCGGAGAAGTTGGCTAGGAAGTTAGCCACATCTTGAGCTTTAATCATCATCCAAGAAATATAAGTAATGTTGTACTCACTAAGCTTCACACCCAATTTTAAGAGCTGACTGAAATGTTATGGTCTGGTAATTATTTTGATAGGGTACATTTGAAAATACAACCCAAGCTTACGAGTAAGGACAATTAAAGTAAATGTTAGTTTTTTCATAATTGGATAATCGACGTCAGCTGCCCCGAGTAATCGATTGGTGTAGTAAATGGGGAATTGCTTTCCCAGTTCCTTTTGAACAGACCAAACTGATGGCTTTCGGGCCAACTCCCAAATTTAGTAAGATTTCTTCCTTTGGCTTCTGGCTTTGTAGTAATGGGGTGAGACCAGTGATTTTGTTAGACTTTGGAATGCTTTCTTACATTCAGTCAACCATTCAAAATTTTTAGCAAATTTTTTAGCTTTCCTTAATAAACTTAAATGACCATTTCAAGGAAAACTCATACAGGGGGCTAGTCAGTGCAACCAGGCAATTACTTGACATATGCATTTTATTTAAAGTTGATTTTAAAACAATATATTCCTAAACTACCTGTATCAACCAAGATACTACCAACGTGGCAGTTGTTAATCATTCATGTAACGACTATGGCATCGTTGTAGCGATTGCCTGCGGGGGTAAATCTGCATCAGTAAAAATGATTGGGGGATGAGGCTTTTGCTTTGAGGCAGAAGCTACAACTGAGTATTCCCATGATCAGAGCATCTTTTGGTCGGCTCTGTTGACCAAATATCCAACCAGTATAGTCAACATTATCCTCGTAATGTGGATGGTGTTTGCTTGGATGAGCTTATCTGAGTCATCTTCTGTTGTTGTCTTCCTCTAATACTGGGTTTGTGCTCTAGGGGTCACTAATTCATTGAGCTTTCTAGATCAAATCAGTTCTTTGATGCAGTTTCGGAGGTGTCCACACTCCTTCATATCATGACCATGGTCTTTATGGTACATGCAAAATTTGATGATGTTATGTGGAAAAAGGTAGGCTCTCATCAGTGGAGAGTTTCTGAAATACTCCTTGTCCTAAATAACTTCCACCAACTCCATTATTAAAACCATCAACTTTGTGGGTTTTGGCATTCCTTGGTCGTCAGTTGAACGATCATTTAATCGACAACGTCTCTGCAAGTTTCAGCCGACCTCCTTATCTCCACGAGATGATTGACCTCTTTCTCATTTGAGGTGTGGGCCATCCTTTTTCCTCCACCTATCATCTCATGAGCCATTTTTGTCTGAGTGACAGTCAGACTTTTTGCCTTTCGAGACAGGCAGATTGTAATACCACTCCACCACAATGTGATCATTGGCCAGCTTTATGAGTTCGATAAAAGTGTTTTTCTTTTTGTTAACCCAAGAAGAACTTAATTTGTGCACTCCTCAGCCTTTATTTTAGAGCAGCCTTTGTGATCACCAGAGTCCATACTTCCACCATCTTTTTCTTTAACCGCATGCATATTCCCAGAGGCTCTTAGTAGTCCTATATTTGACGTTCCATAGAGCTTTTAAATCCATGCATGGTCTTTGGGTGCTAACAAACTGTGTCATGAATAACTTCTTAAACTCTCTGAAGGAAGTATTAATTCCAATCAAGAGTCGAATGAACCAGTTGATTGTTTAATCCCTCGGCATGGTGCAACAGAGTGAATACTTCAATGCGTCAAAAACTTTGTAAAGGCATATAACCAACTTAAATGGAGCAATGAGATCGACTAGATCGCTCTGGCTCAATAGGCTTTGCCTTGTAGCACCTGCTAACATCTTAATCATTTTTAGTCTATAGGCCCACTTATTATGTAGTGCTCTTTTGCCATCCGATAATATTGTTAAATATCATGGCCATTTTGACTCTAATGATTGTATTTCATCATTAATGGAAATCTCTCACTCTTTTGAATTTTCAACTTGAGTAGCCTACTCATAGCACACTGGTTCATCACTATCTGTTAGAAATAAATAGTGAAAAAGAAGAAGAATACCTCTATATTGATCGAGTAGCTTTCCTGAACTTCGCAACTCTAGTAACAAGTGATTGAGGAACTTTTTATGCTACATTTGATTGAGCATTCTTCTTTCTCCTCCCTCTTGTCACAACTATCTTACATCTCAATATAGGTGAACTGTTAAAAAGTAATTGATGGGCAATATTGATTTATGATCATGTCTATATACATTCTATTTCATTGAAAGTGATATCCTCAACCCTTTTAAAAATTTTCAAAATTCATTTGTCATACTCAATGGAAGTGCACTTGATATATTTTCAGTCAACTTTTGGACCCTATATCAACATGTACATATGCAGAACAACCAAATACCTTCAATTGAGATAGATTTATCTTTTTTTCACTCTAGGTTTCTTTAGGTAAGCATTTCTTAAAAGGATCTGACAAACTACAATTGATCATATACACTGAAGTGTTCACTACTTTTGCTCGAAATTGTCTTGGGAAGCATGTCTGCAACCTCATACTTCTAGCACGCTACATGATAGTTCTGTTTATGCACTCAGCTCCTTTATTCTTCTATGGAGTTCTTAGAATAATGAGCTCATGCATGATCCCCTCTGATTCCAACATAGTTATTTATGAACCTATGATCACAATACTCGCCCATGTTATCTAATCTGAGACACTTTTAGCTTCAAGTATGTATCATTGTATACCATGACCATTCCCTTAAATACTTTAAATACACTGATTTTTTTAAAAAAGTAAACTCATATCTTCTTGGTGTGATAGTTAATAAATGTGATAACATACTAAATTGGAGTGGGACCCTATATGTTAATTGACCAACCTTTTTTGTAAATCAACAATTACAACAATTTGATGACGCTACTAGAAGATTTAAATTCTAGCAACAATGCCAAAAACTTGACTGTGACTTTATATATATATGTTTGATTTAATAAAGATGTATAGATATAATATTCAATAATGTTAAAGTCAAATTTGTCAA
>NW_018164444.1:71340693-71341579 GCF_001263595.1 Phalaenopsis equestris | reverse complement strand
AAAGTACACTAAATGAAAGTCCAATTACATACTCATTCATTTTTTTCATAAAAATATTACATAACATAAAAATGAACAAAAATACAAACATAAGTACATCAATCTAAATCCCAAACTATTTCATCGTCGCCTTGATTAATAGGTGGATCGGGTTGATACTGAGTATATCGGGGGCATTCAAGAAATGTAACATCAGGCTCTCCTCTGTAGCTCCTCTGTACAGGCTCTCCTCTGTGGTGTCAGGCCTGAGCATCATAATAGGCTATCTCAAACTCAGAATGCCTCTGCAGGTACTCACTATCTAAACCTCCAATCCTCTAATTTATCAAATCTATGCTATTCCACTGCAAGGTCAACTCATTCATCAAATTTACTAAGGTAGGGGAGCTAGAAGGAGGAGGAGGGTCATAACTTGTAGAGGGAACGTCTCTACTAGTAGAAGGTTCCTGACTCCTACTTCCAGTTCTATATTTCTCATGGGATACATAAGTTTTCAAATTTGATTTACTAATGGGTTTCATAGGGTGAACCCACTCTTCATCTTCAGCTTCCCCTCCAGAAAGTTGGCAAAGTGCATAAATAAGTCCAGGATGTCCTAGACCTCCACTAGTCTCACTCCTTGCCTTAGTCAATATAATCTTAAGAATTATTCTCCCCACATTTATAGTTTTGTTATTCTAAATACATAAATTCAGAATAGCTCTATCTCTAGTTACCTCACTATGGTGGTAAGTCGGTAACAAAGTAGAGGAAATGAAATAGTGTCACGCCTTAGAGGTGGCATTTAACATGGAAGCAGAAAAGTTTACCCGTTCTCGCTGCTTTATCTTCCACGTTCCTTTCCCATCAGTGAGAAAGTTAATAACATTATTAAGGGGGCCTTTCG
>NW_018164444.1:71331352-71331892 GCF_001263595.1 Phalaenopsis equestris | reverse complement strand
GTATGGTATAAGATTTTCAGGTCCAAATTTGCGCATACAATTTAAAATTAGTACTCAATAATATAAATATAAATATAAATATATAAATATATAGATAATTTGCAATTTAAGTAAAAACTTTTTAATAATTCTAATATGTTCGTTACTCCTAAATATTCTCACCGGCAACGGCGCCAAAAACTTGACCGACCTTTTTTGTAAATCAACAATTACAAGAATTTGAGGACGTTACTAGAAGATTTAAATTCCAGCAACGATGCCAAAAACTTAACTGCGAATTTATAAATATATGTTTGATTTAATAAAGATGTATAGATATAATATTCAATAATGTTAAAGTCAAATTTGTCAACGCAAGTATACGTATCACTCAAGTAATACAGGGCTCTAATGGAGTCCTAGATATCGATTCCACAGGGAGAAATAGAGTACTACGGACTAAGATTTAATAAAAAGTAATACTTCAACTACAACAACGTTCAAGTTGCTTATCTGTCACTAATAGGCAATTGAAATAAGTAGATAATTTGGATAATAACT
>NW_018164444.1:71297957-71330330 GCF_001263595.1 Phalaenopsis equestris | reverse complement strand
TCGGCGCCCTTCTGGAGAATTTGTCCTGTAGCCTCGGGAAAAGCTCACCGTCGGCGGCCTCGATGGCATCGTCGGAGCCCTAGTGCAATTCTCCACATTTTGGTCCTTTTTGCTCGAAATTCGCTCCTTTTTGCATCTTTTAGCTCCATTAACCCTAATTCATCATTCCGGCAACAAAACATCAAAAATACCTTTCTTTAAAGTGCAATATCATTAAAAAAAGTATAAAAGAGGTATGAAAATCTCAACCTATTTTCTTTTGGTCATCAATATGCACTAAAAACAGTTTATTTGACTTCACCATTAACCCACCTTTGAAATAAGACTTTCTTTTGCTTTTCATGTACACAATATTCAAAAAAATCAAAATGTGCAAATTTCAACCCAAAAGTTTATTCTTCGGAAGTAGGGACTTCATACATGCATCCATCTTGATTCCAACCACTTCAATGAATTTTTTCATTTCATTAATATGGTAAAGTGTGCCATTAATGTTGTTCTGAGCTATCATCATTGCCCTCTGGTCACCTTCCACAAGTCACATGTGAAAGTAGTCAGGTACCCTAACTTTAACAGCTTGCTCACAGAGATCAAATTTCTCTTCAGACATGAAACATGTCGCACTTCATTGAGCTTTCAGACTAGTCTATTTGACACTTGA
Organism: Phalaenopsis equestris; assembly: GCF_001263595.1. Taxonomy (NCBI): domain Eukaryota; kingdom Viridiplantae; phylum Streptophyta; class Magnoliopsida; order Asparagales; family Orchidaceae; genus Phalaenopsis; species Phalaenopsis equestris. The sequence goes on along the minus strand of NW_018164444.1, from coordinate 71,329,669 downwards.
TATCCATGTCACTTTTTCTTATGATATTGTATGCCTTATTATCTCTCAAATAAACTTTCTCTAAATCATTATGAGTGTAATTTTTAAACACCTCTTTTGTTGAGGCAAGCATGAAAAGATGCTTCTAAATTTAATATCCAAGATTGAATACTAACTAGGGATAAAACCAGGGAGTCACCTTGAACTTTTCCAATGGAGACATATGTAGGAGATTCCTTTCTTTTTCTTCACCACCAGACTTCATATGGAACTTTATAGTCCTTTTTAAAATTTTATTTCATTCCATAATTTTAATATTATGCTCTATTATTTTCTCTATTTGACTTGAACTTTTCTCTTCTGGACTTGAATTTGTCTCTGCATGTATTTATGTATATATTCATTCTCATATTTTCAACATTCGATGCAGAACTTGAAGATTCAACAATTGCTGCCTTCCTACAAACTTCTTCATTCAGTACTAACCCATGATGCTATTGAAGTTCAATTTCATATTCGCAGAAGAGTTAACACAACGACCAAACCATCATAACTGTTAAGTAATGATGACAGAATTAGCAATACTTTGGCCTCATCATCAAAGTTGATCCCAACATAACACAACCGGCTAGTCACAAAATTAATATTCTTCAAGTGTTCAACCATTAAATTGCATTCTGTCATCTTCATTTTCAATAACATATTCATCAAAAAAATCTTATTAAATCAGAAGATTTTTCATACTTTTTTGTCAGTGCTGCCATGAGATCTATCATGGTTTTCTCATTCAATATTATGAATGAAACAAAAGTGCCAAATGGATCAAACCTAGAGTCATTTGATATGACACTTCTCATTCCTCCATAGTCATCGGTTAAGGCTTCTTAGTGATTCCTTGTAGTAGCCGATATAACTTTTTTCTGAAACAACAAATCCTTCATTTACATCCTTCAAAATACGAAGTTTGATTCATTGAATGAATGTCTTAATTTTGTATCTCGCTTGTATGTCATTGCTCATACTCGAAACTAATGACACTTATGCACTGAGGGTTTTAATTTGTTCACAATCTAAAACACACCACGAAAAATTTGGAACATCGATTAAAAAAAATTCAAAACAAAAGAAATCAAATAGAACCACAACAAAGTAATCTAAGAAAAGAACACAAGCATATATGTGGAAAACCCGTGAATGAGAAAAATCCACGGATTGAGACCACACAAAATTCAACTATGAATGGGATAAATGTAGAGTTACACACTTAAATAATCACTCTATAATCACTAGAACTTACAAAACTTTGCTTCAAATCCCCCTTTCAATCTCACATGAGAAAGCCCTAACACCGAAATCACCCTCCAATCAATTCAACTTCACGAAGAGCTCCAGTCCAGATACACCACACGTGAGAGAGATAGATCCTTTGTCAGTTAAATCAAAACTAAAGAACTAAAATTAGAAGAGAAATTGTCCCTGCTATTCCTAGCGTAATTATTCAAAACGCTCGGTTCCGCAACATGGAACCCATAAAGCCGCGAAATAACCATGCCCATAGTTAGTGCTCCTTGGGGTTAAAAGCTCCACACTCCACCAGAGGTTAAAAAGGATAATGAGCTAACCATCCATTTAATAAAGCAAATTTATTAAAAATTCTAAAAAAAATGGTTGTATGAAGAAGAACTTGTTAAAAAGGAATAAATTAAACTGCGGATTCGCTTAAAATTTCATCTGAGAAGTAACTACTCTTCACTAGTCATTGCTAGTTCGTTATTGTATAATTTTTGTATCAAAAGACATCCTTCAAGTAATACAATACGAATTAATTTATGTATTATAAATTCCATTATGTTATTCGCAAACCACTATTTTTTCTTATATTTATTCATTTACTTTAAGTAGTAACACTATAATTTTTATTAATGATTATAAATAAAATTCCTTATATGCAAAAATTAGCGAATTTTGCTATTTTCATTTCCATCAGTGCAAATGCGATGGGAGGACATACAATCTTTGCAATGATTAATTAGACCTTCCATCATGCCTCACATTGTTCAGTTGGCATTGTTATTTAAAATTTATCTTCAACACTTATTATGTAAGTTAAAGTGTTTTCTAGTACAAATAAATTGTTTATTTGCAAAATATTTATCCAAGAACTATTTTTTTATGCAACAGTTTTCATCTTATCAACATTTTACAACACAAAATGTTACAATCGAACAATTGCAATCAACATCAAAGCTACAAAAAAACAACTTAGAAACTAAACCCGACAGTTGGAAAATGCAGGAGACTGAAACAACACATTTAGTGCAACATCCTCAAGAACTAATAGTTTATACGGGCATTTACATGCATACCAACAAATTCCTATGTATTTACATTTCTAACACCTAAACATTACTTTTTACATTTATACCACTCAAATCTTCCATATTACTTCAAAAATATAGTTATTTGACTTTTAAAAGGTAAAATATGCTGGATATAATGGGATATAAATAAAAATCAGAGGTTGGGTGTCAGATATGTAAATGCATGAGTAGTATCATGTAACTAGTTTATATGAAGATTCTACAATCTGGATCGTTTGTGCGTCGCAGAAGAAAGTATATGGCTCTTGTTCAAGGATGAGATTGGTCTGATGTCCCAGTCTTCAATGTTCTTCAGGACACAGACATCGAAATGAGTCCGGCTAAGAATACCATGGGGTTCAATGCTTCGAAGCTGGAGAAGCGCTCTCTTATGCTCATCAATCAACCAATCTTCATTGCCGGTATCACCAAACTCAATCGAGCTTGACAATAAGAAATGGTCACTCGGGCCAATGGCGGCAGCGGCAGTGGCAGCCGTCCTTTTGAGGCGCTCGGTAGAGCCGTCGTCTGTGTTGTTGGAATTGCACGACGAATCTGGTATCTTATACGAAGCTTGACTGAGTTGCCTTGTTCTATTAAAATTGAGAGAAGCCTTGGCAAGCAACTCAGTTACAGCAGCTGTGTATTCGGCTTTATGGTATCTGTAATGAGCTACAAAAGCGACCACCACAACAAAATGGAATATTAATAGTTAGTGAGATGAATTTAATTCAATTAATTCATCGATGTTGTTTAAGAGCATTCTAGTCAAAGAAATTTAGAAAGACATTAAGGTCCCCACTGCATGGGTGAAATTGATCCTTTTGGGCTTAACATGATTATCATGATATTGTCAAGAAGTCAACCACCAGATTCATGAAATAATGAGTTGCTCGCAAGCACGCAAGTGCTAGAATTACAAAACAGTTATTCTGTACATGCAACATAAACAAGATCCAGCAATTTCTCCAAAAAAGAAAAAGCATCTATAATTCGCAGGATTCTTCACTGACAAAAGCTGAGACAAGAAAATGTTCACGATAGAAATATATACAAACGAGCATAAAGTGAGCTCCAAAACACAATATGTAGTTGACATAAGCATAAGATTATGCAACGACAACTAAATCTTCTACGACTGATATAATTATAATAATTAAAATACATATACGACATAAAAGAAGGATTTGCATACATACCACTCAATTCTTATCTGTTTACATATCTAACACCTAAACTTCATTTTTTACATATATACCGCCTTATCTATGCATAAAAATGTATATTTCACTCTTAGAAAGTTAAAACAATGATTTATTTTGATTTGATATGAAAATTTTCGGTTCTATAAATCTACAATAAAAATACAATATACAACATTAACAACGAGCATTTCTCTCACTAAGTGGTGTCGGCTACATGAATCCATTTTCTCCTGTGTCCTATTAAGTGTCATTTTCAGTTCTTTCAATAACTTTAGGTCATTTGTTATACAACATACCAAAGTCTTTTTAGGTCTACCTCTACCTTTCATAACATAATCAAATTTAAAGCATGTACTATCCTGACTATTGCATAAAATGAAAATATGCGTGGGGAAAGGATTGGAGCCGACTTCTCTAATCTTGTTTGTCACTGGAGCTACTCATTCACCTGAGCATTCTCATCTCAACAACACTTAACTAATTCTATGCTTCCTTTTTACCGGCCAACATTGTGCGCCATAAAGCATTGAAGGTTTCACCACAATCTTATAAAATATTCCTTTAACCCTAAGCGGTAATTTTCTATAAGCCAATAGGTCTGATGCATTCCTCCGGTTCAACCTTTCCTCATAAATTTTACCAATAACATCCCCATCTATATCACCATCACATTGAACAAAATATCCGAGATATCTAAAACATTCACTCCATAAGTGGTATAAATGCAAACAAAAAAAAAAGGTGTTATGAAAATACATACGAATGAGGTGATATGTATGTAAATGCCATTAAATAAAAAGGAGTTTTTTTCAGTAATCTTAATTCACTACTTAGCTCGGAAAAAGCTAGCAATGAGGAGAGCACGTGTGCACAAATACATGAGGCTTAGGGTTACTTCTTTACTGTAATCTTAATTCAGTAGTTAGCTTGGAAAAAGCTCGCAAAGAGGAGGGCGCATGTGGACAAATACATACATACATATATATTTGATAATCACAACTATATTTGTTTAAATAACATATATTGCAGATGTTTAGTGTTGTTATATTTTGTTTTGCTAAATCTAATTGATGTTTTCTTTTTTCTGCTTTGGTGTTGTATCTAATTTTATATCCTAAAAATTCGTTTTTTATATAATCTTCATAAATAATTGGTCATTTGCTAGGTGTACCCATAATTCTCTCTCTTAAACAAGTTTCTCTAATATTTTGCTTTTGATCATCTTTTAGTCCAAGAACCATTTTTTGACGATTCCAGCAAGTGTATTTTTTAAGAATCCAAAAACATCTTTTATATTATAGTTATATATATCTTAGCTATTTTCTATTACCCATTGATCAATTATTTTATTAATATTTTTACTACAATCAATGTTTAAATAAATACGTATATTTTCTTGATTTCTAGTTTCCGTTTTATTAGATCTAAACGTATGAATATGTTTAATGCTAAGAGGCAAGTAACGAAGATAAGAACATGTATTTTGACTTGTACTAGCCTCATTTATTTTTTATGTAGAAAGTAATCTTATAGGACGATTATTGGACGAGGAAGAAGTATCAACTGATGAGTAATTAACGGAAGTAGTCAAACATTAATTAAATCTTTTATCTCATTCTTAGAAGGAGATGGTTCGTCTACTGAAATAATTTTGTTGATACGTATGACTCATTGTATATTTCTTGAAAAGCTATATTTATTTGTCCAACCTAAAATTTCTGGGTTGGCTGTGAATTTTTCTAAATTACAACATGCAGCAAGAATAACAGCAGTAGCTATATTACTATTTAGTACTTGCTGGTTTTGAATAAATCTTATTCCTAGTTCATGTATATTAAAAGTAATTTCTCTATTTGCCAACTTTTTATATCTAGATTGAATTATATTTTTGAAAAGTTTGATTTTTTCTAAGTGATTTTGGTATAATTCTATATTCCTTAGATATAATTTCAGAGTATAGTCCTAATTCAACTTGTTTCAAAATCAACAACTTATTATAATCCACTCATTTGAATTTCCCAATGGAGATTTATATGAAAGATTTATTCTTTTTGAAATACTTCTAATTGTTTATTTATATATTTATTTAAAGTAATTCACAAATTATGTTAAATTCTTGTTCGAGATAGAACTTATTCAACATTGAATTGTCAGAAATGCTTTCTCTAAGTTCTTCTAGAAGTAATTGCCCTTTTAGCTCTTATTCTTCTCTCATTTCGGATTCATAAAAAGAAAAATTAGATGCATAGTTCATGAATGTATACAAAAGCGATTAATATCTTTTGGACATGTATACATATCGGCCTATTGATCGTCAAGCTCTGAAACCATTTTATAGGCCTTCGATGGTGTAGATGATTCAGAAATTTTTATTGTTTTGTACTCAGGATAATTCTCCAAAGACAATTTATATCACTCAACATGTAATACTATCATGCATCACTATAAGCATTCGTATCAAGATGACCGATAAAATTTAATAATAGAAAAATCAATTTCATTAATCAAGCATAAATAACAATTCATACAATTGATTTAGGAGAGATACTAAAATCATATTGAAATTAATAGTACGAGTAGTCACATCGATGTCGATTAATTTGCCTTGATGTCGACTTTTCTAAAATAGGAAGTCTAACACATTATAAAATTTAATTAATTTAATATTTTAATAAACTATTAGTTTTTCATTATATATATATATATATATATATCTTATAATAATAATAATAATAATAATAATTATTGTTATTATTATTATTAAATCACTTAAATAAGCACTCCTTACCTCTTATGTGGAAGAGTGGATGACGGATTCCCTTCGTCTCTTCCTCGACACCAAGGCAACTTCTCGCGAAAGAACAGAAACCACACGGCTGTTCATCTTTTGCAAGGGCTCTTGAGGAGACGCCTTCTTTTTCCTCTCCTATGGTCATCACCAAAGCAGTCACCTCTGCTCGATAGAGACGCCACCTCAGATCTAATTCTCAAGTTGTCCTCCCTTTCACACGTTGCTCAAATTACCACACCGCCACCCTCTTCCCCAAGCTTTCTCATCATCGGTTGAGCAAAAGCACTAAATGCTCGTGAGCACAGCATCACTAGCTCGTCTCGGCCTAGTGCAGCTACCTCTTCTTCTCCTTTGGCTTGATGGCATGAGATCGAGTTTCACTATTTGATTCCACGGGTAAGCTAACTGCGATGTTTTATTGGCGAAAATCACCTCTTCGACTTCTCGAACTCTCGTTTTTGTTTGTTCCCTTCGGTTGCCCGACTCCTCATTTCCTCTCCTCGGCTTCAGTTTCCAACTACCCACATGTCGGTCAACGTTTTGATAAAGTTGAAAATATGAATATGAAAATAATTTTAAAATTTAATTTAAATAGAAGAGATATATAATTTAGGTTTTTAAAAAATGAGACCAAATGGATCTCATTAGTCCAATAGTTTGCATAATCGTGCCCGATATCGCGAATATTACACCCTCCCGAAAGATGAGTGTATACATCGGCGATAGACCCAAACCTGCAAACTAAGAGATTGGTGACATTCATTTGGTCTGCGAACCTTTTATATGTGACCAACAAATTCTCCTATTTAATACAAAGATTAAATAGGGTTTATTTTACCTGGGTTCCAAATTCCCTATAGAGACAAGCCCCTATAGTTAATTACATCCCAAGTGACGGAAGTCACTTGAGAAAACTCGTGATAATGATCATCGGTTCTAGTCTTCAAGAATTCAAAGTTTAGGTTTTCGAAAAACAAGTGGAAGTGACTCAAGTGAGAACAATCCTTTCAGGAGTCCAAAGGAAGTAAAGGGTAGGGGATGACAAAGATCATGAGGGGAATCATCAGTGACTTCCCAAACTATCCTACTGTGTGGCTGTGTTTTAGAGAGAATTTTATTTGAATGTTGAATCTTGTCAATTTTATTATTTGGGACTTACAATTGCATAATAACTGGTTATGCAAATAGCCTGCAAAGATAAGAGGTTTTACGTCGTTTTGGACGACAACCTCGAAACCTAAAGTGAGTTAGGACTTACGCTACACAACGTGGTTGTGCAGGGGCCTAAAGGAGGGTGAGGAATTACGTCGCGCTAGGCGAGCTACCTCGAAGTTCTATGAGTTGTTTAAACTAGGAAAGTGATTGTTGAAGAAGATCCTCTTGCTGCTTGGTCTGAGTTCCTCGTCATGCTGCCCACTAATTTAGCTCTGAACCTTCTGTCGTCGTGATAGCTCTAGGGTTTGAGTGTTTGAGATTGGTGGTTTATGCTTCACAGTTTTAGTATTAAAGTTTGGTTTTGTTTTGTTTCGATTTTAGTTTTGCATGAAGAATAAACAAATTGTAGGTAAATAAAAGATATTTGAAAAGTAAAATGCAGTAAAGTAAAATGCTGTAGATAAACTGTAAAAGTATACTTGAGCATCTGTTACTGTTGCGTTATTAGTGTTGCGATCGTAGTATGATTTACAACAAATTTAAATAAACTTGCAAAAAAATTAAACAAGACGAGAAAACTCAGCACGAAAGTCAGAAAAAAGAGTCCTAAAAATCACGAGCAAAAGAAACACTTAGCCACATATGGAAGATCAGGACTGGGTGTAAAACATTGGTAAAAGTGGGGGCTCAGAGCTAGATTGTGTGTTTTCCGATCTTGAACAAGAGTTATTAGCCCGACAATATACAGAAGGCAATTCTTAAACTCAATCCAAGTGACTAGTCGTAAATCTTTATAAATTTTTCATAGAAAAATTCGTTGATTTTCATGCAAAAGTTGTTGTTTAAGTCTTTTTTATGCAGAGTTCTTTTTAGCATGCAAAAGAAATTCTTATTTTATTTTTGTAAATATTTTGTAAAGTCATATAGTCCACAGGCTAATCACTCTAATCGTGTTAGAACTACTAATAATCTAAGAATGTCGGGGGCAACGATCTCACCAAGAATCGACGAATAGCATCATGGATCCTTCCCTCTCCCTTATTAAAGATCATTGAGGTAAGATATACTATTCTAATAATCTCACTTTGTATCCCTCGTTTAAGCACACATAAGCAATGTCGTCATTGCCCTCGCCACCTAGACTCTAGACTTATTCTAGTCCGATGATCATATGTGGCGTTAACAAATTTCCCCAATTGTCAGGAGAATTTGAGTGTAATATCCAAGCTAAAATCCCGGTGCACTGGGTTTCATTGTAAGTTAAGTCATTGCGGGAATTTCACTGTTGATTTAATTAAGGAAGCATAAACTATGCCTCGGTGCATTCTCATGTCTAGTGTCTTAATTAGTTTGTGAATCAAAGTCAAGTGTCAAGTTTTATTATTCATTCAAAAATTAGGTGGATGAACTCTCACCTAGGGTGTGCTCCTAAAATCTAGGAAGCCTATGCTGGTGGAAATTGCTTTAACTAACTTATGAATTAGAGTAAGGTATCTAGCTTCAAGTCTATGCTGAGAATTAGGTGGATGAACTCTCAACTAGGGTGTGCTCCTAAAATCTAGGAAGCCTACACTTTAACTTGTGCTTAAAGTGATTCATGGTGTTCTACTCTTAATTAAGTGTTTTTTTTTTCAACTAATCCTCAAATTTCTAAGTGTCTTCCAAATAATTAAATTAGAAACTCCCACTTTTCGACTAAACCATGTAATAAAAGTAACAAAACAAACGAAAAAGAGAAGGTTGACCCACTTCAAAAACTAACAGATCCAATGAGAAATAGCAAGTGAATCAACCTAAAAAAAATGTGTAAAATCTTTCAACAAATGTAATTAAAGAGAATCCAGAAGAGTGCTCAAATTTGTCCCAAGAAATGTTTTGATCAGCCAAAAAGTCCTCCAATTCAGTAGAAAAAAGAGAGGTTCAAAAGTCACCAAATAGACTTAGAAAAGTGCAAGACCAAAAACCATGAGATGGAATCAAGAAATGCAACCCCTAAGCCGCTAGACGGACCCAATAAGTGCATCCCATAAGCCTTCAAACAACGCTTATACGAGCTTGAATCGCCCCAAAGAGCAGCTTTGACGCTTCCTACAACATTCAACAGCACTCGGTGACTCCAAACAACAACCTAGACTCTTCCTACGACCTATTACAGCGATTGACAACTCCAAACAGCAACCTAGGCTCTTCCTACAGCCTCCTACAGCGATCGGCGACTCCAAAGAACAACTTAGACCCTTCCTACAGCCTTCTACAGCGATCAGTGACTACAAACAGTACTTATACAGTCATTTCTCAGTCCAAAAAAGTTCTAAACAGCATCTTACAACACTTTTAAGTTTTCCAAACAGTAATTTGCAGCGCTTGTAAGCTACCTACAACAGTTTTAAGGACTAAACAGCAGTTTTTTATGGCCGAACAACACTTGTTCATCACCAAACAACAGTTGGACAACACTTCTACAATGATTTTCAAGTACTTTCCAGCACTCCCAGTAATTTTCGAGTACTTTCCAGCAAATTTCAAGTACTTTCCAGTACTTTTAACTCTCCAAACAACAAAGCAAAACTCCTCGAAACGGTCCAAAAAAAAAAAATTAAAAGCCCCTATATCCCTCTCCAAAACAACGAATAAAACAGTCCCAAAGAAGTGAATGAATTCTAAACATGAAAAGATGTCTTTCATGTTAAAAAAAAAAAGAGGTACTTATTTTGTCAAATTAAGGATTTGGGTGGTGTAGATGTAAGGTTTAAGTTCTGAGCATGCAGAAAATATAAGCATTGTATGGTATGCATGTAAGAATTGACGCCAATGTGTTAGATATGCGAATACATGGCAATTGAGTGGTACGTTTGTAATAATAATAAAAAGAAGGTAAACTTTAGGCGTTAGGCATGTAAATACATATAAATTGGGTGGTCATAATGATTGGTGTTAACCACAAGCAAGGTTCACTTTCACAACATGACAATCTTAATCCTTTGACACATTTACGTGCAGCACCTCACGCAAGTGCTATGCATTTACATCCCTGACACCCAAAATTTAGTATCAATTTCATAAACATATGCATGAAGGGGTGTACTCAACATAAAATAATTTCAAATAGAGTCACTGTAAATAATGAAATCAGATTGATCTCAAGGTTTAATTCATGAAAATTTTGTTAATTTACTTAAACGATTAGCAACATAAATACATGAAAAATTTGCATGCATACCACTCAATCTTTATATTCTACATATCTAACATCCAAATTTCTATCCCAATCAAAAAGAGCAGAAAACCTCACAATTCCATTCTATAAATATACCACCCAATTTTAATCAAATAAAAAAAAAACTTTTAGAAAGAACAAAAAAATATGGCAGGCAATTTTATATACCAGACAGAGGAAATCATTTACCTTAAGGAAAGGAGCTGCGACAGTATCAGCTAGGGTCGTTTGGTGTGAGAGAGCGTCGGTGCAGAGGAGTTGCTCGTGAGAAGGAGGCGAGCATGAAGCAGGCGAGTGATTCTGGCGCAAAGGGAAGAGGCGAGGGCTTCGGAGTTTGTAGAGAGGAGCGAGGGTTTCTCTCGAGCGAAGAAGAGGCGAGCAAGCGATTCAGCGTGGGAGGCGAGATCGAGCAGAGAGCGGGTTTCTTCAGTGCAGGGAGGAGGCGAGAAGGCGATTCTCGAGCGGGGCCTTTGGTGCGAGAATGGTCAACATGAGACTCCATTACTAGTCTGCTAGGATGGTCAACAAGAGACTCCTAAGGTTAGATTTTGGGTTCTTGGAGTAGGAAACTAAGACCTCACTAAAAATGAAGTCAACACCGCATCATCTCCCCCCTGTTCGACTCTTCATTTCCTTTTCTGACTCGTGGTTTCTTCCTCCCTAAGTAACTGAAACGAGAGCTCACATTAGGTTTATTTATGTAGAGGAGATTGTTTATATAATTTTTATGCTTTTGTATTGTTATTGTGTTGGGAGAATATATTTTCTGTTTTATGATCTCTAGAGTGTTGTATCTTCATTTTGCAAGTATTATATATGTATCTTGCTCATATCTGGCATTTGTTATTTGAACAACTATTTTTAGACGGAAAATCTGTCGAATGTCATTTATGTCCCTTCAAATGTGGTCGACCACCCAATATTATCATCCCCTTTTTATTCCACAACCATCTCCCCACTAAATTTTCTTACTAAACACCTTCTAGGAGCCCTAGAATAGTATCACATAGGAACTCACCCTCGTTCATCAACACATGTCTGTCCAATGCTCTCTCAATGCAGACTCATGTGTGCTTGACGATGGTGATGTGTATTGAAAATGTTGGGCTATGAGATGTGTTTTCTTACCTTTAAGTTATTTTTATGCTTTTTGAGGGTGTATTTGTTGTTATACACATAATATAGGTTGGAAGTCAACTTGAGGAGCAAAGAGTAAAAAAATTTGGCTAAGTACAAGTTTAACGTCCCTGCGCCCATGTTTGGGAGCCCTAGTGCCCAATGATGATTGCAGGTGTGCAAAAGACAGAGAAGAAGGAAAGTCAGTGTCAGATGCTCACCGTCTAGGCAATAGGACCTAGCACCCCTGCACCAGCTAGTCCGACACCCAAGCACTCCAACTGATCCCATTTCACCATAATTCCAGAGAGCTTGACACACTCGAGCCAATCAAGCTAACCCCCCCAGAACCAGGTGCCTTGGATGGAGAATCATAGCACGAAAGTACGTGCTAGGACCTAGCACCCCCGTTCACACAGCTAGCATCCCCACGCTACCCCATCATCGCCTAGGAGCCCAACACTGAGTAAGTGTAGTTTGGGCAGTTTTTGATGGTTTAGACAAGGAGAAAGTAGAAGTAAACTTTCTCATGGGAGGAGAGCGGTCATTATTCCACTCTTCCTGCACCCTTAGTTTATTTTTTTAAGTGAATTTAGTGTGAGATTGTGTTTTAGTGTTGTAAGTGTGCGTAAGAGAACCAAGCAGAGAGCATTGTATAAGGTAGAATTTCAGTGGAGCAAGTTAATTTATCTTTCGGGTTTGATTACAACAACAACAACAACAACAACAACAAAGCTTTAATCCCACTACGTGGGTTCGGATACATGAATCCTTTTTCTCCATTGCGTCCTATTTAGTGTCATATTTTTATTTATTTCTAATAAATTAAGATCATTTTTTATACAATAAGACCAAGTCTTCCTAGGTCTACCTCTATCTTTCTTAACATAAGTCGAATCTAAAACATCTACTCTCCTAAAACGACTTTCTCTAATTTTGTCCGTCGTAGGAGCTACACCAACCCTATCATAGATATAATCATTTCACATTTTGTCTCTAAGTGTAAAGTCACTCATCCACCTAATCATTCTCATCTCGGTAACACTTGACTTAGTATGATGCTTCTCTTTTAAAGGTCAACATTCAGCGCCATAGAGCATTGCTGGTCTCACCACCGTCTTATAAAATTTTCCTTTCAATCTAAGCGGTACTTTTCTATCACACAAAAGGCCCGAAACATTCCTCCACTTCAACCAACCAACTTGAATTCTACAATTAACATCCCCATCTATCAACAACAGACCCGAGATATCTAAATCGTTCACACCTTTTAATAATTCGATCACCCAAAGTTACACTTCTGTCACTAGAGCTACTACTACTAAAATTACATTCCATGTATTCAGTTTTAGTTTTACCCAAATTAAGGTCTTTAGACTCCAATGTAGACCTCCATAATTCAAGTTATTCTTGGGTTTTTCTCTCGTCTTATCCATGAGAAGAATTTTATCAGCAAAAAGCATACACCAAGTTACATCCTCCTATAAATATCCAGTAAGACCATCCATAACTAAAGCATCTTTCAGGTTTGATTGCTCCTGTATAAATGCTTTTTACTTTGCTTTTTCAATGAAATCTCTTCGATTTTCTCTCAACATGCATATGAACTAAATTTTATATGTTTATTTGATTTGGTTGGCGATGAATCACGTTATTTTCATAGGATGCTTTGAGATTATCTAGGAGTTAGGGCAATTAGCCAATTTATTAAATAATAGACCCAAGGGACACTACATGAAACTGGTTAAAAAGCGCCAGTTTTAGCGTCCAATATTTTTAAACGCAAACATTAAAGTCAAATTTGTGTCCTCTTACCGTCATTAACAATTAGCATTGATTTTAGTATTGCGCATTTGTCGCCACAAACCTTTTACATCGACATTAACATCAAAATCTTGTTAACGTAAGGGACCCACATGATAGTGTCATCTGATCCGATGATAAGTTCGACGATAATTATTTTGCGTCCGAAAGCTTCGACGCAAATCCGACGCAAATCCGACGCATATCCAACGCATATGTCCTAAAATTCTATTCCCACTACCAACACCCTCATTTGAGCCCATTTCACTTCACATTTGCTCCTCTCTCCCATCCAACGATTCCTCTCCCCTCCGGCGATTCCCTCTCCCCGTGGCGGTTCTCTGATGATTTTCACGTCTGCGACGACTCTTCGTCCACTCTAACCTTAACGTAATGTTCTCCTCTCCTTTTATGAGATTTTCGATCATTTTTTTAAAATTTTTACATCCTTTTTTTCTTGGAGTTTGGTTGGTTATATAGATGGGGATGCTATTAGTAGAATTCACTTTGGATGGCTGAAAATGGAGGAATGCATAGGGCCTATTGTGTGTGATAGCAGACTGCTTAAATTTTCAAGATGGGACAATCACATACATAGTACCAGAAACATTGCTATTTACAAATCCAAACCCCCTTTCATTCATTTTCAAAATTCTCATTATAATATCAAAATTCATCATTAAATACCCACCCATATTATTTCATTTTTGTAACATTCTCAATGGTTTGACCATGGCACAAGCAAATACATAGGTTCGGTAGTTCAACAATAACATATAGCTTCTAGATTTTATAAACAACAATATTTCGAGTGCTATGTATGTAATTATCCCAAATTCTATATGATGAAAGTGAGACCTTCTATGTTTTTTGATGTAGAATGTTGTCCTATAAAAGAGATGAAGCATAAAACTAAGTTATATGTTGATGAGATGAAAATGCTTAGGTGGATGAGTGGCTTTAAGCTTAAAGACAAAATGCAAATCGAATACATCCGTGAAAGGATTGGTATTGCTCCAGTGGCAGACATAATTAGAGAGTCCTCTTAACTGGTTTGATACATTTTACAAAATATGTATGTGTGTGTGTGTGTGTGTGTGTGTGTGTGTGTGTGTGTGTAAATATATATATAATGTATATGTATGTATATATGTATATATTAAAAAAATGGTCGGAGGTTATTATACGAGCCCCCAACCACCCTCATGTGCCTAACTATTCAAGGACCACCCTCACTACCGGCAAGTTGGCCTGAGGGGAATTCAAGCCCATTACCTGAGGGGACTTACGACCTTCATAAAGACTGCTAATATATATATATATCCTAAACTTTCATTTTTACACATAGCGCTCAAATCTTTAATATCAGATAAAAAAAGCAATATTACCATTTTTTAAAATGAGCGACTAAACAATAATGAGCAACTAAACAACAATGGATAACAATTATATCTCGAAAAAAAAACTAACTGTTGAGTTCTTGAATAGTATTGAAGAATGAATGTTTCAATATCCTTTTTACGAAGCATAAAAATCAAACGTACCTAACACCTGAAGAAATCAAATTGGATCTATATTGTAAGGGATTTAAAACCAATTATTGTATTGGACAACACATAGTGAGTATGAACAAGATGTTCAATATGATCACGTTAGTACCTCATCAAGTCATGCCCCTCCAATGGAACATAATCCTGACTAAGGGTGTAAGTAAGCCAGCTGACTCGTGATCCGGTTCGAACTTGGGTCGATAAGTGGCTCATGAACTGAGCTTGATGAGCTAACAAGTCAAGTTCAATCCAGCCCCAACTCGAGTTGTTAGCTTGTGAGCCAGCTCATTTAAAAAATATTAATATAAAATATACTCAAAATATATTAAATTTCAAGATTTTATCTTTAAGATACTAAAAATGTTAAGAAAAAAATATTTTGTACTATATATTAGGTGACTTCTAGTTATTTATCTCCTTTCTATTTGTCACCTTATTATATAGCTAGTTCAAAATAATATCATTTTCTCTCTTTTATATTAAACAAGTCGGTTTACGGGTCGGCTCGAACTCTTGAACTTAAGCTCGAGATCGAGCTCAAACTCGATACAATCAATCAAACTTAAGCTCAAGTCGACTCGACTCGTTTACACCCCTAATCCTGGCTCATACAAAGAATTGATTCATGATGTGCGCAAGGCTCATTTTGTTCGAAGTATGTCTGCTGATGATCAAACATTGAATAGTGAAGCACAACAATTCCATGATTTATTGAATGTTGCACAATAATTTTTGTGGGAGGAATGCACTACACATACTAAGTTATTGGTGATGCTAAAAATTTTGAATATAAAATCTGATTTCGACCGTAGTTATACTTTGCAGTTGAACCACGCAAAGCTAGACTTGATTTATGTGTTGATTGGTTTATACTGGACTGTTACACCGTAACACCGTATTCATGTTGGCTGGTGATTATTAAGCCATATAATTTGTCCCCTAATATGTGCATGATTGTGTCATTCTTATTTCTGATGTTGATCATAAAAGGACCGCATAGCTCAAAGGAAAAAATTGACGTATAATTACAACCACTGATTGAAGAGGTTCAAATATTATGGGAAGTGTGTGACATTTGATATCGCTACAAAACAAAATTGTCAGTTGAAAATTGCTCTTATGTAGACGCTTAGTGATTTTTCGGCTTATGAGATGCTATATAGTTGGAGCATAGGGAGGAAATTGGCTTGTCCTTATTACATGAAATTGTCCAAGGCATTCACTTTAAAGCATGGAAGAAAAATTCCTAGTTTGATTGTCATCAAAAGTTTTTATCGTGCAATCACCCATTCAGAAGGAATAGAGATATATTTTTCAAAAGTAGTTTAAAAATCAAGTCTACCCCTGATGATTAGTGAAGTATCAATGATCACTAAGAGACCAGAACTAACTTCAAATTATCTTCTAAATTTTTATGTTACACATAACTGGACGAAAAATTATATTTTTTAGGATCTTCTATATTGAAGGTCTAATTTAATTAGATAATCTTGATGTTATGTATATTGAAAAAAATATTTTGATAATATCTTCAATAGTATGATGAATATAAAGGGACAAACAAAAGATGATGTCAAAGCACGATTGAACCTGGAGGAGTATTGCAAGAGGAGGTTAGAATTTCAAGAGACAAATACAGACAAACTAATGAAGTCCAAAGTTGCATACTTTCTTACGGTCTCACATTGGATCAATGAAGAATAATATTTGACTGGATGCAATCTCTGAAATTTTTTATTAGATGTGTATCAAACTTGAACCGTTGTGTTGACTTAGGAACGAGGAAGATATTTGACATAAAGAGTCAAGATTGTCATATTTTTTGCAATGCTTACTACCAACTACATTTAATACCCTGTCAAAGCCAATACTTGATATGTTGATCGAAATCAGTACATTCTTCAGGGAGTTGTGTACGGGGACTCTGAATGATGATTCGTTGATAAATTTTAATGTGAGTATTCCCTTATTATTATGAAAGCTCAAGCAAATATTTCCTCTAGATTCTTTGACTCTATAAAGAATCTACCCACACATTTATGCCGTAAGGCTATACTTGGGGTTCCAGTGCAATACAAATGAATATATCCCTCCGAGAGGTATGTTTCTTGATGCATACAATCACACATTACATTTTACTTTAGACTAATTTGCTATCATATTTATTCAAAACTATCTCTATATTACAGATTTTTAAATAAAATAATTATAATAATTGTTAAAAATAAAGCTCATCTGGATGGCTCGATATGTAAGGCGTACTTATTACAAGAGAATTATTTTATGTTCCAACTATTTTGAGCAAGTATATATCTGTTCGACTGTGAGTAGTTTGATTTTATTCTTAATCGAAGAACATAAACACTAAACTCATATGATATTACTCAAGTTAAAATGAACAACAGATATGTGAAAAATGATCCATTTATTCTAGCACGTCAAGCTAGTCAAGTTTATTACCTTCAATACCCTGGCAGAGAAAAAGATAAACTTGATTGGTCCTTCGTTATGAGGAATAAACCAAGAAAAATTATTGAGATGCAAACGATTATTGAACCCATTCATCAAGAGCAATAAATGTCAGATTTTAATATTCAAAATGATTCAATCGAAGAAATGTTTACTTTGGAGGACATCACGGGGAATTATGAAGAGGTTTCTCAAAATATAGATGACGATGATGATGTCATTGAAGAAGAAATTTTACGTTCTTCATCGACTAACTACTCTAATGAAACTGACCAAAAATTGTTCATATGTTTAGCTTTTAGTTTTTTCTGCTTTAATCTCTTGTAGTATTAGTTTTCCATGTTTCACATTATTTGTTTTCTACTTCTTACTGTCATGTTTCCTGTTTTGGTTCTGCATCTTCGTGCTTGCACTTTGTTGCTTATTATTTATCCCTCCTACTTAAGTTTGTTTGTTTTTCTTTCGTTGCTTAGTAATAATTCTATTAATGTCTTTTATCCTGTTATGGATGTCTTCTGGTGGTGTTGATGATCGACCACCTCACAGACCACAGAGCACTATATCGTAGAGAAGGGTAAAGAAGTTGTATGTGGCTCGTTCTTCCACACACAACACTAGTGTCATATTGTTTAACAATACCACCACAATTATAGCCCCTCCCACACCATCTGTCGGCGCTCCGTCCAGTGCTACTGCCACATTCTGACTACCAGCTCAAACTGTTGCAGCCCCGTCCACGCCATTTGCTCCTCCAACTACCGCACCAGCTCGCATATCTGCACTAGCTCCCACTCAGCCACCAGCCCCCACTCCCGCATTAGGTCCCACTTAGCCACCAACACCCTCCTCTGATTAGTCCAGCTCCCCTACTGCCGCCCCTCTGAAAGAGGACACTTTCTATCGGGTATATATTGTACCGGAGGGACTTGTAAGTTGCCTTTAAAATTATAGTTCAATGTTCATTTTGATATTTTGTGTAACTAGCATTTGTATTTCAAATTCATTTCCCCCATGCCGCCCATGACACCGATCACGAAGATCATTAGAAGCAGATACAATACTGTGTATCTCTCCTGACAGCAGCTCCCACTTGCAACTAGAGACATGTGATTTCGGTTGTTCGAGGTAGGATGATTTAATTTTAATTAGAATACTAGTTTTAGGTTATTTTGTTATACTAATCAATGCTACAATTTTTTTAATATGTAGACCTCCTAGTTGTCGAAGCATCACCAACAGATTTGCTAGTTTTTTTAGATTCATGGCAGGCAACAGCTGGGTGATATGTTCATCACAGCACGTAAGAAGGGGGAGCGACTGGTTGAGCTGACCAGACTCTGGGCCTCTCCCAAGTATAAGAAGAAAAGGCAAACTAATCAACAAAATAGGAGCGACGGGGCCATGGGTGCTTCTCCTCATATTGGAGGCTCGGTCCCCCACACAGAGCACTACCAGAGGCAGGTAATATTCTCCAAACACTCAAAAAATAAACAATGCAATTTAATTTGTGTTAGTTACTATTTTTCATTTCTACAGTCTAAGGAGCTTGGTCGGGCACCCACCACTGTAGAGTTGCATGTCTAGACGCATCGATGCCTAGAGATGCAGTAGTGGATCACCGACCTCTCTCAAAGTTTGAAAGTTAAAAAAGTAGTTTTTTATATTCTTTTAGACTTAATGTTAAAAATAAAAATTAATCTTTGAGTTTAATTACATAGGAGTACGAGCAACTCTGAGAGCTAGATTAATCTGACAGGCGCCAACAATAGTGGTGGCCAGTCTAACAATCCGCATTTTAGATGTCGAGATTTGGAGGCAAGTAGCGGGGAAAAAGAGAAGGATCTACGGCCTGGACACAAATGAAATAACATTTGAGGTCAAGCACACATGGGCTCCTAAGCCTGATTCGAGGTTATTACTATTAGATCACGAGGAGCTTGCCAGGCAAGTCACTGCTTTGAATGAGGAGCTACATCAGATGAGTGATGTGATGTGTGAAAACCTAAAGACGGTCCATCACACTTTAGCACAACTAACGGAGAGTATTGCAAATCGGCAAGGCAAGCAAACTATGAATTCTATGGAGATAGAAGGGAGAGAGGAGGGTGAGGATGATTTTGAGCATGATGACGATCCCTCATTGTAGACATTTATGTAAATTTTTTTTGAGCATGTGAACATATTTTCTATGTTTAGATATAACTTTCACGAATTTAGATTAGTATTTATTAATCTATATTTGTTTTCATTATTCTTATTTGTTTGTGAAATAGGTTCTGAGTTGTGATGTTTGATGAGTAAATCATTATGGTATTCGTATTTGTTGTGTGCAGGTTGCGAAAATTTGATCATTCTTTTATATTTTTTTACTACATGTTTGCGTCGGAATTGTATTCGAAATTTTGATGCTTCAATTGTTTTGTCGTTCTACGATACTATCTGACACTAAGGACAACGTCGTTAACAGTTGTGTCAGTGTCGGATGCATCATAAGTAGTTCACAATGGCATATACACAAGATAAATCCAACGCAAACTGATTGTGTCGGATATGTTTCGAGACTAAACACATTACCAATGAAGGTTTTAACGTCAATCAAATGTTCGACGAAAATCTGATGCTAAAACACTTTCACGTAGGATTATCCCCTTTATCCCCTTATTATCGTCGGTTTTGTCCAACGCTAATTAGTTTAAATCCTGTAGTGGGATGTTACCTGGTAACATCAAAGTCAACCCTAAGGAGAAAGGAAATGGGCAATGCAAGGTTATTAAAGTGAGAAAGTGAAAAGAATTTAGAAGAGATAAGTAGAGAAGAGTCAAGTATGAAGAAAAATTTTGGGCTTGAGAGAACTACAAAACTCGAAAAAAATAATCTTCTCCTAGAAAGAACCAAAGCGACTGACACTACCACCTACATTTCTTCAAAGACTTCAAAAGCATAAATTGGACCAACTTTTATTCAGATTTTTATAAGTATTTAGAAATTTGACCATAAACATTTTATTTGCATGAGATATTTGATTTTTTTAACTTTTATGAAGGAGGATTTATACCAATTTTTAAATTATAGTTTAACCTCAAGGTTCTCCTCAAAGACTCTTTTATATTTATTTTTTAAAGATCGAGTCTTTTCTATTTTTCTTTTTCTTATGATTTTTCTTGTGATATAAGACTATTGATTGTAATCGAGAAGAACAAATGAGCTAACACTAAACCAATTAGTGGAAAATGAATATGGTCATTAAAAAATTACAATCATATTGGGGAATAAGAAATTCTGAGAGACTTTGCAAGTTTAAGCGAAATTTAACTATAAAATAGGGCTCCAACGCTTTTTATGTCTAAGAACAGAATAAGGAGAAATTGTCCTTAATTGTCAATATTAAGTTTGAGAGATTCATTGGGAGAACATGAGGATTCACATTGTCCAATTCAAAAAGGCATGTGTTCATATTGGAGAAGAAAATATTAATAGATTTTAATATTACAAAATAAATATTTAGATGCTTTCAACAATTTCAATATTTTGAACTAGACTTATGGTTAGTAAATTAGTACGTCAACTTATTTGAAAATAAATATTTTTTTTTTTGGATCGATAATTGGACTCTAAATTCATATACTATTCAATCGACGTATATATTTTTGTGATGTCACGTGCTTCATAACATTTTGAACAGATCAATGAGCAATCATATTCCTAAGCTTTTTGGGCCACTTTATTTGTAAACTTGTCATGCCTTCACTTAATTGGTGACCATTCAATTGAGTTAATTGATCCTTGCCACAACATCGACAATATAAGATTATCCCAAATGTAGTTTATACAAGAATTTTTTATTTTATAAGTACATACAATGAAGTGGCTTTCAGATGCATGTGCTTAAGTTATCTACTCATTTTGATGCATATTAGAACCTCCAATCACTCTAATTCATGGAGCTTTTCCACAACTTGGTTTGCATTTATCTGTCAATATTCAATCAACTTCATTTAAAATCTATTTATAATAAACCTTTATCAGTTGATATTTCTACTTCTCATCTATTAAGACCTTTTATGTCTAGAGACTTGGTTAAAATGGATATTATATTGCCGTTGAAAAATTTTGAACTCGAGGTCTTTTGGTCATGTGAATAAGAAATTTAAGCCAATTAGATATTTCTATTGCTTGCCTTTTGAAACCTTTTGTGCTCGAGGAAGCTAGGTCTAAATTTTCAATCTACTTCCTCATGTATCTCCTTATTCTCTTAGCAAGATTCGACAGTCATTAGCAACTCAACACAAAATGCCATTCATACTTCATAGCAAACCTGGCCTTATTCTCTATTATGAGATCTCTAAATTAGTGTCCCATTTTTCCTTCGTTATTGGTGGTAACTTCATCTCATCCTAACCTTAAGATTATTAACAAATTCATGTTAAATTTGTGATTGATTGCCAATATTCTAGACTTTTCTCATAATACAACAATAACAACAACAAGCCTTTATCTTGCTAAGTGGGGTCCGCTACATGAATCAAGTTTTCTTCATTGTATTCTATTGAGTCATATTTTCATTTAATTCTAATAAATTAAAATCATTTTTATACAAAATGCCCAAGTCTTTTTAGGTCTACCTCTGCCTTTCTTAACATAAGTCGAATCTAAAACATATACTCTCATAACCGGATTATCAGATGGTCGACGTTTAATGTGACCAAACTATCTAAGACGATTCTCTCTAATTTTGTTCGCCACTGGAGCTACAACAATATCACAGATGCATTCATTTCGCATTTTGTCTCTAAGTGTAAAGCCACTCATCCACCTAAGCAATCTCATCCCGGCAACACTTAACTTAGTTTTATGCTTCTCTTTTAAAAGGCCAACATTCAGCACCATAGAGCATTGCAGGTCTCACCACCATCTTATAAAATTTTCCTTTAAATCTAAGCGGTACTTTTCTACAAACACAAAAGGCCTGAAACATTCCTCCACTTCAACCAACCAACTTGAATTCTACTATTAACATCCCTATCTCTATTGCCATCACTTTGAACAACAGATCTGAGATACCTAAAGCGTTCATACCTTTACTAATTTGATCACCCATAGTTACACCTCTGTCACTAGAGCTACTAAACTAAAATTACATTCCATGTATTAAGTTTTAGTTCTACTCAAACGAAGGCCTTTAGACTCCAATGTAAACCTCCATAATTCAAGTTTTTCTTGAGTTTTTTCTTTATTCTTATCCACAAGAAGGATATCATCAGCGAAAGGCATACACCAAGGTACATCCTCTTATAAATGTCCAGTAAGAGCATCCATAACTAAAGCAAAAAAATATGGGCTCAAAGTCGATCTCTGATGTAATCCAATTGAAATTGGAAAACAATTGGCCAATCCTCCTTATGTTCGAACACAAGTAACAACACTAGTATACATAACTTTAATGAATTGAATATAAGTCATATCAACACCTTTCTTCTCTATAACTCTCCAAAGGATATCCCTTGAAACCTTATCATAAGTTTTTTTTAAATAAATAAAAATCATATTTAAATCTTCCTTATTCTCATTGTACTTTTCCATCAAACCTCTCAATAAATGTATATCTTCGATAGTAGACCTGCTCGACATAAATCTAAACTGAATATAAGAAATCTTTATAATACATCTTAACATATGTTCAATTACCCTTTCCCATAATTTTAAAGTACGACACATCAACTTAATTCCTCTATAATTCGTCACTTTCGTGCATCCACTTTATTTTTAAAAATTGGGACCAAAATACTCTTCCTCCAGCCCTCAGGGCACCTTTTCAGTTTTTAGAATAACATCAAAGAGTTTAGTAAGCCAAGAAACTCCCAAATCTCCTAAAATTTTCATACTTCAATTGAGATATCATCAGGTCCTACAGACTTTCCACCCTTATTTTTTTTAAAGCATTAACTTCTTTTTTACTAATAGGACGACAAAAATGAAACATTTTATAATTATTAACGATATTAAGATCACTAAGGTCGATCGTATTTTCAGAAACTTAATTTAAAAAATTATTAAAATAGCTTACCTGCCTATGTTGAATATTTTTTTCTAAAAAAACACACTTCGATTTTTATCTTTAATACACTTTACTTGAGTAAAATCTTTTTTTATTTCCTCTTTGTTCGGCTAGTTTATACACATATTTTTTTACCCTCTTTAGTGTCTAATTTATTATAAAAATCATTAAAAGCAATATTTTTAGCGTCACAAATTATTCTCTTAGAATCCTTAGAAGCCATTTTTCTCAGTTTTGTATGTTTTTATATTTAAACTAATTTTTATAACATAACTTTTATATCTTATCTTTTTTTGGACATTACGATTGCACCACCAATTATTTTAATTTATAGATTTTTTTTTCCTTTTGATTCTCCAAGTACATCTTTTGTCACTTGTTTAATAATGTTTGTTAAGTTATCCAACATAGAATTTGCTTCTTCAAGAACATCCAAAATCTTGAAGTTTACTTATAAAAAAAAAATTATTTGTTTCATTTAAGTGCTTGTATCTAATTATATGACAATAATTCGTAGTATTCTTTATTTTACAATTCTTCATCTTAAAATTCGGAACTAATAATCGATGCTGAGTACTTAAATCCTCACTTCAAAATGAACTTACAATCTTTACATTCTTGACGATCTCTTATTCTCATAAGAAAATCACTTTCTGTTTATTTATGTTCATTCTTATAAGTAATAATATGTTTATTTCTTTTCTTGAATAAAATATTAGGAATAACAAAATCATATGTTTGAACAAAATCTAATATAGCTCTAACTTCTTCATTAATCACTCCAAAACTGTAACCACCATGAATATTTATAAAATCTTCTACCAATCTGCCAACATGTTCATTTAAATCTTCTCCAATAAAAATTCTTTCTTCAACAGGTACCATTTGTATTAATTCTTCTAGCATTCCATAATTTTTCTTTAGAACCTATATCTAAACTTACTTGAGGGGCATCGACACTTATAATATTAAAAATATTAGAATCAACAATAATCTTAAGGGCTATTATTATATCTCCCATTTTATTAATTTTACAGCATTATCTTTCAAACTCTTATCTATAACTACACTTACACCATTTTTAGTATGACTCTTACCTGAATTCTAAATTTTAAAATCTAAGTTGTCAATTTCCTTAATCTTTTCTCCAACCCATTTAGTTTATTCAATACATAAGATATTTATCTTTCTATGAATTATAATATCAATTAATTCTATTAATTTACATGTGAGAGTACTTATACTCCAAGATCATATCCTAATATTAGTTTCATGAACTAACATTTTTACCCGCATCCGCCTGTAATGTGGGAACCCTTGCTTAAATGATACTATATTAATGGTTATTCAATACATATGCTTAAATGATCTCCTCACTCTAATTGTTCTTAGAAATCACCTATAACCCCAATTTGAGTTGCCTTTTCGCATATCCAAAGTGATTACTTCAACCAATCCACTATGTATTCTCTTTAATCTATTTTCGGTGAATTTTATAAATAAATGTTGTTACTGCTAAGCTCTCTGGGTCACCAATAGTAAGGAACTTCATTAGAAAAGCATGTTACTTCACCTTTGAAGAAAGAAATTTGATCGGTTTTGCATCATGTGATTATTGGCAGAATTTAGAGTTCGAAGGCACACTACATAGGATATTTCAAGGCTCAACCATAATTAAAGAATCAACTTATACTATCATAGAACTCAAGTTTTAGGAGAGCATTCAAATGATCAGAATCTATCTTCACATATCATGGCGACATTTCCCAATATTATTGATCTGGTTTAAAAATAAAACTTAGAACCAACTTTATATATTGACTTGGAATTTGAGATTGTTGTCTTGAGTCTAATGAATCTAATGTTAGTATTGCTACGAGGGGCAAAAATAAGGGAAACAATATTTCCACTCCACGAAGATTACTAGACTTCAAGCAAGATCATATAGATAAGGACTCAAAGTGTTCTCATCTTCCATCAGAAGGGTCTTATCTTCTTTGTTATTATCTTTGATGATGTAAATTTTATTTCCTCTTTTCAACCAACAATTCTTAGTAATGGCTTCATGTCGATTCATTTCATTGACAAGTTTCAAAAATTTTTGCTCCAAAAAAAGAACCACAAGAAATGAAAGCAAGACTATTTAATTAACCATTCTTTCAATGCTAACAAAACTTGGCCCTATGTATTGCCCATAGAAGTAATATCAAAAACAGAAAAATCAAAGAATGATTAGCATCGAAGTACGTATAAGAAATTTGCCTCATGGATTTCTGGTTGAACACTCTACTGAGACAAAAATATGTACGAAGTTAATAAAAGCTTACCAACATGAGGAGACCTGCTCCATTTGATAAAGCTGACGTCACCTCCAAGCTCCTGTAAACGTTGAGCAAAACCCCAAACAATGTGGTACGAAACCAATTCATCGTCTTGAGAGCAAAGAATGAGAAAAGGACCCATGCTCTGAGACCATAGCAAATAAATATTGACGATAGGAAAATAATTAAATCATTGAGCCTGTTTAGCATCATTTTTACTTCCAGTTTTTGTTTTTATTTTTTCTTCTGTTTTGAAAACAACTTTGGTTGATTTGATTTTTATATATTTATTATTTTTAACTTTCAAAAACGTTCAAAACACATAAAAGATGTTTTGAGTATTTTAAAATATAACAAAATCAACCAAACATATTTTAACTCAAATCAAAACATAAAAAAATTAAAATAAGAACAAAAAGTGGAAAACAAAAACAAAAATGATCCCAAACGGTCCCATAGTGTATTAATGCTAACAAAGTAGAAGGATGCCCTACAACAGAGGAATACAAAGTCTGCCAATATTCAGCACGTTCAGCTTCAAATCTGTTTATGAATAGTGCATCCAAACCAGATGCAAAACCTTTTGCTAACCAAGCCAACAGTCTTGGAGGATGAGACAACCTTAAAACGGATGGATGAAGGACAAAACGAATTCCGACATCAGAAGTAAAATCTGCAGGACTTGAGTCATATATTTGTCCAGATAGACACGCTCCCACTAGCCGATAATCATCCTGGATAATAACGTGAATGAACAAAGGAATGACTTTAAAAAAGAAACAAAATTCTGCATTAATTAGTTTTAAAAAAATAAATGAAAAGCAAAAAAAAAAAATGGTAAGCAGATCAAAACCCAAAAGATACATTGCTTTTTTACATTTGCATAACCCAAATCTTTCATTAAGAAAATACCACCACTTTAATTTTTTAAAAGTGATATACACCTTTTTATGCATAAGTAAGGTAATATGTATGTAAAAATTGAAGTTTGGGCGTTAGCTATGTAAATACATAAAAATTGAGTGGTGCGTATGCAAATCTTCCAAATACATTTAGGCAGTGCAGTCGTTGTTACTATTACATGTAAGGTTATTTGAAAGCGCTAATAAGGATTGGATAAGATGAAATGAAGATCAACTAACATAAGATTGAAATATTTGCATGATCTAGCTAAAATAAACCTACATCCAATGAAGAGAACTTTTGATCCGCTAAAGAGAAGCTACATTATAAATAAAGAGGCCGCATGCTTTTCCACAAGTCCAAGCATACAATCTCATGACAAAAGAAAAGTTCCTAATCTCTAATTACAAATAAGACATAAGAGAGACAATAAAGAAAGAAGATTTAATTTCATACCAAAAAGTATCCAATTCAAAAATTCCTAAAAAGGGAACATTCAAATATGCAATGGAATCAATTCAGTATGTTAAGTATAAGCATGGTATGGTTTATTAGGATGACACTCTAGACTCGTAAGAATTTATTTTCTTCTCTCTAACTCTTCTCTTTAATCATCCTTGTATTTTGTCTTAGGTTTCACTCCTCTCAGATTTTTTTTTTTCATCAGACATCATCAGCCATAAAGCATACGCTAGTAAAAGCCCATCTAATTCCTCACAATTTATCATACGAAGTTGTCTTTTCAATACCTTGAGCATTCAATTTTTGGCTCACACACAAGCAAAATTCGGCTCAAGCCAAAGCAAGCACACCTTCCATAAGGCAACCACGTAAATGTATTTATTACTTATAAACTTTTTAAAATGGGGATTTTGAAACAAAATATGGTGTATAATTTATTTTGATATAATTGTAAATAGAGAATTATCCTGATAAATTTTCAAACCTAATATCATACTAAATAATAACTTAATTTTACCTTAACAATCTCATAGTTCAACTTTTTTTATTTTACTCGATTAAATTATTATGTTAAAAACCTAAATAATGTGTGTTAGGCTCTGTGCAACATTAATAAGCACAAATTACATATGAACTATACACCTATGAGAAACCTTGGAGGACAGATGCTACACTATAAGATGGACTTATCTGTACTAAAAATTCATATATTACAAATCTTTCATGCCCCCAAGGTATTGTACCCATGGCATAGAACTAAGAAAAGAACAATATAGATAGTTGCCATGTCTCTCGTGGTCTTCAGCGAATGATTGAGTCATGGGCCTACATTTGAATACGATACACAACTAAGTTATGGGCGTTGTGGTGTATCATGGATCTTAAGTGGTAGGACCATTTTATATAAACCCTAATTGTGTCTCTCCATCAATTTGTGATTCTTGAATAGTTGGTTTTGCTAAATGGTCCCACATTAATTTATTATCGGTCTATCAAAGCACAGGACATAGTTTTGAATCCCCAATGGCACAATATAAGGGGGTGGAGCGAGGGGGATATAACATGGGGCTTTTATCACGACCTGATTTTGCAATTTAGAATTATCAAATCGGAACAGATGATTGAACGGTGAAATTCTTTTTAATTATCAATTTCTATCACTAACGAATAACCATCCAAATAAATTAAAAATGTCACTGTCGAATATAATTTAAATAAGCTTAACTTTTAAAAAATTAAAATGAGTTTATCTTTTTATTTACTAAATATGTCTTCGATACATATATTTTCGTCTATTATTCATTTCTAATCCAAAATTTAAACCTGTGTATTAGTCCAAAATATGTTTTGCTATCAATAGTAACACAAAAAAAAATAAATAAATAAATGGTCAAAATATAGTAAAAAGGTATAAAAGCATTTGAGAGATTATTCATATATGATTATTCAAAAAAATTAGCAACATTCATTATAACGTACTATAATTAATATATCACGCGATATATATATATATATAAGAGAAAGCACAATGGCTAATATATTAAAGCGGAAAAGTACAGAAAGGTTGTATGAGAGGGCCTAAAAAAAAACCCAACTTACATAATAAAACACACACAAATCCCAAATAAAACAACGATACATAAATGTAAAAAACCAAAAAGCCACCAAAGGGAGCAAAATTGTTAGAGACGTCCCACTTTCGTCCTCCCTCTGCCTCTAGATCTCGGAAGTCAGCTAGTTAACAAATTGGTAAGGTGAGTATCATTGTCTGAAGTAACCAAAGTATCATCCATCAGATTCCTGAGCTCAAGTAGGTCTCCATTCTTCTTCTTCCTTCTGGATGTTTAGACTTGTCATTCCTCATCCGATGATTGACTCATCTGATCAATAGATTGTTCCAAAATTGGTCGGACAAGTGTAGGCTGCTACACATCATGATCCCCATGAGCCAAAGTAACATTAACAACTTGCTCAACCTGATCAGGCGGTAGTGAAGCAGTAGAAGTATTTACATCTGTAATATCGGTGATAAGTTTTAGGGCAGGTGGGGTCTGAAGAATCTCCCTCTCCCCCACGAAAGAAGGTTCTAAAGGCGGGGGAGCTACAATATTGTGTGAGGACTGAATGATTGTCATATTGCCTACGAGAATAGTGATATCTTTAGGGATATTTTTTTGATGATCAATGGTGTCAATAACTTGGAGCTGATCAGGAGGAGATGAATTCACTGACTCTGGCGGAGCACTATGCTTTTTTGGTCTGAGGTGTTTGAGGTGGGGTTGTAGATGGTGGCATTGAGAATTGGAGTGGTCGAACATATGACAGTTCGAACAATATGAAAAAAAATGCTCAATCACTACCTTTTGTCAATATTCATGGCGTTGTGTGCCCAACCAAATTTCCTCAGAAGCGGATAAAATGATGTCTCTTTGCACAAATACTCTGGCTTTAGATGGACGAGAAATATTAAAAGTAAGAGTGACTTACTATAAGCTGAGACAATAGAGTATAACACGTTTTTTTGGTAAAATAATGAAATTTCAGACCAGGGAAACGAATCCAAACCGGAATGATTGGAGATTCCGTCTGTGGGTCAAAATCCACAGACCATTTCAAAATCTCCACTGCTTTGTTATCAATCCAAATTATCCTTCTAGCAAATAATCGCGTGTAATCCTCTTTATTATTTAGTTGTACAAGAATGTGCATTCCATCTAACAGACCAATTTTCCACTCCCGAACAAGGTGCATAAGCTCAAATTCCTTACGAGTCAACTCCATTTCGGGATGGTCATATAAAATTTTACCGACCAAATTCAGTCGACAGAAAGAAGCAAGTTAAACGCCTTCAGCTTCTGTAAAAAAGATGGCGAACTTCTCATTCTTCCTACCAGGTTTCTTGATGTACTCCGCCCACTCAAACGAAGGGAAAGAGCAGGATTTAGCTGCACCTGAGGCGTGGACACCTGCAAGGGCAGCAACATACGATCTGTCTGAAGTCATCCCCAATAAACGGAGGTGAGGCATTAAGAACAGTGAAGAAAGTAAAACAGAGAGCAAAATCAGAATCCAAAACAGGGAGTAGGAGCGAAAACCCCTCTGTGAAGCCCCTGCGATTTCAACTCGAGCCTGAGGATTGCAGGCGAGAGACGACAACCTACTCAAACAGAGGGCAGTTTCTGCTCGAGCCCGAGGAATGTGAGCGGCGTGGGTCGTGGAAGAAGATGAGAGGTGAGGACGGCGAAGGAAAGGAGAGCAGCGAACCTTGCAGACGACGTCGAGGAAAGAATACGGCGACTTTCAAAGACGGCGACGACGAAGAAGGGACACCAGAGAAGACGCAGTGAATAAAGAAGAGGATTCGATGTGATAGCTTGCCATAACAGTTGCTAGGGTTCGCCATGAGGCGAAACCCTAACAAAGCCCCGATCATCCGTAGGTGTGCTAAATATTCGAGTATCACATCTTATACACGGGAGGATTCGAACCTGTGACTTGAGGGGACTTACAACCTTCAGATAGGTTGCTCTACCAACAGCCCACGGTATGAGCATATATATGTATATAATCCATCACAAGAGTATCATTTAAAATTATATCAATTAACGTCCTCAACTAACACTATAAGGGGTGAATTTTATTAGTCAGCATACACATATAAGCCTACTATAAATCATTTTATTTTGACATCACTACTCCAGAGTCTCCCCCTTTTCTATTTTTTTATCATTCGTCTGCCCTAAACAAACCGCGGATGACTCTCTTTTATATTCCATCAAGTGAACTCAACCCGTAATGTAAAATCAAAAACTTTCCTGCTCTCCCTTCCAGAATTGCACTGTCACATTCCTCTTTGTATCCCGAGAATCACGCGATTGGGCCTTGCATATATGTACATAGACATGTATGTATATACATATACTTGTATATATATATATATATATATATATATATGTGTGTGTGTGTGTGTGTGTGTGTGCGCGCGCGCGCGCGCATACACATGTATATATATACATAAATATAGATAGATAGATAGCTATTAATATATATCTATATGTGTGCTTGTATTTGATTAGAATTAAAAAATATATTGAGTTAGTGGGTTAGACTTACTTGTTCCTATTTTTTTCAAAATTTTTATTGAGATTAAAAAGCTGTTAATTTGATAAGAATAATAACTATTTTTATTATTAAAAATAATTAGTTTTAATATATTTAATTATATAATTATTTATAATGAGAAATTCTAATTTGTGTATAACCTAACTTGTCACTTACTTGGTCACGTCGGGTGTATATGTATATATGTATATGTATATTTGTATT
>NW_018164444.1:71261945-71297946 GCF_001263595.1 Phalaenopsis equestris | reverse complement strand
TGTATATTTATATTTTTATATTTGTATATGTATATGTATATGTATATGACTAATTTAACTAATAGATCTGAATAAACATATCATACTTTTAATATTAATATCTCAATTAATATCATTCTAATACAAGTGATTTAGAAGAAATACAATATTATTATCAAAATCTAGAAGTAATGATAGTCACCTTAACGTTAGGTAATTTTTTTTTGTCATTTTACTTCTTAAATTTTATCTTCTATTTATAATGCTTAATATAGAAATATTTTTATTAGTAAAAATTTATCAATTATGTAATTGTATTTGTATAATCATTACCTATTTAATTATTTATTTTATTTACTTCATTTTAATTAATGATGGAAATTCTTTAAATTAAGAGTAAAATATTACTTTAATTAAGCTATTAATCTTAAAACTTTTATAAAAAAAATATGCCCAACCCAGCATTAAATTTTCTTTATTTTGTTTTATGTATAAATATAAATTTTATTAAATTTATTTTTATTATAATTTTAGTTTACAAATCATAATTAATTTTTGTTAATTATTACCTTAACTTTTGATTATTTGTTACAATTATATTGTTAAAATGTTATTAATTACAGTCTTATCATTATTTTAATTGTATCTTTTGATTATTATATATAAGTTGGCATATATTATTTAATCAATTTCATTGTTTGATAAGTTTCTAATTGAACATAACAATCATTATTATTTTTACAATTGAATTTTATATTTTAAATTTCAATATTAATTGTAAAAAAATAATATTTAAAATAAATATAATCTTGAGTGAAAAATGTTCAAAATAACAAACATAACCCTAGTAAGTTTTAGTCAGGCCTCGTGAGTTTTTGCAGGCGTGAGTTTATGCAGGCACATGCAAT
The DNA here is from genome assembly GCF_001263595.1 of Phalaenopsis equestris. Lineage (NCBI taxonomy): Eukaryota > Viridiplantae > Streptophyta > Magnoliopsida > Asparagales > Orchidaceae > Phalaenopsis > Phalaenopsis equestris. Next base: position 71,297,059 of record NW_018164444.1, on the reverse strand, counting down.
TTAAGTCAAACTCAAATGAATTAAGTTAAGCCTAAGAAAATTAGATTAAATTAGATTGAGGAAAGCTTAATTAAAAAAAGGCACAATTACATTAATTTGATGAGTTTAGACCAAATTACGGTCACAGATGCCAAATTGAGCCTACTCTCAATCACATAATGTGGTTGATTGAGTTTTTACTCAATTCAAACTGATGATTTGGCCTATTTAGTGATACTGAACCAGATGTGAATAGGTTGTTCTCCTTAAGATAATAAGAACAACTCCTTTGCCTTCATGCTAACTAACAAACCCTTGCAAGACTTTAGTACAACTTATCTTTCATTACTAAGAGTACTTAAGAATATCAAATCCCTCTCATACATCTGACTCCAACCAATTTCCTGATAACACCTTCACGCGTCTTTAACTTCACAATATAAAATCAATTGTCATGTATAAACAGTTGCTTAATATACACGCATAGACACCAGAACACGAGTACAAGTGAAAAACAACTACTTAAAAAATCAATGATATGAACTCCACTGATTATTTATACTAACTCCAACAGTCACTAAAAGATATCACTTATATTTGAATTAAGCCAAAGCTGCAACACTGGCATCTATTAACTTGTCATCCTCCTGAATTTCATTCAAATGTTGCGCCTTCCTCTTCAAAACACAGAAAATCACAGAAATATCTCTTAAAAGTGTCATTTCATCTTGCAATAAAAGCGAGCATGTCTTTGGATCTACCATAAAATTTATTTCTGTTAAGGTCAAAGGTAGAATTCTTCGAAATGATCTTCCCCTAGCAATAATTTCTCAAATGACTTCCCATCTCCATATCCAACTTAGCAATAACATTTAAAAAAAACGTGAATTTTTGACTTAAAGATGTATTTTCCGTACTATATGGAGTAATGAAAATACTTATATGATCAACATAAGGGTATAATAGCAATAAGAACTGATAATCGCTATCAATCACCAAAAAATTAAATTCATCAGTATGTGATTTAATGAGCATACCGTCCTAAAGTGAAGCAATACATTCTCTATTTTTAATTAAGCTTGTTAAAAAGGCATGTAATCAAGTACAAATATTTAACTTGAACCAAAATCCCTCCATAGTTGTTTCCACAGTAACCTCCATCAAAATGTTGAGAGAGCTTTCAACATCCATCTATTTTGTCTTCTTCAGTCATGATCTCTGGCATAGCTGATGCCACATGAGCGCCTAAAGGAGTCTCTATTGGATTGAAACTTCAAACCACATCGTTCTCTGAAGTTCAAAACTTTTGGAGCTATTAAACTTCTTAATCTCAAACACAGACATCACATGCCTCATTATATTTTAATATTGGTTGCTAGGAAAAACATCCAACTTTTATGCAAGAAAAATATACAACAGGCAGATGATCATCTAAAAAATAAAAAGTTAAACACAATGTTGGGACAATAGAGCAATGGTATCTGGTAATTTAATCAAGATGGTCAAAGTTCAAAAAAATCATGAAATAAGCAAGTTTATGTAATCATTAATAAAATTTAACAATGTGAAAAAACTACCAAAAAAGGAACCATAACTTGAAGTACTAGCATACCTGCAGACTTTGTTGTCCTTCACATTTTCCATTAACCAACTGCAGATGATAAAAAGAAGATATTGGAAGTTGCACTAAGGAACAGATATTTCAGAAGATGTTTAAAGTGATCAAAATTATAGATCCATCAGGAAAAACCATACCTGAAGAACCTTATATAAGCAACCTTTCGATCCCCCAGAAAAAGAGACGAGTACAATAGGCAATGGTCTAAACTTTACTTCCTGTAGCTCTCATTACAGAAAGCAGAACAAAACCAATTAGCATGCATTCAAGTAAAATGGAGCAGAAACAAAGATGCTAGGCGTAGAAAATATCATAATAGTCTCAAAATAATATCACCTTTATAATTTAACTCTGCAAATACTGATTGATTAACTGCAAATAATGCTCTATAAATGCAGAGTCAAAAAGAACTTAATATACTAACAAAAATAATTGGCATAATTACTTCCCCACATCACTTTTTCATCAACTATCATACAAAAGGAGCTCTCACAAGCAAGGATTGAAGAACTATATACTCCGTAGGCTTTCAATAAAAAAGACGAGTGCTTGCAAAAGGCTAAGAGATAAAATAAACATTTCCATAAAAATCATGATAGATATTTACACAAAAGACGGTGGCATGCCAGGTGATCAAAAGGTAATAAGTTACAAGAGCATATGGAATCATGAAATTGATGCCATTTTTGCTTTTAAAAAAGAAGTTCCACCCTTAACAATAAACTCTATTGTGCATGCCAGCAAAAATAGTACAAACCTTAATCAGTTCATCCAGAATACCTCGGGCTAGCATTGAGGCCTTCTCAGGAAAAAACCTGCACATTATTACAATTATTTAGCTGAATAACTTGATCAAACAGAAAATATTATTATATAGAGAGGAAAATATGTAGATAAACATTTAAGTACCACAAAATTGTGCATTATACATTTAATTAAGCTCAAGTAGTTCAAAATTTCTGATCCTTAATCTTCAGCTTTCTATAAACTACGTAAACTTCTTTAAGATAACCGACATCTGCAAAGATTTGTTGAAACAGACCCACCTAGAGCAACAATATGTTTCAACAAATTCATAACCCATCAACAAAGAATACGGAGAAAGTGTGATGCATCACATATGAGACTCTTCAAAGTGATTTTTCTAATAGAAACGGTGAAAGTAAAGTCTTTAGTATAGAACATAAAATTAAGGAGGAAAAGGCAAGTACACAGTTGATGTCAGCACTTGCGCCATAAATCGATGAAATTAAAGATTTAGTAGAGAACATGAAATTAAGGAGGTAAAGGCAACAACTACACAGTTGTTGTCACCTCTTGTGCCATAAATCCTAATCAACTTTTTTATCAATATAAATATATCAGAAAATATCAATATAAATATATCAGAAATAGCCAGACAGCATACGGCAAGGAATTTCAGTGTATTCATAATTATAACTAGAATTATACGGAGATTGATGAGGCATTTATTAAAATTAACTTAAAGCTTACATAAAAATATTTAAGTAAAATCTATCACCTAAAATTAAGAGCAAAGTTTATTGACTCTCTACAACTCTACAACAGATTGTTGAGTACGAAAATTTTTTGATTAATTTGAGCACAAAAAAGTCAACGTCATATCAAGCGTTCTTCAATGATTACTCTCAAAAAATCTTATGCTATGACAAACGTGACACATGTCCTCTAATTGTATGACTTTGTTTTCAAATGACACCACAAAAAAAAAAAAAAAAAAGGAGAGATTAATATTGGGACATTTTATTTGGGCAGTTCGCCGCAAAAAAAAATCATTATATTATAATCACATGAAAAGCTTGAATGTTTCCCAATGGCTTAATATTTTTAGGTTGAGAATCATATAATGCACTTAAAAGAGAAAAAAAAATAATCTTTTGTTAACTAAGGATGATATAACCCCTCACTACTAACAATGATCACTTAGTCTGATTGAGTCAACTATCTTCTCTGACTAATTTACAAGGGCCCATGACAATTTCGAATTATCATAGGAACTTAATTAGGTTCATTTTCATTCTCATCACCAACCACTTTAAGCTACATCAATGAAATCTAAAACTAAGACAATTGTAAATTAAAATTATTTCTATTATAAGCTAAACACTTATAACCTAATGACTAAACTTAATTGAAAGTTTTCTCCTATCACAAGGTGGGTGGGTGTGTGTGTGTGTGTGATGCAAGGGTTTGGCTAGGGTAATTTCAGCATCTTGATTGCCTTAGCATTATTTATTTTGACTAATTTGATGATACTTATGATTAAATTGTCATACATGGATAATTGAGAGACTATTTTAGGATTTAATATATTCAACCTTAATGATGCTCAATATTTTCCTTAATTGCTGAACGCTTATTTGAAAATGTTGATAGCGCATTTTTTCATTATTTTTTTTAAATATCTATACAAAAAAAAGTTTCTTTTTGAATTTAGTGATGATCATAATGATAATCAACGTCTTCCAAGATAATTGTGCACTATAAAAATTTACAAAATAAGAACTTTTCTGACGTGGGTGACTCTGCTTAGACCGGTTTAGTCCAAGGTTTTTGAGGGTCGGCCTACCGGCTCTCTAGTCGGCTTGGGTGTATTGCCCAATTAGAGTAGGGCCCACTCCTAGCTATCTAGGATTATATATGTGTTTTGTTAGTATTTAGGGTTTAGTTTTTGTGTGATTTGCTTTGGAAAAACCGTCAGTATCTCTTTTTCCCTTTCTGAGGTTGTATCCAAATGTTCCAAGTGGTGCTCTCGCTATATTTCATTCCCGCAGGGTGTGTATCCCTTTCTACCCATCCCAAACTCTCTCCCACATCGATCCCCTAACCCTCACCATTTTCCATCTTGTTGTTACCACCTAGAAAGATACTAAAACCGTTGTTATCCCTACCAATACCTGGTTGAAACCAGAAAGCAACAATTCCTGCTTTCCAACTTGTTGCCCCCCTTGCCGAATCCTATTGCTTGTTGTTAAACAACCGCCTCAAAATCACCTATACCCTCGATCCAACCCTAGTTCTAGTGTTCTATTTTTGTTTTCTTACAATTTCAATTTTTCCTATTGTTTGTTAAGATTTCAGACTTTGAATTCAATAATAATTTTTGTTTTCCCTTGGGTGTTTGTTAAATTTCGTTAACATTTTCATAACTAGTTAACAAATGTATTCATCCTAATAAATGAATAATGAGAATGATATACATCATTTTTTTCACATTTCCAACGTGATAATTAAGCATACATTCGAATTATTAATTTGCTTACTAGTTTTATATGAAAAATCAAGCAGGGAAGAGGTGAATGGAACCTACGGTAGGCATCTCCTTCTTAGGGCAGCAAATTGTCTAATTTCAATTCCTGTTTTCCATAACTGCTCGCCTCAATATTGTATTTAAATTTCGATGTCATGCATTAGCATGTTTCCAGCAAAGGTTGTAGTATGTGTATTTCTTTTAATTTCTTTTTTTTTTTTTCCTAAACTCCACATGCATATACCATTTTGAAATAATTAGAATAAAAGGAATTATTTTCTTCTCTCCTTCATGTCCATTCTCGGTTACTTCATCAAGAGAGAAAACATCTTTCAAAATATACCCAAAATCACCAACTCTTCTGAACAAACATGTAAATCATCTATGACAAACAAATGGTGCTTACAGAGTGAGGAAATCCGTATGGCAAACGAGGCAACCCCATCCGAGAGACCAGTAGAGATCCACATACGGTGTCAGATGTTTCTCATGGCTGGAGAGCCACGCGAAGAGCACCACGATCCCTTCTGCTTTCTTTCTCCCTTCCTCCTTCCTTCCCCAATAGAACCGACCCCGCATCCTTCGAAACAAGCAAGGATAATAGAAGAAGAAGGGATACTTATGAGGTACTGCTTCCGTCGACCAAGGAAAAAATATTACACCAGGAATGTTGTGCTTACCCAATGAAATCACGCCACGATATCCTACGCGACGCAGAAAAAAAACGGCTCAGTAACACCGATACTTATGAGGTACTGCTTCCGTCGACCAAGGAAGTACTAGGAACGTGCGTGCCCAATGAAATCACGCCACCATATCCTGCGCGACGCAGAAAAAAACGGCTCAGTAACACCGGGAATATTCCCCCCGTGTTATTCATGTGTTATTGTGTGTTATTCATGTGTTATTGTATCCTGAAAATATTCTTGGTGTTATAATAACACAATAACACATCAATAACACATGAATAAGACACAATAACACATGAATAACGCGCAATAACACATGAATAACACAGAAGAGAATATCTCCCGTGTTACTGCGCCGTTTTTTTCTCTGTCGGGAATATTTCGCGTGTTATTCAAGTGTTATTGTGTGTTATTCATGTGTTATTGTATCCTGAAAATATTCTTGGTGTTATAATAACACAATAACACATCAATAACACATGAATAAGACACAATAACACATGAATAACGCGCAATAACACATGAATAACACAGAAGAGAATATTCCCCGTGTTACTGCGCCGTTTTTTTTGCTCTGCCGCGCGAGATGTCGTGGCGTGTTTTGATTGGGTACGCACGTTATTTTTACGTGCGTAGTACTGATGTAATATTTCTTCTCGACCAAGCGCCATCACTCTTTTATTAATATTTTTGGGATTCCGCACGGGTTGTGTTGATTAAGGTCGTTTTGTAGTGTTTGGGGGTCGGTCTCTTCATCCCGCAGGCGAGATCCTGCATCCCATCTTTCATATTTATTCTTTTTTATATTTTCTGCAACTTTGAGACGTTTTTTTGAGCATTAAAGGAAATATATTATTAAAAAATGAAATTACAGTTTTTTTGATGAGTTGTATATCTGATTTGAATATTCAAAACAATGTGCTATGAATAATGAAAGTACATTTTTTGGATTATTTGACATTTGCTTTATCCGCGTAATATGTTATTGATGTATTATGGAGATTTCTCTTATATCTTCTCCAATTATGAGCATTTACCTGACCAAATGTTTCATATATATTTTCAATTTTTTTAACAAGTTAAATTCATATTTTAAAGCTTAAGATTTGTTTGATCACTTTGCACATAAAGGTGACTGGTTTTATTTGGTCAATTTGCATAAAAGAAGTGCAATTCTTCACTTCGAGCTTCTGGTTTTAAGGTAAAATGTTAAATTTTCCATTTTATTATATGCCCGTTCATGCAATTTGTGGGTTTTTTCTAAAACATTGAATATAGTCTTCAACAAGAAGATGTAGGGCTCCGTTTGTTCAGCCAATGTTAAATATTATCTTACTTTTGTTTGGTTGCATGAACAGTGATGGTGGTTTTTTCATAAAATGTTGAGGACTTGCTACTTATACATGAAAAAAGGAGTATTTAGGTGTTCCACATGTAATTGCATATAGAATTTGTGTTGAAGATGTCTATTTCGTAGTTAATTTACTTGCAAATTCGATGCAGTTGGTTTACTTGCAAATTTGATGCAGTTGGTTTCTCTTACAAGAACTTACTAATTTCTCATGTCACCCAACAATTATTCGAAGTTTATCATGCTTTAGTGCATACCAAGTTCTTCTATTTATCATATAACCATTGAACTTATAGATGTAAGAACAAATGGGCAACACAAGGGACAGCGCGTCATCCGTTGTCTAAGAAAAGAATACCAAAATGATTTTTTATGACATTTGCTTGCATGAAATTGAGTTAGGAAATAAACTAACAATACATTTTAGTAAAAATGGTTGGCAAAAACTTACAAAAAATTTTTAAGAAAGAATAGGTTGGTTGCGTGACCAAACACAGTTAAAGAATAAGCATAACCAGCTAAAAAAAGATCAATAATTTTGGAAGGATATCAAAAGAGGATCAACCAGACTTGTATGAAATCCCATAAAAAACATCATTGATGCATCACCTGAGTGGTGGAAGGAAAAGTTAGAGTTATGACTAAATGAACGGAATGTATAATTATTTCATCTAAACTATTTCAATACATTTGTTTTGGTAGCTTCTCTTTTTCATTGTACAAATGTCAGGTCGTGCCAACTGCTAAAAATTCAGGTATGGTGGTATCAAAATTGAGATAGAGGAGAAGCTTGATCTCATGATTAGCGGCATTGTCACAACTAGTGGTAATTCATGGACTACTCAAGAGTCACAAGAACAGAGAGATAGCCCAATTGAACCAACTTAAAGATCATCCCATGACATCCTTAAGCATAGTGAGTCCAGCCACTTTAGGATACCACCCTCTTTAAAAGCAAGGGTTGATCACAATAAAAAAATTGGCCCTGCTTATCTGAGGAGTTATATATCATAATTAGCTATAACTTGTACCAATTTATTTGTTGATGCTAACATGGTAAATGCCTCCTCATCTATTCCTGATGTGATGAAGATTTTAGAAGAAACTAGAGAAGTTTATGAGGGCATGCATTTGTACCCATACTCTCTGAAGCTGCTTAAAGATCTTGTTAAGAGGGAGTTTCTTCATATTGTTGGCACTCGAGCGAAGGGTTAATTACATTCATGTTTTTTATGAGCAACACAATAACTAATTTCTATTAAATCTATGTTATTTTAAGTGCACTCTCTTTATTAAGCTTCATTACTATAAAGCAGTACTCATTTAGTTAATTTGGTTTCTATGCTTTCTATTGGTTGATGGATAGTGGAATAATTACTTATTTGCACTGGTTTTTAATATGTTAGTTTATGGTTGGACGATGTCATTCGCTCTGAATTGTAATGATATTATCTGTTGATATTCTTGTTTCTTTCAGTAATGGATGCCACCAGAATTGAACATAGAGAGCGTTGCAAAAAAAATTACACTTGCCATTATCTGCTTGTTTACCAAGTACTACGAGTCATATATCTCTAGGACTCTATGCATGGCATTTTCATTTACGGGTGATAAATTGATAGAGTAAATGTTGCATGGACATACAATAAGATTTCATAACATGTTTCATATGAGCCAAGTCATCTTCATCGATCTCTTAAACTTCATCCACAATAATTATGGCCTCAAGATTCCTCTAGAATGACTTCACATGAAGTTTTGACAATAACCTTAAATATATTGCCACATAATCAATCCATTAGAGCAGGCTGTAAGAGATTTTAGCACTAAATCGAAACCATAAGTTTTCAATTGGATTGAATGCTTTAGTGCACATGCCCTCTGAAATCATCAAGCCTGAAGATCCAACCTTTCAAAATTTCTCAATACAAATCTTCAGTGACCAGCGGTACATGTCATACTTCAAGGTATGTTTATTATGTAGTTCATTTAGCATCAACATATACAGTTTGAATTCTAACAAATTAGCACAAGATTGTATTAGTGCAATTGACGGCATGCATATTGAGATGCGTGTACCAAATGTTAAAAAGATCGTGCACATTAGATAGTGTGGATCTCCAACACAAAATATAATGGTGGCTTGCAACTTTAATATGTGTTCACATTCGTTATGGCTTGGTGGGAGAAAAACACTCATGATAGGCACATTTTCAAGTTTTTCACCCTGTCTTATGTGCACAATTTTCCACTCCCACCTTAAGGTTGGTTGTTTGTCCAGTTGGCTCTTTCAATTGGTCCGATTGAAGCTAGCTAAACATGAACAATTACTATAGAAAAATATTATTTAGTGGATGTTGGTTATCCATTATAATGGGGTTTTCTTTAGCAAGTTATGAACACAAAAAATCACATATCAGATTTTGAACCGGGAAGTCAAGTGGTACGAGGAAGGAAGGAAATGTTTAAAATGCATCATTCATCGCTGAGGGATGCTATTAAGAGGGCTTTCGACATATGGAAAAAAGGGTATTTTTTCATGACATGTCAACATACCCTTTTGAAAATAAGTTAAAATTATTATCGAAATAAAGGTCCTTCACAATTATAATCCATGGACATCATTCACAGTTCGATGTTGACTTTGCAAGTGTTAATAGAAATGAAATGGTACTATTCAAAGTGTATGAATATTGAATGGGTCGAAAAATTGCAGACAACAAAGAAGTTGTCATTCAAATTATTGGTGATGGTGAAGGTGTCGATAAGATGGTGGTTTTGCGTGTTGATGTGCTCTGATTGGGTGTTTATTCTATTTGTTTGCCTGCTTGTACGAGGATGCTTTACTAAATTTTTGGAGGCCTTGAGAATTATATTAGACCATTCGACACCTTCATGGATTGTAAAAGCTCTTGAGAATTATATTAAACTTTGGAAATTATGTGGGTAAGTGGAATTTCATGGATTGAACTTGCTTCTGTGTTAGATGCACATGAATATCAACTCAAGTCTTTCCTTACAATATTGGCTGAAAAAGAATTTGGTTGAAATGTATTAACTTGATTTGAATTATATATTTATTTTCATAAACAAGCTGCTCTTCACTTAGGCTTGAAGGTACACATATTTATTAATGTCACTTTTTTCCTTTGTTTTTTTTTTGTAATTTTTCTTTTTTTTCAGCTGTGGATATGCATTTCTTCCCAAAATTCCATGTTCTTCTTTGCAACCATGTGGGTAAAATGTATTTCATGGAATTCTTTGCGGCTATGTGGGTGAGGGTATTTAGATGCAACAATAATTGCTAATCCTATGTGTACAATTCAAGCATTTCTAGATTTTAAAAGTTTCAATGCTTAAAATTTCATGTTTTCTCCTTCATGCCAGTTAACTATTTATTTCTTGGATGAGCCATAAGTCTATAGACATTTTATTGGGTGATTCAGACGGGAAAGTTTTTGCATGAACCATGGCTTTGGCTGAAGTGCCATTAGTTGGAATGCATTGAACTGCTAAGAACATATTTGAATATTGGCTCCTTTTCTTTATGCAACTTGTTTTTTTTTTATTTGGACTTCTAAAGCATGGCCAAAACTTGGCTCTTGTTGTTGAAATTGTTTTCGGTATTGCATTTTTGAAGGCCTTAATCGAAGCATGTGGTTTGAATTTTTCTTGGTAAATGTAGTAAGTATGCTTGCATTTTTTGGAGACCTTAACTGAAGCATATGGTTTGAATCTTAGCTCCTTTTTCTTTGAGATTTATTTTTCTTAAGGGGTTATGATGAGTGATTTGACTCAAGGGATCTCTTGGATGGCCCTTTAAGCTATTCAATATACATTGTTAAGTGATTTTGACAACTTGGAACCCCTATATCATTGGTCTACTGCTAAACCAATCATGGTAGATTATTTATCTACTTGTATTCACTCTGAACCCTGATATTATTTGTGCAACATAATAATTATTATGTTTATATTGTTTTTTGAAGGCGTAATTGGAAGATTTCATACCATGGCATTGTTTGAAACCTTTATGATAATTTAACATGAATGCATATAATTTTATCTAGTATTCATTAAATTTTGAAAACCTTTCTCATTATAGTTATTGTTGGGTGCAAGGAAGCAGGGTATATTTGGTGCTACAGTCATATTTACATACATATGAATTGTGCTAATCATTAATGTACAAGATTGAACCATTAGAGATGAGCTCAAGCAATTCAACAAGCACCAAAAAGATTAAGCATCAACCAATTTTCTATGACTGCAATCTCTTATATGCTATTTTCTCACATTAGAAAGGGGATACTTTGGGATGAAAGTTCTACAAATGCCCAAAGAATTTAACGAATATAGATTGCAAGTTTTTCATTGGGTTGGTGAGCCAAGTGACATAATATAGGAGCGAGCTGTCGAGAAGATATATTCAGTTGACGATATATTAAAAATGATGTTAAATACCTGAAATTTCTTGTGAAGACTTTATTCATGTTTGCTTTTATTATTTTGGTATTACTTTTATTGTGCTTAGCTTTACATCTATTTTGATAATGCTTATTCAATTTGAAGAACAAATAAGAACAAATTATACTGCATTGAGTTTTTTTTTTTATAAACAAACTTGTATTTTTTTGCTGAGGCAATATAAAATTAGAATTTCAGAGTTTAATTAAGCAACCCAAAAATTCATTATTGTGATTGAGATGTTCATATCGACGACTATCTGACTCATGGAGATTTGGACCGTTTGAACTATGATAATTGTTGTTTATAATTTAAAGATTTTTTATCATTGGATTACTGTTCACCTTAATTTGCCTTTTGGTTATGTGAGTGAAAAACAATTTGATGAATTATCATTAGATTCAATTCACAGAAAGCAGTTTCAGGATTGTTGTTTTCAGACAGTTTAAACTAAACTGTGTTTATGCTTCAGGGGTATACAACTATTATGTCAGCAGACAACATTTTTAGAACGGTGTTTTTCAAACATACTAACTGTTTCTGAAACACCAGTTTTTGAACAACAGATTTTTAGTAGCAGCTCTAGAAGCCAACTTTGGAATGTTGGTGGAGAGTTTCCGTTCACTTTGACTACTAATTTTTCCTTAAAAAATAAAAAAGAAATTACATACATACCACCTAATTTCTATGTATATACAAATCTAACAAGTCTTATTATTTATATTTATATCACCCAAATCTTTTATATTACATCAAAAATATTATTATTTTATCTTTTAAAAGGTGAAATATAACTTTCATGTATAATTGAGCACTTATGCGTAACATAATGATTGAAGGGATTGTCCTATCCTGAGATATTATTAAAATCAAACATATTGAGCTCAACTTTCCAAAAAAATTCCATGTATTAAATTGGTATTTTTGTAAGAAATGAAGCTTAGGTAATAGATATGTAAATACATAAAAAATTCAGTGGTATGTATGTAAACCTTAAAAAAAGTCAAGCTTTTCACATCCTTATCGTTATGGAGTTGTTAGAATTAAATAAAGGAATCATATGACAAATGTTTTATGTATTAAATGTTTACACTTATTATTTACTGAAGCATTTGCATACATATCACCGAAGTCTTAAATGTTTAAATTTCTAGCACATAAATTTTTATTTTTATATATTTATAGCACCCAAATATTTTGTCACATAAAAATATTATTATTTTAACTTTTATGTAATAAGAAAGTGAGCTCAAGTGTTGAGTATTACATGGATGAACAGTGTTCTACAACTAATGATTAGACCTGAAAATTGGAATCTTTATTACATTTAATACTCCACTTTTAAACAGGAGACTCCTATGTGAAACTAAATGTGGGTAATAATTATGTTTGGATTTTGTGAGACATCTAACTGTCTTTTTGATTAGTGTCATTAAGCTCAAGGTCTTCCTAAAGATATTCTCTCCAAAGTCAAGTGACTATCTGGTAGATGACTAACAATTTATATTCTTGGTGATCTCACCTTTCATGTTTGCATTTAGTTGTTTATCTTGAATCACTCGTACTTGACCATTCATTCACTCGGCCATTTTTACTTGATCATTCGTACTTGGCCACTTGTACTTCATCACTATTCTTGGCCAATCCTTGTACAAGTGTCTACTCCCGAGGCTGATTTTCTTGTCATCCTCATCTAGGTCTATTTCTTTAGAAGGTTTGGATTGGAACAAAGGCTCATTTTAGTGAGTTTTGATTTCTACTAATTTGCATGGTTATTTTTAGTTATACATATTTAGTTATCTAATTCTCTCATCTCTTAAGAAGCTATGTTGTGATAAGAATAAAATAATTAAAATTATTTTATTAGATATGTAATTTAAGTGTCACTTTTGATGTGTACACCCCTTCAAATTTTGGGCACTGGCTTTTATAACGAGAGGGATTAGGATTAGTTGAGCCTGATTGAATTTCAGCCCCTTCTCATTACTTCTTGATTCGGTCATTCTCTACTTAATATATAATGATGGAACTTAACTACTCAAACACCAATATTCTGAATGAGGAGTTTTTGAAGGGCATGTTACTGAGCAAAACTAAGTAAGAAGTGAGGGAGGTCACAAGGATGTAGTGAAATGGAGAAAGGTAGGTTTGTCCTCAAGTCAAGGTGAGATATTGAGGATGACCCATGCAAGCTACTGTAGGAATGATTATTCTGGAAACTTTTCACTAGTGGGTGATCTAGCTGAGGATCTGCCCTCACAAACGAATGTTCCGAAACTTAGATAGACACTCAACCTTAGGGGTGTCACCAAAAAAATAAGTCATCTATAATTTTAGAAATCTTGGGTCAGTGTGAATTAGTTAGTTTACAAAGAGTCTCTTTTATTTTAAGTGTGTTAGGATAAGATATGCTTTCTGTTGACCTCCTTGTCTTGCTTATAGAGAAGTTCATTTTTAATGAAATTTGCTTCTCCCACTGTCACAAATAGAATGATGACTGATTGGACATGAACATTCAGCTATATGCTTCTATTGGAAAGGATGATCAAGTGTTAGAGAGGTAGTAGGTTAGCAGCTTCTCAATGGGATCTTCTGGTAATGATGGATGGAAGCACTAAGGCATTAGAGAAGGAAGTAAAAGAGAAATTCAAAATAATAACTCTTCCCTTTGAAGAGGTTTGGGTTTTAACATTGCCAACATGAAATGTTCTGGCTGTAATGGTGGATGATCAAGTGAAATAATTGTTAGACTTAGGAAAGAGCTTACTAGTTGAAGAGGTAAGTTGCCTACTCGTAGGATGAGCTGTGGGATAAAGTATAAGTGTTTGGTGTTGCAGAACTAGGATTAATCGAAGCCTAAGTTAGTTCAAGGCTAGAAAAGAGTTCCTATTCCAAAGACTCATTTGTTTGGGTCATCTTCTTATCGAGATTATTTCAAAACCTTAAGTAGGTTTTTTATTTCTGCCTTGATTCATTATTTATGCTTGTGCTCATAGGAACCAAACCATTTGTATTGACTTCTAATATTTAATTGAAGGTTTTATTATGTTGCTTTCATTTGTGCATTGAATTGACTATTTTATCAAATGTGACTTTTTTTATCTATCATTTAGCTTTTTTTCCTTCGTAGCCTTAAGGCAGTTATAATTTATACCCTATAAAAGGGATTTTGTAATGGTTTGTTAACCTCACTTTTGGTTGAGGTTTAGTTTTCCCTCTTTAGTAGCCTAGGGTCTAGCCATAGGCCTTTCCTAATGACTATTCCTAGAAAACTATAAAAGAACCCTCACCATTAGAAACTTTAAATTCTTTCTTGCTCAATTTGAAGTTCCACATATTGGTCCTGACCTCTAGTACTTAGTAGGTGGGGTCAGTATGGGGGATCTCAAGGAGAGTCCCTATAGAACTGTTTGACCTTAGGGTTGACTCTGGGTGTTGTTCTGGAGCTAGTTCACTCACTACACTTACTATCACCCATAATCACTCACAATCCTAAAACCCAAAATTGTTGACTTTGATCCCTTGATCTTTTGAGAGACACATGTAGATGGTCCCCTAGACCCACTAGCCCTAGGCTAGGGTTTAGCTAAGACCAGTACATAGAGGACCCAAATGAGGATTTCATTGGTCCATAGCTCATATAGGGTGGTTGGCACCCCAATTCTACCAAAAATGTCCAACTTGGCATTTTACCCCTAAATCTACTAAAATTACCTAAATGCACTTGAAACCCTAAATTTGGTCAAAATCCTCAAATTCACCCAAAATACTAAAACTTGTTCAAAAATCATTTCAAAATATTTCAAAATACCCAAATTACCCAAAACCACCAAAACATTCCAAAATTACTAGAATACCCCTAAATTTGCCAAAATTACAAAAATACCCTTGGCACCCCAAACTTTCCCAAAACCTCCAACTTTCCCAAAACCTCCAACCCAAAACCTCCAACATCACTCCAAATGTTTCCAAAACCAATTTGGACCCTCCAAATGAACACAATTTGGCCAATTTGACCATTTTGACCAAAATCCCCAAATCGCCTTTAAAGGCCCAATTTACCCAAATTCATTTCAAACGTCCATCAATTGGCCCCAATTTCCCTCAATTTCAATCCTAAACTAAAATTAATCTTTAGCTTGATCAATTAAAACCAAATCTAAGTCTAATTGGACCATGCTTTGAGCTCAATTTTGATCTAAGTCAAACACCCAATTTTGCCCTAGAACTTAATCTAACTTGTTCGAACCCTATAACCTGCTCAATTTGCCCAAATTTGAATCCTAAAATATTCATAGCACTCCTAAACATCAAATTTGAACTTCAATTGGCCTTGATGAATCCTCAATTTCACTTAATTTTAACCCAGCTTCAAAATCACCAAATTTGACCAAAATTGGCTGTCTCCAGATTCCACCAAATTGAATGCCCTAAACCCAAAATTGACACCCAATTTATGTTGAAAACTCTTTATGATATTTCTATAGACCATTTTATACCATAAATTTGGACTTAGCCCAACGTTAGCCCAACCTAGACCCAAGTCTAGTCCAACATGCCCAAAGTGACTAAAATCCCAAAATCAGTCAAATTGAGCTTCCAATAGAACTTAAAATTACTTCAATACTTCACCAAAAATTTTCATGAAAATCATTTACACAATGTTGATCAATAAATTGAGCTCAAATTCATGGTTATCCTAACCTAAACCCACCTAACAAATTCATGGTTATCCTAACCTAAACCCAACTTTTAGCCATTTTGACCCAAATTGGACCCATGCACCAAAATTGACTTAGCCATCCTAAAGTCACCAAATTAAGGTTTCCACAGCCTTATTGACCAAGATAAACCACCTTAAACCACTCAAGTAAGCTATGTACAAATGGGTCCCTAAATTAAGGGATTTCATCCCATTTTTGGGTCTTATCCAAAAAATCTCTTCCATCATGACATCTCTTCAAAAAATCTCTTCCATCATGACAAACCATTGGGGGTAAATTATAATTAAGTCTACCCCTAGCTCACCTAACCTTCTGACCACCATCCCTGGCCCTATAGGTTGGCCTAGTGGCCGAAAAACTCCAAAATTGAGAGCCACAACCCATAAATTAAACCCAATTTTAACCCCAAAGGCCAGCTCACCCCAATTGCTCCAAAGAGCTCCTCAACCCTCCACCTAAGCAGCTCTTTGCACCCTTTAATTGGCTCTCTCATATTTAAATTTCCCCCTCCACGTCCAATGGGAGAGAGTGCCAAATCCTTGGGGAAACTCTGTCCAATTGCTCTCAAACACTCTCCAAGAACTCCTAAGCTCACTGCCACCATCTTCCCACTGATCCCCACTGTGTAAGCCCAATTTTGAGCTCAAATTTCTGCCCAAAACCAGGATAGAGATCTCCATCCCACAGTGAGAGAAATTCATTCCCCATAAAAGCCCCCTCTGAAATAGCCTCTAACATAGCTCTAGAGCAACACCTGAAATCCAATTTGATTGAATTCTTACCTAGACAATTCACCCTAGACAATCCACCAAGGCTTGGGACTTCATCTGGAGGTTCGTTGGACCCAATAGAAGCTATCACAACCATCTGATTGAGGCCACCCCTCTCAGACAAAGGTATTGAACTCTAACCCTAAATCGAGCTTGTTTCAACTCTCCATACATATTTACTATATTTCATACCACATAAGTCATATAGATATGCTCATCTCAAGTAGATGAAGGTTTAGAAACAAACCCCATGTGATTTGGTTGAGTATAAACCAAGGTCTTAAAGTTTTAGTGTGAACGACTCATGAGTTAGGTCACTTGGAGACGATGAACGGATGTCATCCGATCGCACGTTTATTCGGTGAACGGTCCTGATGAAGCTGAATAAATATATGGTTCATAAAGCGTGGTTCGCGTGGAGGCTACATGGCTTGCGGAGTCAAATGGCGGAGCGACGCGTGCGAGTTTCGGAGTTGCCTAGGATGCGCTAGCGTTGAGCTGGATAAGTAAATAAATCTGAATTTTCTGATTTATCTAAATACCAGAGCTTTAAAAAATCATATCTTTGCATAAAAAAATCAAAAAAATAAAATAAAAATATCTTCTTGCTCAGTGAACAGAGGAAAATAATGTGGACTAAAAATAAAAATTATTTGTCAAACATATGATTTTAATGAATTAAATACTCTGTGGTATTTTAATTCTCTATGATTAAATATGACTCACCATGACTTGAAATTTATAGGGTTCATTACTCATCATAGAGGGGACGTCCTCTGATTTTTCTTTTTCCAAGGTCAAAGAGTATCTATGCTTCTAGGCCTAATTTTCAAGCTAAGGTGACCATTTTAGCTTATTTTAATTATATAAATAAAAATATCACTTGGAAAATTATGGGAATAAGTTTAGTAGGTTTCCTATGGTCAGAGAAGTCTATAAAAAATATTATGATGTTTTAAATTACATTGTGAATTTCTATATTTAATTAAATGCAAATTTTTTGTATTAATTCATATGAATTAAATACTTATTAAAAAGTGACAAAATCCCCTGCTGTAGTGACTAATTCTTTTGAGTTGAAACCCACTATAATCCAAAGAGCAAGAAAACCCAGTTTGAGGTAACTCCATCTGAGGATTCAAACTTACACTTAGCTAGTTTTTTAGAATTATGTGCTACATTTAAGCACGACAACGTCTCAAATGATGTTGTTAGACTTAGACTTTTTCCCTTTTCCTTAAGGGATAAAGATAAATGTGTTTGAACTCTTTAACTCCTGGATTTATTAGAACATGGTGTGATTTAGCATAAAAATTCCTAGCTAAGTATTTTCCACCTTAAAAAACTGCTAAGCTTAAAAATGATATTACCTCTTTTACTCAGAATGAAGGTAAGTTAATATACAAAGCTTGGAAATGATTTAAAGAACTCTTTAAGAAATGTCCACATCACGCCTTGCCAAACTAGTTAATTATTCAAGCATTTTACAATGGGCTAGTAGGATTCCTTAGATCTATAATTGATGCTACTGGTGGTGGTTCATTGATGTCAAAACCATTTGATGAAGCAAATTTTATAATTAAAAAGATGGCTACAAAAAAATTTCAATGGCCCTCTAAAAGACAAACCCTAAAAAAGTAGGTAGTGTTCATGATACTGATGTGATCTTTATTTTGACTTCTCAGGTTCTATAATATCTAGGAAGTTGGACCAATTCCAAGTAAACTTACCTCAAACACCTCACGTGAGTGAGGATAACTAATTGGAAAAAATGATTGATTCTCAATCACCATCATTCGAAACTTTAAATGCCAATAATAATCAACTCAACAACCCGTATTCTAATTACTATAATCTATGATGGAAAAATCACCCTAAATTTAACTGAAACAATAACTCTAGAGGTAGAAACCAACACTAGGGAAATAATCAAGTTAACCCTATAGGAAACTGGAACAACTACGGTAGTACTAACTATAGAACTGCTTATCTTCCTGGCTTTAACAATAACCAACAACTTAAAGGTAAGAAGTTACATATAGAGGAAGTAGTGTTGCAAATGAGAAATCAATTGCAAAGTCCAAATGCTGCAATTAGAAATATAGAAATTCAACTGAGACAAATTGCTAATTCACTTAGCAATAGGACCCAAGGAATGCTTCCTAGCAATACTGAGATAAACCTTAAATAGACTAATAAAGAGCAAGTTAAAGTTGTCCAATTCAGGAGCGGAAGGGAATTAAATGTTGAAATTCAAAAAGAGATTGAAGTTTAGAAAGAGATAGAGGGAACTGAAATGGATGATGAAAATGTTCATAAAAATATGGAGAAACCTATCTCTCCAATTAGGATCAATTTAGAGAAATCGCCACCTCTATTTCCTCAAAGACATAGGCAACAAAAGCTAGATAAAAAATTTTTAAAATTTTTGGAAATATTTAAGAAGCTTACAATCAATATCCCTTTTGCTGAAGTGCTAAAGAGAATGCTGAGCTATGTAAAGTTTATGAAAGATATCCTTAACAAGAAGAGGAAGTTTAGAGATTATGAATTGTTGCACTTAGTGGGTAGTGTAGCACAATAATTCAAAAAAAAGTTCCTCAAAAACTTAAAGATCATAACACGTTTATTATTCCTTGTGTGATAGTAGAAATATTCTACAAAAAACTCTATGTTATTTAAGAGTTAGCAGTAACCTCCTTCCCTAATTGATATTTAGAAGGTTAGCTTTAGAAGAGATTTCTCTCACAACTGTAACCCTTCAGTTAGCTAATCAATTGATAACATATCTGAAATGGGTTATAAAAGATGTACTCATGAAGGTAGATAAATTTATCTTTTCTATAGATTTCATCATATTAGATATGGAGGAAGATAAATAAATACCAATCATTTTAAAGATACCTTTCCTTATTACTGGACGAGCTATGATAGATATATAGAAAGGAGAGTTAACCATGAGAGTTAATGCCCAGGAATTCACTTTCAATGTGCTAAAGTCAATGAAGTATCCAACTAAGGAGAAAGAAGATGAGTGTTTTAGAATGGAGTTTATTGATTATTTAAGTAATAACCAATTCAAAGAAAGTTGTGAAGTTAAAATAGGACAACAAGAACTGGAGTATGAAAATGTTAGTGATTTCAAAGATAAGTCTGTTGAGATAATGATCGAGGATTCAAACTATGTTCATGAAAGGTTTAAGCTTTTAAATGTTACATAAAGTAATAAACCTCTCATTCCTTCTATTGAAGAATCTCTTGAACTTGAGATGAAGGTACTCCCTATGCATTTAAAGTATGTTTTTATAGGAAACTCGTCTACGCTACTTTTTATAATGTCTGCAGATTTGAATCAAATTCAAGAAGTAAAATTAATGGAAACTTTAAAAGATTATAAGAAAGCCTTTAGATGGACATTAATGGATGGCATCAGCTCTCCAATTTATTTTCATAGAATTTTAATGAAAAATAATCAGAAGCCTAGGGCAGATCCTCAAAGGAGATTGAATCCTATCATGAAAGAAGTTGTAAAAAAAGAAATTTTAAAGTGGTTAGATGCTGAAATCATTTATCCTATTTCTGACACTGCTTGGGTTAGTCTGATTCACTACATTCCTAAGAAAGGGGGAGTGATCATAGTTGTAAATGAACATATTGAATTAATTATAATAAGGAAAGTCACTTGGTGGTGAATTTGTATTGATTATAGAAAATTAAGTCTCACCACAAAGAAAGATCACTGCCTTCTACCTTTTTGGACCAAATGTTGGATAGGTTAGTTGGGCATTGATATTTCTATTTTTGGATGGATAGTCAAGATACCACCAGATACCTATAGCTTATGAGGACCAAAAAAGACAACATTCATAAGTCCCTATGGAACATTTGCATTTTGAAGAATGTCAATTAGTTTATGCAATGCACCCACAACTTTTCAAAGGTGGATGATGTCCATTTTCTATGATTTAATTGAGAAAGGAATTGAATTTTTCATGGATGACTTTTCAGTTTTTGGAACCTCCTTTGATTCTTGTTTAAATCATTTAGCGAGAGTTTTAAAATGTTGTGAAGAAATAAATCTTGTTCTCAAATGGGGGAAATGACAATTTATGGTTGCATCAGAAATTATTTTAGAGCATAAAATTTCTGAAAGTGGTATAGAAGTAGATCCAGCTAAGATACAAGTTATTACTAAACTACCTCCTCCTACTACAATGAGAGGGGTTAAGAGTTTTATAAAACATGTTGGTTTTTACAGGTGATATATTAAAAACTTTTCTAAAATTTTCAAGCCTTTATGTCGTCTTCCTTTATGTCTTCTATTGGAAAAAGATGTTATATTTTATTTCAACTAGGAATGCCTAAATGCCTTCAATTTATTAAAGGAAAAAATAATCACCGCACCTATTATTTTGTCACCTGATTGGGGAAAACCTTTTGAATTAATGTGAAGAGAGTGATTATGTTATTGGGGTTATGTTAGGGCAAAAATATGATAAGGTTTTTAAAGTTATATAGTATGCCACTAAAACTCTTAATGAAACTTTGATAAATTATACTACTATAAAAAAGGAACTATAGAAAATGGTATATGCTTTTTATAAATTTAGACCATATCTAATTGGAACAAAATGTATAGTTCATACTAATTATTCTGTGATTAAATATACTATGCTGAAGAAAGATATTAAACCAAGATTAATTAGGTGGGGTCCTGCTGATTGGGGAATTTGATTTTGAGGTGATTGGTAGAAAGAGATATGATAATTAAATTGTTAATCATTTATCAAGCCTTGAATAGGAAAAATATGATAATTTTGATGATGAAATAACTAAAAATTTTCCTGATGAACAATTATACACTATGCCTGAGTGGTGTGTTCCATGGTATGTCGACATACTGAATTATATAGTAAGTGAGTTTATACCTGTTGTATTAACATACCAACAACGAAAAATTTACGTATGCCACTAAATCTTACTTTTGGGATTAACTTATTTTTACAAGATGTAAGGATCAAGATATTTAGAGATGTGTATCATTTGAAGAAACTCAAGAAATTATTCAAAAATGTCATGATTTTGAGTTTTGTGGATATTTTGGAGTCGATAGAACTGCATTTAAGATCTTACAATTTCGATATTATTGGCCTAATTTATTTAGCAATGCTAATATTTATGTAAAATCTTATGATTGTTGTCAGTGCACAGACAATATTTTTAAAAGGAATGAAATGCCCCTTTATAGACAATCTTGTGATTGTTGTCAGTGCACAGACAATATATATATTTTAATTACTGTAAATTATGTGTCAAAATGAATTGAAATGGTTGATTTACCCTGTTGTGATGCTCAAAGGATTGCAAAAGTTTTAAAGAAAAATATTTTTTGTAAATTTTGAATGTCAAGAGTGATCATTACAGATGGGGGAAGTCATTTTAAGAATAAAAGAATTGAAACATTATTTGAAAATTTTAGGATTAAACATAGAATTTACATAGCATATCATCCTCGGACCAGTGGTCTGGCTAAAGTTCCTAATTGTGAAATTAAAGGATATTGGAAAAAACTATAAATCATAATAGAAAGGATTGGCCTAGTAGAATTAATAATGCATTATAAGCCTATAGGACTGATTATAAAACTCCATAGAAATGACACCATATAGGCTCATATTTGGAAAGGCATGTCATTTTCTAGTAGAACTTGAACATAGAGCGTATTGTGCTATAGAGGAATTTAAGTACAATTTGAAAGATGCTGGCGAGAAACAACTAAATGAGTTGAAGGAAATTAGAAATGAATCTTATGAGAATGCAAAATTTATAAGGAAAAGATGAAAATATAGCATGATCGAAAGATTTTAAGAAGAGATTTTGAACTTGGATAAGAAGTTTTACTATATAATACAAGATTGAAATTGTTTCTCAGAAAACTTTAGTACAGGTGGTCGAGGCCATTTATTGTAATAAAAGTTTATCCATATGGTGTTGTGGATATTAAAGATCCCAAAACTGAATGAATATTTTAGGTAAATGGACACAAATTGAAAGCTTACATATGTGGAAGCAAACCTAAATTTGATGAAGTACTAATGTCGAGTCAACCAAAGTAAACATTGGATACGTTGGACCGACGACGTTAAACCAAGTACTTCAAGGGAGACAATCCATGACTATCTATGTGGATTGATTTTTTATTATTATTATTATTGTAAAGTCTTATTTGTGTGGTTATATTGAAAGTATTATGTGTTAATGAGACCTAAAAGATGAGACGAGGCACAAAACACTAAAGTTAATGATCAAGATCAGGTTGGGACGTGTTAATTGAACCTTAGGCTAAATGGTGCTAATACTAGCACTGGTGTCTAGGCACTAAAAACTGGCACCTAAGCTCTGTGTTACAAAAATCCCGGTGCCTAAGCCCCCAAACTGGCTCCTAGGCACCATTGTTTGGAAGTGTTCAAATAATTGCCCCCGGTAGTTTTTTGAACCTACTTCTTCATCCTTAAATCTGCCATAAACCTGTATGATGTTCATTAGGGTTCATCATCTTGGCATTTTGGATCATTTAGGAGGAAGAAAAAGGGAGGAATCATTTTTTCTCAGATAATATGGCACCTCAAACCAAGGGAAGCAAAAGCAATGGCATTTTCAATAAAAAAAGTTAATCAATGAAGAAGCTTAGAATTTTTACAATGGATATCTTGTTGCAAAGAAACTTATTGAGGAAAGGGGATTTATTACATCTAGTGGTGACATGAATGTGATAATTATTCAAAGATACTAAGAAGTGTTCTGTTACACTACCACTGCAGTAGTTATTTCTATAGTTAAGGAGTTCTACGCTAATCTTCTAGAATTACATGAAGGTTTATTATTTGTTAGAGGCAGGTTGGTACCATTCATTCCATCTTTCATCAAAAAATTTTTCTATTGGAAAATGTTCTTATTAGTAGTTATGCCAATTTTACCCCAACCAAAGACAAATTGGATGAAATTTTTAGATTCCTTACTGATGGTGAAGGAACTTGGAAGATAAAGAATGAATCAAAAGTGAGTATTTCTACTTCAAAATTAAACTCATCCTCTAAAGCTTGTAATTTTTCATTGATGCCAAGTTGCTTCCTTCTACAAACCTCAGGAAGGTAACAAAGGAGACTGCTATCCTAAATTATTGCATTTGGACTGGTAAGCTAATTGATGTAGGGGCAGTGATTTTTTTATCCATAATTGGCTTTTCATTAAATGGATCCAACGAAGGGCTAGGACATCAAACAATTATCTTTTCTTTGTGTATTCAAGCCCAAGTACAATATGATAATTAGGAAAAGCTACTTCTATCTTGAAAGCCCATGAACCTATTTTTTATGATGTGTGATAACATTGATATTCTAGCGGAGCATGATGGTAGTTCTTATAAGGTTAAGTCTTCTTCTCGCCCTTCCACATCATCGTCACGACCAAGATGAGTTGCTAGCATTACAGGTATAATATAAAAGGTTATAAAGGTAGAGGAGGAAATGAAAATTATTCAAACCAGAGTTAACACAACCTCTGATAAATTTGATCATATGGACTGGAAGATTAAACTTCAAATAGATCATGTTGCAAAGTTCTAAGAGGCACAAATAAAGATGTATCAAAAAATCAAGTGTATCAGAGATGATTCTGTGGAAGAATTATCTTACTATCCTTTTTGTAATCTGTATGTGCACCGCCAGTCAATGAATGAGAATATAAAGGAGGATAGTGTTAATGATGAAAGAAAGTAATTGTTATTATGTGTTATACTTAAATTTATAGGTTTTTTTTGAGTTTGTGTTGAACTTTGATTTGTAGGTGTCTGTGTGTCTGCATGTCTATGTGTTTGTGTGTTTGTTTGTCTATTTTTCTATATTTGATTATCAGTTTATCTAGGATTTTTGTTTGTTTGTTTGTTTACAATTGATGTATATGTTTATGTGTTTAAATTGTATTTGTGAGTTTGATATGTGATTGTTGGATTGATATTTGTATTGAGGTGTTAGTGTGCTTTATCTATAATTATGTGTCGATGTGTTTAGGTTGATTGGATTGCTTGGATTTTTCATACTTAGGTGTCAACTGTTTGTGCAAATAAAATTTGGGAGAAGTTTAGAAGATGATAAATTATCAAAATGATATCGAATAAAAAAAATTAGGGTCTAAAAACCTTTGGTGTACGATGCTTTTCTTTAAAAACCAAAAATTGCAAAAATTGACACTGGTACCGAGGCAACAAAACCTGGCGCCTAAGCACTATCCACCCGAGAACAGGGTGCCTCAGCTCCAAACCAGGCGTCTAGGAGCTGAATCAACTGAACCTCCAATTCACTTAGTAAAATTGTGAAAATTTCCGATTCAACACCATTTTATTCCCTTGATCTTCTTCCTCCACCCCCGACTCATGCAGATAATTTCTTAGGGCTTCTCCTAGATCTTGATCTTTTGTGATTTTGGGCTCAAAAACTACAAATTTTTGCTTCTCTAGTTTAGATCTACAGTTTAACCTAGTGATTTTCCCCATTTTCCATGGATTTTCTCCACATTATGTAAATTTCAAAAATTTGGGAAATCTTTGAAAGAGTAAATGAAAATCCATGGAATAAGTGTATTTTGAAATACATTTGAATTTAAAGGCCTATGTAATCTATACATGGGATTTATTTTATTTTAAATTTGATTTTCCCTATATTGGATTATGGCTCCTAAAACTAAGAGGAGAAAGGGAAAAGAGGTGTTTGATCATAAGCAATTTGTAAGTCAAAATCTCGAGAGTGTTATAATGAGTTTCTCCTATCGACGAAGTTAATTCAAGAACAAGCTTTTATCAGTCCTGGTGGAGCTGTGGAAATTTTGATTATTACAAGACATTGGGAGAATTTTTACTACTTTACTGTTATGGAAGTTATTTCTATTGTTCGTGAATTTTATGTGAATCTCTCGAATACTTCAAATGAATCTATGTTTGTTAGGGAGAGGAGAGTAAAGTTTACTTCGGCTCAGATCAATGCTTTGTACTAGTTGCCTAATGTACCTGACTGCTGCTACTCATCCTTTAATCCTACTGAGGCACAGATAGATGAGATTATCTCATTTCTGGCTAATAGTAAAGGAGCTTGGAAAATAAAAAAACAATCATAAGGAAAATGTTTTTTCTTCCAAGCTTAATGCCCCATCAAAGGCATGACACTATTTATTTTTGCTACTCTTCTACCTACGAATTATCATAGTAAAGTCACTAGAGAGAGCAGCCTTAAATTTTTGCATCCAAACCATTAAGCCTATTAATATAGGCTCCATCATGTAAAAATCCATTATTAGTATTGCAACATGGAGTACTACTTTGGGGTTAGGGTACCCTTCTCATATCTTCACATTATGTAAACAATCCAGAGTTACTTTTGAGGCTTGGGAGGAGTTACTCCATCCCTTGAAGCCTATTAGTAATGATAATGTAAATCTATATGGAAAACATGTTGATTCCAGTCTTTTTCCTAGCTCTTCAGTTTTTCCATCTACTTTTAGGCCCTCTACATCTCGTGCTTTTACTCATCCTCCAATTAGCATAGACATTGTGCTTTATCATGTGTAGGAGATACAGGATGACATATCATTTGTACAGATTCAAGTGCAAGACATTGAAGATCTTTTGGAACACTTCGATTATTATCTCAAATGGAAAAGTGATTACGAGAAAAATTTCAATACTTCTCTTATGAACTTTCGTAAAGAAGATAAGGCCGTGGAGTTTCCTTCTTATCCACAATATCTGAGGTATGAATATCACAATCCTATGGACGAAGATGATGATGAGGATGAGGATGATGAAGAGTATTAGATCATACTGAGCTTGGGTGTTACTGCTTATGACTTTGTTATTTTATTGGACTTAGTGCTATTAGTTACTATTGCTTTGTGGATTTTTTGCTTTTAGCTTTTACTGCACTGTTGTTCCTTTTTATTCTAGTTCATACATATGTCTGTTTGAGTGATAGATTAGTCTTTTACCTATCAATTCTTTATGGTATAAAATTTTTAATTGAGATTTGCTTACTGCTACACACCTGTCTTTACTATTTATAAATGCATACTCTTAACGTTCAGGACTCTTGATAGAAAATAATTTAGACAAATTTTCTTCCTACCTACATTTATGTATTAAATGTTTTAAAATATTTAAAAATTTAAGTTTGGGAGAGGGAGAAAAATTAAAAAGAAAACTAAGGGTTATTTATCCTCAGTAGACTACGTTTAAAATTTATTTGAAAATAATCTATGGTATATGGTGCTATCTTTAGAGAACTATATTTTTGATTCCATGAATATTATAGTGGACTTAAGTTAAATTTTTTTTTTGGTGATAAGGGGTAGTTCTAGAGTTAAAATATTTAGTATAAGGGAATAGGGGTACACTTTAACTATTTATAGTAGAAAAAAATTGTATTTTTAAAATACTAGGAATTTTAGATTTACACTTCAGAATGAATTGAGCCTCTTTGAGAAATCATTTTTAAAACTAATATACATTATCAAGTAAAAAAATGCGATAGGTTTATTAACTTTAGGAGGAGAATAGTGGAGTTAAATATTATTAAAGGCTATCTAGATATAGTAATCCTCACATAAAAGAGTAAGGATTAAAAAGATCCTTATAGAAATGAAAAAGAAAAGAAAAAGTAACAGAAAAGAGAAGTAAAATAATATTTGGGGGAGAAGCTTGAAGAGATGCCTAATTAAAAATTGGCTTCACTTTAATCATTTTAATGGAAGAAACCAAATTACATTTTTGAGCATTTTATCAATTTTAGATGTACTAGTCAAATTTTTACAAATAGAGTTTTCTATCTTATAAATCTTTTAGGATTCCTAAGTCCAAGAAATTACAATTATTTTTTAAATGAATAGAAAATAAGAATTCTAAACTTGGTTACTAGATATTATTATATCCTAGATGTAACCTGAGTTATTCAAAATTTTTTAATGATACACTATCTCATTTATGGGGCAAAACTATAGGAATCTTTAATGAAACCCACTACCATAAGTGAAAGCATATGGTTTATAAAATAGGAGAGTTACTTGAGGAAAAGTAATAGTGAAGTTTGGGGGATTTTGACATGCCTGAAAATGTGTTATTTTTTATACATTTAATGCTTATTTTTAGTGGTATTACAGTTTAATGGATGGTATTTTTGTATTTTTTATTACAGGTACAAATTGTTTAGCAATTTTAGTGAATATAGCAAAAAGGAACAATTTAGAGTCAAATGAAGCAAAGCAGAAGAATTTGGCCTGACGCCTAGGTGGCGGGTAGTTATTTCATTACTTCTAAAAGACTGGTGCCTAAGCGCCATGGTTGGCCGCCTAGGCACCAAAATTGGTTTTTTTTTTTAAATGCAATGTATTTGGACAAATTTTAAAAGAGAAATTTGAAGCAGCACTTGAGGATTTTGAGGTTTATTATAATGGGGCGGTGATTATGAGGGGGTCTCTCTTCAAGTGAGGGTCTATTAAGGTGTGTGTGGGGTGTGTCTCTTCAAGTGAGGGTCTATTAAGGTGTGTGTGGGGTGTATCTCTTCAAGTATGTCTATCGGAGTGAGATTGTAAGGAACTTCACTAGATTTTCTTGGAGAGGAGTTATAAAAAAGTTTTTTGTATTTTTGTTTGAGTTTTGTTAAAGTTTATTGTGTAAAACTGATTTTAAATATCAATCCATGTGTTTTTCTATTTTCCCCATGAAATCTGTGTAATTTTCCTTATCTTTCTCCTTGTGACGAGAAATAATCATCTGTAGGCTTAGAATTGTTTATAATTTCTTTAATTTCAATATCTTGATGGTATATTACTTCATTTTTATGTTACTTATGTAATTTGACCAATTCATAAGTTAAAACATATTATTGAAACATAATGACCTAGGAGGGTTATGCTTTCCTTCAATTAGAAAGTACCACACTAACCTCTAAGATGAACAAAAAGTAATCCTGGGGTGAGTACAAATAGATAGGGAAATAAGTTTTGACGGGTCTAAATTGGTGATTCTAGTGTGACAGCATAAATATTTAACCAGTTTAATCTAGGGTTTGGAACTTAAACCTAGGTTAGCTAAATTAAGGGCTTAAGTGGGTACTCGAGGGTGATAAGCTAGACTCCACCAAGCATAACCAAAGATTTAGGAACTTAACTCTAGGTTAGCCAATGTTCTTTATGCACTCATAAGAGGGTAAAGATTATGTATACTCTTATTTGTCACAAAATTATATTTAAATTTATAGAACATTTGATTCTTACACTGATTATAATCTCATTACAAGGAGACGAACATCCATATTATTTGAACTCTTCGACGTAAAGCTAGTTTTGAAACACTTAGCATTTTCTTTAAGCTTAGAAATAGAATTAGTAGGTATTAATACTCCTTTTTACTCATATAATTTTGATCTTCATTCCTAGATAAGTTAGTTGCAGTTTAAGTAGAGTTTTACTAAGTCTATAAAAAGTGTTTTTGCTTCCCCGTGGGATCAATACTTGGGACTAAAGAAAGTCCTATATTACTTGAACGATATAATCACTTACATGTTTATACTAGTGAAATTTTAAAATAAATAATTAAAAAATATATTTTAAAATTAATAATACCTACATCACTAAGAGCAGCCGCTATAAACACAAAAAATATATATTTTCAGCATAGAATTTTGCGGTATCAATTTCGTCCTCCAAATACCTCATAATTGACCTAAATAATATTGAAAGTTATTCTATTGATGGAGTTCTAAATGAGCTTGATGCTAACATGAGGAAACATGGAGATGAGAAGGAAAATATATAGGCTATAGAAGACACTACCACTAATAAGATGACTAAAACCCAAGTAGTGCTAGAAGAATAACATGAAAAAAAAAAGATGATTTTCAAGGTGTTATGGATGAAGAAGATATTTCACTGAACATATACCAAAAACTTCTAATTTGATTAAAATAGAAAGATTAACTAAGAGAAATGTTATAGAAAAATATTGGAGTAAAGAGAAATGTTTTAGAAAAAGATTGGAGTAATTATGAATGATATCACATCAAACCAGATTAAGATATTAGTACAGCCATAGGATGTTGAAGTTGAAGAGGGTCCACAGCCTAATACAACTCAATATTTATTGATCGAGTCAAATCGATAGAATAATTGCATTGAAAAGATGGAAAGAACTATAGAAGAACTTTTAGCTTTAATACCTCTTATCTAAAAGAAAACTGCTACTCCAGTACCTGTTCATAATGAAATAGAGAAACCTTAGGTTGTTCATGTTCTTAGTAATCCCAAGACAAGAATGGTTGAAATGGAAGCCTCTAGAAAATAGTTAGAAATACTTTTACCATTTGATAAGGAGTTGAAATCCTTGGTCAAAAAATAAGCTAAAGACTATTTATCTCAGACTAGGTGTGATAAGTTGGTTTCAAAAGGATGACCTTATTCAGAAGAAATTGATACGGTGAAATATCCTAAAGGATTTGCACCACCCAATTTACAAATATTTGATGGAAATGGGAACCCAACACACCACTTGGCACACTTTTGAGCTATTTATTGTAATGTCAAAGGGAATGATGCCTTATTACCCTCATAAGCCCTGTCAAAGAAAGAGTAAACCAATTTCCAAATATAAATGTAATAATTGCAAAAAAGATGATCCAATGATTCCTTTTCTTCTCTACAAAATAAGAAAATAGAAAGAAGTCACAACCCTTTGAGTTTTAAAATATCATCAGTGGGAATGATTTTATGAAAAGGTCTCTAAATAAAGAAAGATTGAGAGGGCTTATTCCAAATCCATCTCAAATCATGACCCTGTATAACAGGAATAGACTTAGCAATAGTCTTAGAAATACTATCACCCACCAAATCTTTGATTTTCAAATTATCCTAAGATCCAAATTGAATGGTAATATTGCTAATAAGATATACATCAGCTCTATTTATCATATTATCCAACACTCCAACATCCCAACAAGAATCACACAAACAATTAGCCACAGTGATATTAATTTCAAAAGGACCACCATAATAATTACTAAGATGACCATAGCCTAACTAGTTATCACATCAAAAACTGCACTTGTCACTACAAATATCCTGAAAAAAAAAATTTCAACTTCCCTAACCACTTTAAGCATCTCTTTCTAAGTAATGGAATCTTTTTTATTAGAGGAGATAGTAGAAGGATGAGAATTAACACAATATTTAGCATTTATAAAGAGGCCCAAAGAGAATTTATAGCTTGAAAATGTATCCAAAGCTTCATAAAGAAAATTTTCATAGATTCCTGAAAACTCCTAAAACCCAAGCTACTAGCCATACTAGGTTTACAGAGCTTGGACCATCTTTTCTGGTGTAACTTCTTCTCCTTATTAGCCCAAAGAAATTTGTTAAAATTAATCTCCAAACTCTTCCACACTTTCATAAAAAGTATCATGATTTGCATATTATATAGAGGATAGAGTTATGAATGCACTTTAAAAGAGTAATCCTACCACCCAAAGATAAAAGACTGTTCTCCTAAGAAAGAATGTGTTTATTCACTTTATCAACCAATTTAAAAATAAATGATTCCTTATTTTACCTTTATGCATTAAAAAACCAAGATAAGACAACATCAAACAATGTTTAGAGCATCTTGTAAAATCTTGTATCTAGTTTCTCCTCTACTTGGAAATAGTCTTAGCACCACAAAAACAACATTTTGAAACATTAAAGCTGAGACCAAAGACACCTTTAAAATGCTCTAAGGATTTTCAAAGATTTTTGTTAAATCTCTTATTAGCATTTGTGAAATAATTAAGTGATCAACATAGATCAGATGAGAGACCACAAAGTTCCCTTTAATTTTGAAATTCATACTTGGATACTTGGAAAATAAATGATCCAAGCACCTTGAAAGGTATTCAAAGGCAACAATGAAAAGAAGAGGTGAAAGAGGATCTCCCTTTTTAATTCCATGGGTAACATTGAAAATGCCACACTTATTTCCATTCATTAACAATGACTCGAAATTATTGTCCAAAACCCTCTAAATAATATTACAAGAAGCTTGATTAAAACCAATATTTTTCATAACAACCAAATTTAATTCCCATATGATAGTATCATAAGTTGTCATAATATCCAATTTAAACGTGACATAGCCACCTTTACCTTTTCTATCACTATCAAGCACCATTTTTTAGCAATCAGTGCGTAATCAAATATGGATTTGCCTTTAATAAAAAATGATTATTGATTAAAACTAATCAAGCTAAGATAAGGCTAGATTCTGGCAACAATGATTTTTGAAATGATATTAGAAATCATAGTATTCAAGCTTATGGGTAAATAGACATCTCTCGCTTAAGCACGAGCCAACCCGAGAGGCAGGCGCCTAAGCGCCACTTACCCGCGCTTAAGCGCCACTTCAAAAAAACTAGTTTGCAAACGGGTGAATTTTAGGTAAAAAAAAAGCCATTTTTAATGCCTCTTATCATCTTCCCGAACTCGAGTTTGCAATTTTGAGGGCTACAACAAGTGAAATTTGGAGATTTCTTGGTGGAATCGAGTGAGATTTGCTAGATACAAGTTACTTGAGGTAAGAGCTTTACTTGTATGCAAAAATTTTGTATTTTCACCATATATTTTAAGCACATTTGGGAGATTTTGAAAATTTACTATTCATGGTGAAAAGTGAAGAAAAATCTATGGAAATTGCTTGGGAAGTTTAATTAGTGCTTTTGGAAGTTTAGTTTAGTGATTTAAACTTGATTTTTAAAGTTATATTTGGAATATATCAAATTTGTAGAATGACACCATTATCAAATTTGTAGAATGACACCAAAAATGAAAAGGAGCAGAGGAAAGAGCCAATTTGATTCGAGCAAATTTGTCAGTTCAAAAGCTCAAGATCGATATAGTGACACTCTACAGTCATGAAAATTAATTTAGTGGTGATGTCTTAGGAGTCCAGGTGGAGAAGTGGAAGACCTGATAGTCCACCGACAGTGGGAACAGTTCTGTTGTTTCTCTACTGTTGCAGTGATTTTTGTTGTAAGGGAGTTATATGCAAATCTCCAAGAGGCTGAGGACGATCGAGTTATGGTTCGAGGTAAGTTAGTACCTTCTACTCCAAAGATAATCAACTTGTTGTACCATTTACCATCGGAGACTTTGTGTTTTTATGCGAATTATAGTCCTACGGAAGTGGAGTTAGACGAGATTATTTCATACTTGACTATTGGGAGAGGACTTTGAAAGATTACCAATGAGAGGAGAGTAAATTTCCCAACTTCAAAGTTACGTGCACCTTCAAAGGCCTGACACTATTTCACTTCTGCTCGTCTGCTTCCCACAAATCATCTCAGTGAAGTGACCAGAGAGGCCAACGTTGAATTATTGTATTCAGGAGGAAAAGTCCATCAACATAGGGGCTTTGATCTATCAGGCTTTGATCTATCACATCTATCACACTATCATCAGTTCTGCTATAGCTGCTACTACTGCAGGTATGGGATTTGCTTCCTTGATATTTTTATTATGAGAGTAGGCTGGAGTAAAGTATGATAGTTGGGAGAAAGTTTGTTACCTCTAAAGCCCATCACGAAGCTGAATGTGAAAACTTATTCTGAGCATTTGAGTTTTGGCTGAAGATGAGGATTTTCCAGGAGCTATGGATTAGAGACGTCTATTGCATCTTCATCTAGACCATCTACTTCACGTGCTTCTACATCTAGAGGTGATTCTACTAAATCTAGAGGTGATACTAAGACTCAGGATGATTTATTGAAGAACATGATGGATAATATCAATTTTACCGCTGATAAGGTGCAAAATTTAGAGCATTTTGCAGATCATAGTAATAGTTATAATAGAAGGAAGAGTGATTATGAAGAGAAATTCCACGCATCTTTGGAGAGCCTGATTAGAGGTGAACCAAGAGTGCAATTTCCTCCATATCCTTGATATCCTGATTATGAGCTTGCAGAAAAATGGTACAACGGTGATTCTGAGGATGAAGAGTAGGGCTGGGAAATTCATTTTATGATTGTAATATGATATGAACTATGTGGTCTGAGTTTGCTACATTTGCATCTGTGTGTTGTTTTGGACTATGTTGTGTTTTGGACTTTTAGGTTTTATTATTATTATGACGTTTGTAATAGTTAATATTTTATTTTTAAATTTTAGGGTAGTAACTATTGTTTTGTAATAAATTTTAGGGTAGTAACTATTGTTTTGTGTTTAGTACTATGATTTAGTTAGTTTAGAACTTAACTTAATTTCATATCTGTTATAAAGTAGAAAATCATGCTAGCTTAGGTCTTAAACTTGAAATTCAGAAACCGCTACCTTGTATTTTTCTTTTATCATGTTAGTGTGTTGTTTGCTTTTATACCCACTATTTAGAAGTCTATTTGAATCTCTACATGTTAAATTAAAATAAAATGTTAGAAAATTTGATCAAAATTAATTTTACTCCTATCTTTAGTTTTATACTTGTATAATTAGGATATAAAAATTCTTGTTAGCATGTTATTTCAATTTTCATTTCCTGCCTATATAATTATCTGATGATAAACTATTTAATCTATTAAAAATTTAAGTTTATGGGAGGGATGAAAAAAATTTTCAAAACTGGAATTGTATTTGTTCTCAAATGTACTACAAGTGAATTTGATTTTCAACAAAAAATTGATTATGTATATGATGAAGTTATATTAGGGAAGTAAAATTTGATTTTGGGTATGAGTAAGAAAATTTAGTTAAAATTTTAAGTAATGAAGAAAAACTTTAAGTTAAAAATTTTTAGTATAGAAAACGATTAATATAAGTGACTATCTTTAGTAAGAAAAATTGCATTTTTAAAAAAAATAGATTTTTATTTTTAATACTTAAATTTATTTTATTAAAATGATTTTCAAAATTATTATTATATTTAAAAGTAAAAGTTTTATATCAAGGCTTTACTTTAGGAAAGGAGAAGTGGAATTCAAAATCTATAAAGGCCTATTCAGATATAGTAATCCTTGAATAAAAAAGAAAAAGAAAAGAGAAGAAAAAGAAAAGAAAAGAAAAGAAAAAAAGAAAGAAAGAAAAGAAATGTAAGAGAGGAGAAGCTTGAGGATTAGTGCCTAATCAAAAATTGGTTCTACATTTGATCGTTTTAAAGTATAAGACTTGATAAAATCTTAAGCTTA
>NW_018164444.1:71260909-71261811 GCF_001263595.1 Phalaenopsis equestris | reverse complement strand
AACATTTTAAGTTTGGGGGATTTTGATACACCTAAAATATATAGTATTTTTAGATATATTTTTATACCTATTTTTGAGATATTGCACTTTAATGGAAGATATTTTTGTGTTTTTCTTACAGATACAAGTAAAAAATAGAAAAAAATGCTTAAAGGAGTTAAAAAGGAATAAATTTGGAGCAAAAAGGTGAAAAATTGTGCAAAAGAGTTTTGGCGCCTAAGCGCCAGATCCAGCGCTTAAGCACCGATTAAACAAAGAAGGTCATTCCTAAGAATCGAGACCCAACGCTTAAGTGCCAGTGGCAGTTAATAGATGAGTAAAATCTATTTTCACGAATTTTGAAGAGGTTTTTGAGGCACCCATTGGCTTAATAGGATTGGCTTAATAGGTGGTTGTTAGGTGGTTGTAACCACCATGGATTAAAATTATCATGAAAGGATGCGTCTCTTGGGTAAATACGTTGAATTAAGACACATTTTGAAGAGATCTCCAGGCACCTCTTAGAAAACTATAAAAGAAAGAAGAGAGAACTTAGAAAAGAGTCCTGAAAATATTGACAAGTTTTGAAAGTTTGTCTCTAGAGAGTTAGGTCAGATAGATTTTCAGGAACCACATTGTATTTACTTTATCATTTTTGTTATTTTGTTTTGAGTGATTGTAAAAAAGAAGAGATTCAAAGTAATTTTAAGAGTTTGGTGGAAGATTTGAGATAAATTTTTATCTTTGTTTTTAAACTACTTTTAATTTTAATCGAGACTTCTTGTTGGTTTAACAATGATTTCTACTTTTAAACTAAAATGTTGTTTTGTTTTTTCCATGGATTCTAAGTAGTTTTCTTTATCTTTCTCCTTAAAATGATAAATAATTAATGTGTTGGATGAAAGTTGTGGAGAGTATTAATC
>NW_018164444.1:71260487-71260899 GCF_001263595.1 Phalaenopsis equestris | reverse complement strand
TGGAAGAAGTTGTGATGATTTAAATCCATGCACTTCATTTACTTCTTGATTTGGCCAATCCAGATGTTACAATTTGTTGTGAGAACATGTAAGAACCGGGCTGGTATTATCTCAGTCAACAATTGAAAAGAATCACATGAGGTTGTATGAATGATAATGTAGTTCATATGATTGAGTGCAAAAAAATAGGGAAATATTCACTGCTGGGTGTAGAGCTAGAGGACTTTAAAGTGATAGGTTAAAGCCCCTAAATTAGTTTATTGTTTTAGGTTCTGATACAAGAATATTAGCCCCCAGGTGGAGGGAATCGAGGCAACTCTAGAGTGAGATCTAGTATCTTCCCTACCTAGCCAATCTTCAGAACTATTCAAACTTTAAATTAGCCAATGTTCTTTATAGCATCTCTAGTAAG
>NW_018164444.1:71247160-71260308 GCF_001263595.1 Phalaenopsis equestris | reverse complement strand
CAAATAAGTACTTTTCTTCTACAAAAACTTAAGTTATCTTCTAAGTTGTTACTGTTTTGTTAAAATATCAAAAATAACAAAATTTTCCCCGTGGGTTTGATATTCAGGTCTTAATAAAAAAGTTCTATATTACTTGATAGCAATATGTATACATGCGTAGTATCCCAATAAAAATATATATAAATTAAAAAGTTAAATTCTTATTTTTATTCAAGATCAAGTTTATGGTTTTGTTGCAAAATAAGAAAATATAAGTGAAAAATACCATCAAAACTATTATTATACTGTGCATAAGCATTAGGATCAGGGATTAGAGAGTATTCCAATCAATAGGATCATTATCAAATTATCTTCAAGTTTTTTCACATTACTTTAAGAATTTTGAATTTGAAGGAAGATTGTCAAACACATCTCAATTCAATTTTTTAAGAAAGGCAGTCAAATTCTTATGAAGTTTCCACAAATTAATACCAGCATTACCTCTAGATAAAGAATCCACTTATCCTTAATAGGTTACTTAAATAAAGGATGTAAAATCCACATATTAAAGAATCTAAAATAATGTTGCAAGTTTTTTTCCCTAATTTCAACATCCAATAAAAGTGGAGCATGATCAGAAGCAGTACAAGCAAGATGATCGACTTTGGTGACAAAAAATAGTCCAACCAACAATTATCAGACAAACATTTATCATGCCTATCAAAAAAATTTCCTCCAAACCAAGTGAAATGGTTTCTAGAATAAACCAAACAAAAAAATCTAACAACAAAAAGAACAACAGAAGCCACAGTCACCAGAAAAAAAACAATTATTAAAATCATTGAAGGATGGTAATTGTTTGGTAATTGAAGGATGGCCCCTCTTTTCTCACTACAAGAAGTAATCATATTAAAATCACACCCACCAACCAAGGGACAGTGATATTAGTGCTATGAGCTAAAAAATTCTCTCAAAGTTCCATTCTAGCGTGCTTAGCATAGCCAACATAAACCACAGTCACCAAGAAAAAACAATTATAGAGAAATGATTAAACTGAGAATGATCCAACAGAACATTAACATCAATGGAATCTTTCCACATAATCCAAATCATATTATTTTTGTTAAAAAATAATTTAAACTTCTCAATTTTCTTCAAGTTCTTAACATATTCTTCACAGCCACCAAATGTTCAAGAATGCAAAAGAAACTGATATTATTGGATCTGATAATATTTTTATGTTTGTTAAAGGCATTCAAATCAGAAATACCTCTAATATTCCAAATGAGAAGTTTAAACATATTTAGCATATTTAAACCCTTTAATGCTCTTAGGGGTCAAAGAAATATGTTTCTCAAATTTATCTAAATTTGCATCCACGTGTAGTTGAGAAATTTCATGAATAACATAGTTAAGCTCACAAATCCCTTTAATGTTCTTTTTCCTTATTTTCTGAACTAACCAATCCTCCTCTAAGTCAATTCTAGATTGAAAAAGAGCATTTTCATTATTTATGTCATCAATAATATCATTGGTATTAATAACATCAACCTTAAGTGATTTATCAGCAACATCATCAATAGGTAATTTAACAACATCAACCTCATTAGCCAAAATAGCTAAAGAATACTCAATGCGAGTAACTTCAAGAACTTTAAGAAAAATATCAACTGATAAATTATTCAAAACTCTTTCTTCAGGTTGTTCTAGAGCATCAACAACCTTTTTGCTTTTAGTGTTAATAACCACATTATCAGAAGCCTTAATATTGATAATAAAGTTACTATTAAGAAATTGATTATTAACTAAAGAATTAAAAAATCTTACTTATAACTTTGGATTTCCTCAATTCCAGATGAGCTACATAATAAGAAGAATGATTGTGACCAAACATTTTGTAATTGTTAAAGTAAGCAGGTAGAAATTCTATCTCAACTGTTTGGCAATATCTAGATAGCGAACTTCCCATCCAAATTCAAAGAGAAAAAAAGTAAATTAACTTCTTTTTCAACCATAACTTCAACAACCAAAGGTCTAGAGCATCTGAAAGTAGCATGATTGAGTTTTAAAGGAGTCCCAAAAATACTTCTTAATGAATAAAGAACTCTAATGTTAAATAATTGGAGTTTTAAATCAGGAAATCATAGCTAAACAAGAACAATTAGTGGCTTCTCTTTGGGATTGAAATCCATAGTCTATTTTAAAATTTTTTTACTGGACTTTCTCTATTCATAAAAATTTCCTTAAATAAATAGAAGTGCAATCAATTTCTTTCTCTAAACAAATCATAAAATGTCTCCCATCGATCAACCAAATATTGCAATTACCATGCAATTTTAATTTGCCAAAGAATTTGTGAATTAATTCCAAATTTGGATGGGAAAAAGTAAATTAATTAATAAATTTATGTTTAAGAGGCTCAATCAAACAATTAGTTTCATTTTTTTAAAAGAAAATAGCAGGTTTACCATTTCTCCTTGTAGCCTTCTTCAACAAAATAGTAGACAAGCATTCTATTAGATTATCCTTAAATTGAGATGGGAATAAGTAATTATTCACATTGATACTTACAAAAGTATGGTTGCCAACAAGAATTCCAAGATAAGAGGGATGATTTGGAGAAGAATCCATCAAAAGGAACAATGAATAACAAGTAAAAAAATGAACAATCCCACAAAAAAATCCTATAATAAAGGATCTTGAGGCTCAAGAATCCTTAGAATGAGAAAATGCTTGAGAGACCTCATCGCGAGGTTCACTCCAAAAATAAGACAATTTGCATTATAATATGAATTAAGTACATATAAATAAATTTTAAAAATGGTCTGTTGACCTCACTTTTGGTTGAGGTCTAGTTTTTCCTCTTTAGTAGCCTAGGGTCTAGCCATAGGACTATTTTGTTAACTATTCCTAGAAAACTGAAAAAGGAACCCTCACCATTAGAAATTCTAAACTCCCCT
This sequence comes from Phalaenopsis equestris, assembly GCF_001263595.1. NCBI lineage: Eukaryota > Viridiplantae > Streptophyta > Magnoliopsida > Asparagales > Orchidaceae > Phalaenopsis > Phalaenopsis equestris. The sequence goes on along the minus strand of NW_018164444.1, from coordinate 71,257,369 downwards.
TTACTCAACTTGAAGTTCCACATAGTGGTCCTAGCCTCTAGCACTTAGTAGGTGGGGTCTTTATGGGGGAGCCCAAGGAGAGTTCCCATAGGACTGCTTGACCTTAAGGTTGACCCTGGGTGTTGGTCTAGAGCTAAGGTACACTTCACACCCAGAGCCTCTCTGCCCTCCACATAGGCAACACATTGCACCCATACATTGGCCCACAGAGCCACCCTAAGCTAAGCATTTTTATAAAACCTCCCCCTCCATGGCCATGGAAGGTGTGTTTAAAATTTCTTAAGGATACCCTCTGAAACTACTCTTTGAGCTTCCTTAAGACTTGCACAATGCAACCCAACCACTCCATTGCCCTAATTCCCCTTGCCAGAGCTCAATTTTTGAGCTCAAATCCTTACCGGAGACATGACATTCTCCACCACACTTACACAGTGCACTAAATCCAAATTAAACTCACCCACACAATCACCACACTTAACTAAGACAAAGCCCTATCAAATCCCTCTCATACAGAGCCTCTAAGATAGCTCAAGACCAACACCTAAATCTGGCCTTAATCAAATTCGGGTCTAGACCTTTCACCACAAACAAAGGCTCAATCCTTAGCCTCCTTGGACCCCCATGAACATTCTGAGCACCTCTGATTGAAGCTCCCCTTCTCAGAGCAAAGGTATTGAACTTCCCCTCTTCCCGAGCCTATTTTGATTCTCCATTAAATTGGAATTAATTTAATGGCATGTTTACCATATGGATGTGTTCGTCACACTTAGACGAGTCCATATGAACAAACCCCATGAGATTTGGTTGAGTCTAGAGGGAGATCTTAAGGCTTGATAGTGGACGGTTCTTGGGTTAACCTATTTGGGGACGATGGCAGGGTGCCGTCCGATCGCGCGTTTATCTCGTTAACGGATGAGATCTAGCTGGATGAACTCTCAGTGTGTGAACCGCGGGCCGCGTGACATGCTAAGGTGGAAAGCGTAACGAATGGGAGTGTGCCGCGTCACCGTTCGGAGCTGCCTAGGATGAGGTGGCTCCACTCATATAAATGGATAAATAGAGAATTAAATAAATCAGAAAATGATCCCTAAATTCAAAAATTCATATCTTGGTGTAGAAAAATAACAAAATAAAAATAAAAATTCCTTCTTGGTTAGTGAACAAAGGAGAACAATGTGGAAATGATTTGAAGTTTATGTGATGCATATTTTATTTTTAATTAATTAAACACTATTTTGAGTCTTTTAATTCTCCATGCATGTAGAAATTTCACCATGGCTTGAAATATTGGCATGTTGTTGCCTCTGTCTTAGGAAACATTCTCTGATTTTTCCAAAGTCAGAGAAGACTTCTAGGCAGAAATCCATATTTTTCAAGTTTATGTCTATTATTTTAATAAATTAATCATAATAATTAGCATGTTACTTAGAAAATTTCAAGAAAATTTTGGAAGGTTTATTGTGGCCAGAGAACCCTTCGAAAAATATTTTATGGGCTAAATCATTAAGAATATACTTAACTTTCACCAAACCCTAAAACACAAAGAAAATTAATTTGGGAAATATAAACATCTAAATGACTTGATTTTTAATCTCCACTGTAATTTGAAGTTCAAAGAACTCCACATAAAAAATTTCAAAATATTTGGAGCTCATTTGATAACTCAAATTGATTTTATAAGTTAAATGTCATTTTAAACACTAAAATGATTTTTTAACAATTAAAATATAACTCAAAAAATTACAAAAATTATTTTTTTGAGTTCTCTGTGATCAGATGAATTTTGGAAAAATAAATTTGTAATTAAAATAAAAATTCCATTTTTAAGCCTTTCTTTAATATTTAAATAACTAAAAAATGATAAAGATCACAAAAATAATAAAATTCATGAAAATATCCTAACTTGTTTCTTATGCACTTAAAAATAATTGGAATATTTTTCCTGATTTTCTAAGTGAAGATATTGAATTTTGAAGCTTAAAATAATTTTTAAAGGCTAAAAATGGATTTTCACTAAAATAATTCTATCAATTCAAAGAAAAACTAGAAAAATGTAAAATTTGTTTCTTTAGGTTCCTTCATCTTAGAGATATTTAATAAAAATATAAAACTTAATTTTCTACATTTAAAATATTTTATAAGTAATGAATGCTCCAGAACTTTAAATAATTCTAATAATTGAAATAAAATTCAAAAAATCATGAAATTTGGTCCAAATGATTCTCTAGTCTAATTCTACCTCTAGCAAAAATTTCAAGGGATTAGGCTTTAACTTGGTCAAGTTAGGCATTTTCTTTAAAAAAATCCTATTTCTTTTCTTGCATATAAATAAATATATAAATTAAATTAAAATTTGAAAAATCACATTTTCTCCTCTAATTTCTTAATTAAGGTGGGATGCGGGTTACATAAAAACTTCAAAGTCATTTGACTTAAATTTGACAAATTATGAAAGTTTGGACCCTTAGGGGCAATTAGAAATTTAGCCTTAATTAACATTTAGGCTTAATTCAAGAAAGGGAAATGGGCAACCTTTGATCTTAATTAACATATTTGGATGATTGAAACACAAGGGATTAATTGGTAGAAACCAATCTCACTTCTTCCAATTAAAGGATAAATCTGAAATTTCCTAGAAGATTAAATTTGGGAGTCTACCAAATTAAATGATCCTAGACTTAAGGGTATAGTTTTGGATCTTAATAACTCACTAATTTAATAACCATATCTGGTGTTTAAGTGACATTCAAAAGTCTTGATGATGAATTATTATCACTTAGAAATTTCCTTCAAAATGATTAACACATTCACTAGGACCTTAAGGGCTTAGTAGTGACTTAAGCTAAATCAAATTTGGTTAAATGAGGATTAGAAAAGTGAATGTAAATAAAAGTTAAACACCTTTGAAACACTACAAGCCCAGGCCAGAACTAAAATTGGCTAAGTGTCTTAATAACACTAAATTGCCCCTTTAAGGGTCTTCACCCACATAATCCTCTAATTAAATTATAAGTGATAATTACCTTATTCTTAGGGGTAATTGAAACATCAATGTTCATTGAGCATTAAAGGTATTTAAAGGATGGGTTATTAAGCAACATAATAAGTTTAAAAAGGGCTTGAGACTTTTCACCAGGTAGTGAGAGGGAAGCATGGACCTGCTTCTTTCTCCAGATCTGTTGGATACCTCGGAGGTCTACTAAACTTAATATGTTTTGCTTAACAAAAATCATCCTTAATCAAATTAATAAAGACACACAAAGATATGACCTAGGGTTAGGTATATCACTAAAACCTTACTTTTTCGCTTTATATAAAGTGCTCTCACATTCATTTTACATGCATTTTAAGTTTCAGGTGGTGGAACAAGAAGACTCACTAGGTACGCTTTTTATAGTTTATAGTGTTGCCTTTCTTGTACTTTCATACTATACTTTTTATGCTTACAAAATCTGCATGTTAAACAACAATGCCACCCTGCATGAAAACCAAAACTGCTAAGATAGCCACAAAACCAAAACTTAAAACCAAAATTAAAATCAACTAAGATAAAAATCACCTCCACAACATTCAAAATATAAAACACTCAAAATTTAATCACAAACATCACAAAAACCACAACTACAACTAAATTAAGACGTCTCTATCCGACGATCGGGAACCCCTTTTTTATTATATCAAATGCTCGATTAAAATTTCTAATGTGAACATGAAATCTGATCAAAATAAAGTCCATATTTTCAACGCATAATTGGTAATCATGCTTATATATTTTTTTTCAGTCTCTAGTAAAATTGGTTCCAGAATGAGGGAACCATGGGATCTTAACTGATGTTGCTCTAATCAACTTTAACATGCCCAACTTTAACATGCCCCAATAAATTCCCCAATAAATTTTTAAAGAACTTCAACCATAGGGCCGTCTGATTTGACATCATAACTTCACACACTAGACAACTTAAACTCGCTACGATGAGGAGCCTGGAGCTAGCATGGCGGGTAGCACGACCATTATCAAAAGCAAAGCATGTCTTCCCTAGCTAAACCAACTTCTTTCCTTAGAACTAAAACACAAGCCATAGAATTTCGAGGTTGTTTGCTTATGCAACATAAATCCTTACCTTAAATTTAGACCTTTGTACAGCTCTGTTGTACAATATAAGCCCTAACTCGTCTTAGGATTCCGAGGTTATCGTCCGTCACGACCTAAATCCTCACATCTTCCAGGCTATTTATGTGATCATTTCATACAAATGTAAGCCTTAATAAATAAAATTGGCAGAATGAAACACTCAAATAAATTTTCTCTTCAAAATTGATGCCAAACAATAGGATAGACTGAGAAGTCTCCGAGGTTCTTCTTCAGATCTGGGACATCCCCTAGTTCTTCCTCCTTTGGATTCTACAATAAATGTTTCAAATTTGAGTCATTCCCATTTCACACCTCTTTGTCCGATTTCATTGAAAATTCCTATCCCTTTGAACTCCTTGAAGATAATATTTCTTGATTTTTATCGAGAGTTTTCTTAGGTGACTTCTGTCATTTAAGATGTAATTAACTATAGGGGCTTGCCCTTATAGGAAGCTTGTTCGAACCCAGCTTAATATAAACCCTATTCAATTCTTTGTATTAAATAGGAGAATTTGTAGGAAAATAAATTGATTTCACAGACCAAACAGACGTCAAATATTTCTTAGTTTATTTGATCGAGCCTCATCCTTAAATCTTGTGTTTATCCTTTGGGATAGCTACAGGTTTTGAGGTATAGTGCTCTTTCATTTAAACTATGAAAAATATAGGGTCAGTTTGATTTCATATTTTTGTAAAACTATATATATGTGTAAATTAAAATGTCCTTCCGAAGCAGGCGATGGGATTTTGGTTCCTGTGACCAACAGCTTCTTACGGGCAACTCCACAACCCAAAAATAGTGCCGACATGGTCATACATTAAAATTTTTCAACAAGTCATTATTTTTGAAAATGGATTCACCATTGTGTCCATCTCATTAAAATCTTTTAAATGAGTCCTCTTGTGCTCCATTTTAACCACAATTGGATACCTTTTGACCAAATGATAATCAGAGAAGTAAAAACGATAATCAGGAGTGATAAAATGATAAGTTGATCAAAACTCTTTCAAAAAGACCTCAAATGGATTCCAATCATCAACAAAAGTTGTTTAAAACTTCAAAATACACCTTTGAACTAATAAAATCTAATAAAACTTTTTTGGTCAAAATTGAAAATTTTCTTTCCTACGGTGGGGGCCACTTTCACCAGTCATTTCTTCTTATGGAGCTCTAATTATTTAAAACCAGTTGATCCATTGAAATCACACCATCTTACTCTATCAATTTTGGTTGAAGTCAATTTTTTTGGTCAAAATCAACTCCATAACCACCATAATCATCTAGTCATTCACCCTTATACTTAAAATAGGCACAACTTTTGTTACACAACTTGATTTTTCAAACAATTTGAACCATTAGATTCCCTGTTTCATTTTCTCCAACATGGTTTATAATATCAATTTTTTCTAAATAACCTTGATAATTTTACAAAAAAATCCCATTTTTAGGATTATTTACAAAATCACCCTTGGCTTAATTAATTAATTATTTATTTTATTCCTAAATGCCACCTCAGTGATCCTAGTGATTATTAAAAGTGACTTTATATATGCTTAATATTTAATACTGCTGCTAAAAGATTTAATTTCTCAGCAACTGCACCAAAAACTTAATAATAGTTATAGATTCAATAAAGATGTATGTATAAAATATTCAGTAATTGTAAAGTCACACTTATCAACGCAAGTATATGTATCGCTCAAGTAATATAGTGTTTTAATGGAGTCCTAGATATCGATACCACAGGTAGTAATATTAGAACTACAAACTAAGATTTTAGAAAAGCAATACTTTAATCGCAACAATGGAATTCAATTTGCTTATATGTCACTAATAGGCAATTGAATTCAATTTGCAACTAAGGAATGGATTAGTTGATGTAGGCTTGTTTTTTTATTATAGATCGTCTCCCTCCATTTATCACGGCTTACTCCAATGCTTCTCGTTGAAGTGCTACTTAAAGGTTTACTATTGTTCATGTGTTATTGTTTTTGTTTAAAATAATGGGCGAGACTTTAATTTAAGTTGAGTGACAACGGTTAGGATCCCATGGTTCCATCATTCTGGTACCACTATTTTCTCTTAATTTTACTTAGTCTAAACAAGTTGTTAAGCTCATTTAAACTAGAGAATTTTTGTTAGTAACCATAGGTTACCTCATCCAAGAGATCCTCGTAATCCTAAAAGGATTAAATTATGTTTATTCATTGTTTAGAATGTGTATTAATATTTTTTAAAATGCATTTTTGTTGTTTCTGTTTTGGAGATAAAGTAAGGCATGTATAAGCAAGGAATACACTATAAAGTAAAGTAATGAAAATTGCAGTATATGAACTTTACATGCATAATTGGCCCTCCGTTACCGCTTCATGGTTAGTATCATAATCTTAATGTAATAAGTGCATGATTTTCTAACAAATTGCTAGGAAAGTTTGGTGTAAAAGAAACCTGATACGCAAAAAAAATACTATTTTAAGTACTTACTTTATGCTTATTTTTTGGGATATTGCTCTTTAAAGAACAGTATTTTTGTGTTTTTGTTGCAGATATATCATTTTTAGGCATTTGGAGAAAAAATGGCAAAAAAGATGAAATTTGAAGAAAAAAGAGCCAATTTTTTATTATGGTGCATCATGCGCTAAAATCCAGAGAGCTGACGCATGATGCGCCAATGATGACTTTTTCAACTTAAGGCGGTTTGAGATGAATTTTTTTGCAAATTTCAAAAGGACACTTGTTCTACACACCCCTTGGAGTGAATTAATGCATCTAGACATTTTAGAAGGTTCTTTTATGATGGGATATGACTCTTGGATCAAATGACACATCTTTTAAATTCAAAAGAGTTGAAAGAGTTTCTTTTAAATTCAAAAGAGTTGAATTTTAGAGGGAATTTTGGAGGGAATTTTGAATTCTTTTCCAAAGGAGGCAGACCAAAATAAAATAAGAAGACTTCATGGAGTCAAGAGGAGGCTTTTGTGTGTGATGTGAGGGAGAGAGAGAAAGTGGCATGAGGGTTAGAGAGAGAAGAGGAGATTTACTTTTAGGTTTATAAGAGGAGAGGGAGGGTGAGAGATTTCTTCTTCATTACATTTCTAAGAGAGAATAAAGAGTGATTGTAAAGAGAGAAAGGCTTGGAGAGAACTTCTAGGGATTTGCTTGGGAAGGATTGTGAGATAAGCTGTATTTTTATTTCTTTTATTTTGTAAACTTTTTTTATATATGAAATTCATGTTTTATCGTACCCTTCTCAATAATTCTGAGCAGTCTTCTTTATCCTTCTCCCTACTTTAAAAATATGTTTTTGTGAAGAATAGATTTTGTTTTCCACGATTTTAAATGATAATAATTTGTGATGATTTGAACTCTAATCTTCATTTACTTTTCAATCTGGCTAATTGAAATGTTAAAATTTGTTGAGAGACATATGTTATTAAATGAGATATGATTTCTACAACATAGGGAGAATCACATTTGATTTCATGGGAGAGTTTGTCAGCCATAGGATTGGGTGCAAATAAATAGGGAAATATACTTTTTTTAGATGCAGAATTAGAGATTTTAAGGTGACATATTAAAACCCCCAATTTGGTTCAGTTGATATGAAACTAATGCGAGATTTTTAGCCCTGAAAGGAGTGAGTAGCGGGAGCTCTGGAGTGGCAGTCGATATCCTCCCAGCCTAAACACAGAATTAGGGACCAAACTCTCGATTAGTTAATGTTCTTTATAGCACTCAGAAGAGAGTAAGGAATAGGATTGCTCCTATTTGGCACAAAATAGTTCTTATATATATTTTCATATGTTTCAATTTCTTCACAAACCATATACTCATTGTAAAGGGGAATGATGCTTTTTTAAATTTGAACTTTGCATCAAAACAAAAACTATGTTAATTTTCGCAATTTTACTTTTGAAAGTTTAGTATTTAGTTTAGTTTAATTTCTCTATTCTTACATCTGCACTTTAATTAGCATTCACCTTAGTAATCAATTTTCAAATTTTGTACGTTAATTTTATTTTTTTTTTATTATAAAATAATTTCTATAATTTAGTTTAGGATTTTCGAACTTCCCTGTGGGATCGATATCTAGGACTTTATTAGAGCCCTTCATTACTTGCACAATATGTATACTTGCATTGATATTTAGGAGAGATTTGGTAGTATTTATAGAAAGTTTTTTGTTGGGATTATATTACATATTTATTATAAATCGGCCTGCATCGAGTTTTTGGTGCCATTTAGTGGTGTCAACTTCACAAATACTTGCATGTACAAATCTCTCGTGTCAAGTTTTTGGCATTGTTGTCGGGGAATTAATGGCAAATATTAATATTTTATTTTATTTTATTTTAAAAAATATAAAAAAAGAGTGTGTTTGTAGTTTAATTTGAACATTTTTTTATTTTAGTGTGTTTGCTTATTTTTAATTACTTGCTTTATTTAGTTTATGTGTAGTGTAAAATCTGAAAATTTAGTACCTTACAACTCAAAGTTAGAAAAAACTGTTAGAAAAATTTGAAAACAACAAAAAGAGAAAGATCATTTTAGCAAAATGGCTTACAATTTAAATAATGTTGGAAATTAAAATGAACATCATCAGAGACCTTTAAGAGATTATGCAAATCCTACAGTAGATGAAATTCATTTGAGTATTCAAAATCCTGCTGTAGTTGTCAATTCATTTGAACTTAAACATGTTATTATCCAAATTGTACAAAATAATCTGTTTGGAGGAACACCTACTGAATATCCTAATTTACACCTTGCTAGTTTTTCAGAATTGTGTGCTACATTTAAATATGGAGTGTCAAAATATGTCGTCAAACTTAGACTTTTTCCTTTTTCGTCAAGGGATAAAGCCAAGATGTGGTTAAACTCATTAGCACCTGGATCTATCAGAACATGGGGAGATTAATCACAAAAATTCTTATCTAAATATCTCATAACTTTGAAAGCTGCTAAGCTTAGAAATGATATCACATCTTTTTGTTAGTTTGAAGGGGAATCAATTTATGAAACCTGAGAAAGATTTAAAAATCTTCTTAGAAAGTGTCCACACCATGCATTGCGAGATTGGTTAATAATTCAAACTTTTTATAATGGGTTAGTTGGATCTCTTAGATTGATAATTGATGTTGCTGCTGGTGGATCATTAATGTCAAAACCATTCAATTAAGCATATTCATTAATTGATTGAAGATATGACTACTAATAATTTTTAATGGCCCTCTGAAAGGGTAAATCTAAAAGAGTAGCTAGTATACATGATTCTGATGCAATATTTATTTTAGCTGCCCAATAAGCTGCTATATCAAAGAAGATAGATCAATGTGGAATGAATTATTCTCATACAACACCTGTGCTTGAGGAGAACTCATTGGGACAAATTATAGAATCTCAATCTTCTTATGAGACTTTAAATGCAATAAATAATTGTTCTAATGATCCTTATGTCAATTATTATAATCCTGGTTGGAAGAATCATCCAAATTTTAGTTTGAGTAACTATAATTCTAATGATGCAAATCAGCAATCGTGAAACAACACTGCGAACCCATTGAGGAACTCCAACAATCATGGAAACCAAGATTATCAAACTTATTACCCCCCAGGTTTTAATAATTTACAGAGTAAGGAGAAAAAGTTATCAATGGAAGGGTTGATATTGCAGATGGGTAGTCAATTACAAAGTCAAGAAGCTGCTACCAAAAACCTGGAAAATAAATTGGGATGTATTGTTACTACACTTAGCAATAGACATCAGGAACATTTCCTTGTAATGTTGAATTAAATCCAAAAGATGAGAACAAAGAGCGAATTAAAGCTATTTGTCGGCACTATTTTTGGTGTGGGGTTTGCCCGTAAGAAGCTGTCGGCCATCGGAATTGAAATCCCGTTGCCCGCTTCGGAAGGACATTAAAAAAATTTAGTTTTGAAAAAGATGAAGTCAAACTGACCCCATAATTTTCATATTTTAAATGGAAGAGCACTTTACCTCAAATTCTGTATCTATCCCAAAGGATGAATACAAGAATTGAGGGTGAGGCTCGATCAAATAAACTAGAGAAAGTCA
>NW_018164444.1:71238190-71242014 GCF_001263595.1 Phalaenopsis equestris | reverse complement strand
TCCTATAGGGACTCTTCTTGAATTCTTTTATAATGATCTTATCTGCTAAATACTAGAGGTTAAGATCATTATGTGGAATTTCAAGTTGAGTAAAAAGAAGAGTTTTGAATTTCTAATGGTGGGGGTACCTTTTCTAATTTTCTAAGACTAGTCAATAGGAAAATCCTATGGCTAGACCTAGGCTACTAAAAAAGTTTTCTAGACCTCAACCAAAAGTGAGGTCAACACTATTTAACTGAGAAGTGAAAAAGAACTAGAAAAAAAATTTCAACAACAAGTTGAAGTTGAAAAAGATGAGGTGGAAGATGAAAAATCAGGTGAAGATTTTCAATTTAAAGCAGAAAATCCTATTAAGCCAATGAAAATCACTGTAGAAAGGCCACTACATCCATTTCTTCAAAGATTAAAACAAAAAAAATAGATAATCAATTTTCAAAATTCTTGGAAATTTTGAGGAAATTAACAATAAACATTCCATTTGTTGAAGCTTTGGAACAAATGTCAAGCTATGTGAAGTTCATGAAGGATATACTTAATAAGAAAAGGAAGTTTGTAGATGATGAGACTGCTGCACTCAGTGAAGAGTGTAGCACTATAATTTAGAAAAGCTTCCTTAAAAACTTAAAGATCCTGGAAGTTTTACAATTCCTTGTGCTAATGGCAAACGATTTTATGAAAAAGCTTTATGTGATTTAGGAGCCAATATTAATCTTATGCCCTTATCAATTTTAGAAGGTTGGGCTTAAGAGATATTTCACCTACAACTCCTACAACTGCAACTCTGAAGCACTCTTCAGTTAGCTGATCGTTCGATTACCTATCATAAAGGAGTTATAGAAGATATTTTGGTAAAAGTCAATAAATTTATCTTTCATGTGGACTTTACTGTATTAGATATGAAGGAAGATAAGAAAATTCATATCATTTTAGGAAGACCATTCCTAGCCACTGGAGAAATGAGAACTAACTATGAGAGTTAGTGATCAAGAGGTTACATTTAATATCGCAAAATAAATGAGTCAATGAGATATCATGCAAAAGAATAAGAGACTAATGCTTCAGAATGGATATTAATGAATATTTAAGCCAAGAATATTTTAAGAAAACTTTTGAAAGTGAATTTAAAAAGGAATATATGAAATATAAAGATTAGGATAGAATTCAAGATGAATCTATGGAAGTGAGTAAAGTGGATATGGATTACATTCAAGAAAGATTTGAAATGTTGGATCCTACAGAAAGTAACAAGAATTTGATTTCATCTATTGAGAAACCCCATGAACTAAAACTGAAAACACTTCCTACACATTTGAAGTATGCATTTTTAGGTGATTTATCTACATTACATGTTATAGTATCCTCAGAATTAACTGATATGCAAGAACAAAAGTTATTGGAAATTTTAAAAAGATATAAGAAAACCTTTGGATGGACATTAGTTGATATTAAAGGAATCAGCCCTTCAATATGTATGTATAGAATCTTATTAGAAGATCAACATGAACCAAGAGCTGACCCTCAAATGAGATTAAATCCTATGATGAAAGAAGAAGTAAAGAAAGAAATTTTAAAATGATTAGATGCTGGAATAAGATATCCTATTTCAGATAGTGCTTGGGTTAGTTCAATTCACTGTGTTCCAAAGCAAGGAGGTGTGACTGTAGTAACAAATGAGCATAATAAATTAATATCAACAAGACATGTCACTAGTTGGCGAATCTGCATAGATTATAGAAAATTAAATTATGCCACCCGAAAGGATCATTTTCCCTTACCCTTTTTAAACCAAATGTTAGATAGAATAACTGTGCATAAATATTTTTGTTTTATAGATGGATATATCAGTTATCATCAAATACATATTGCTCTGGAGGATCAATATAAAACAACATTTACTGGTCCTTATGAAACTTTTGCTTTTTGGCGAATGTCTTTGGATTATGTAATGCACTTATAACATTTCAAAAATTTATGATGTCAATTTTCAGTGATTTGATTGAGAAAGGGATTGAAGTTTCTATGGATGATTTTTCTATATTTGGAGCTTCGTTCGAAATATGTCTAAATCATTAAGAGAAAGCTTTGGAACGTTGTGAAAAGACTAATCTCATATTGAACTGGGAAAATTTTCAATTTATTGTTGCAGGAAGAATTGTGCTTGGACATAAAATTTTAGAAAATGGCATTGAAGTTGATCCTACTAAAATACATGTTATATCAAACCTCCCTCCCCCTACCACAGAAAGAGGAGTTAAGAGCTTTTTAGGACATGCTAGATTTTATAGGAGATATATTAAGGATCTTTCAAAAATTACTAATCATTTATGCCAACTTCTAGAGAAAGATACAAAATTTGACTTTAATCAAGATTGCCTTAAAGCCTTTGAAACTTTAAAGGAAAAATCGATCACTGGTCCTATAATTGTTTCACCTGATTGGGAGAAACCTTTTGAATTAATTTGTGATGCTAGTGATTATGCAATTGGAGCTGTTTTAGTGCAGAGATATGATAAGATTTTTAAAGTTATATACTATGCTAGTAAAACTCTTAATGATGCTCAAATTAATTACATCACCCCTGAAAAAGAGTTATTAGCTATTGTATTTTCTTTTGATAAGTTTAGATCATATCCGATTGGAGCTAAATGTGTTGTGCATACTAACCATTCGTTTATTAAATATTTGATGCAAAAGAAGGATGCTAAACAAAAATTAATTAGATTGGTACTTCTGATGAAAGAGTTTGATTTTGTAATAGTCGATAAGAAAGGGATTGATAATCAAATTGCTGATCATCTATCAAGGCTAGAATAAGAAGAAATACTTGATATGGAAAAAGAGATTAATGAAACTTTTTCTGATGAATAACTTTATGTTATAAAAGGATGGGAAATACCTTGGTATGATGATATTGTAAATTATTTTGTTAGTGGTATTTTACCATATGGACTAACAAAATACTAGAAAAAGAAATTTATTCATGATGCAAAATTTTATTTTTAGGATGATCCTTATTTATATAAGCAATGTAAAGATTTAATGATGAGACGATCTGTGCCTTATGAAAAAATTCAAGAGATTATTCAAAAATGTCATGATTCTGAATTTGGAGGACATTTTGGGAATGATATAACTGTTCATAAAATTTTACAATCTGGATTTTATTGGCATACTCTATTTAGATATGTTAACATATATATCAAAACATTTAATCAGTGTTAGAGAGTAGGTAATATTTCAAGAAGAAATGAAATGCCTCTAAATTTTAATTCTGAAATTGAAATTTTTTATGCATGGAGATTAGATTTTATGGGACCATTTATACCTTCATTCATAAATATATACATATTGATTGCAGTGGATTACATTTCAAAATGGATTAAAGAAATCGCTTTACATGTATATGATGCTCGCAGTGTTTCAAAATTTTTAATTAAAAATATTTTTACAAGATATTACAAGATATGGTTTACAAGATATGGAATGTTGAGAGTAATCATTACTAATGGAGGATCTCATTTTAGAAATGTAACAATTGTAAGATTAGTGGAAAAATATAATATAGTGCATAAAGTTGCAGCTGCTTATCATCCCCAGATGAGTGGTTTAGCAGAGTTATATAATCATGAAATTAAGAGAATAATGGAAAAAAGTGTTAATCTTAGTAAAATGGATTGGTCTACTAGAATAAATACTGTATTACGGGCATATAGGACAACCTATAAGTCACATATAGGACACCTATAGAATAGATTAATTTTTGAGAAGACTTGTCACTTGCCAGTTGAATTGGAACATAAAGCTTATTGGGCTAGAACATAAAT
>NW_018164444.1:71214398-71238044 GCF_001263595.1 Phalaenopsis equestris | reverse complement strand
TCGGAAGATAATAAAAAGATAATTTTAATCTGGATAGAAAGTTTTATTATACAGTAGAAGATTGAAATTATTTCCTGAAAAATTGAAGTCTAGGTGGAAAGAGTCATTCAGAGTTATAAAAATCTATCCCTGTGGCAGTTAATATTAAAAACCCCAAGACTGGAAGAATATTTAAAGTAAATGGGCATAAATTGAAATCTAATTTTGATGGTTAAATATCAGCTTTTAAAGAGACATTAATGATGGGTCACCCTGAATAAGACTAGGAATATTGGGCTGATGATTTTAAACCAAGTGATTTGTGGGAGTCAACCCATTTGTATTGTTGTTTATCTTATTTTTGAGTTTGTTTTGTTTGAGATATTTCACGTATATTTATGTTTATGTCTTTATGTAGTTCGTGAATTTGATAAAATATTTAAAAAGATCTTTATTTGCCTTATTTTATGGAAAAATTGAGAATTTATTGCATCGAAATCAAAATTGCAAAAATTCTAGAACTGGCGCATGATGCGCCACTTTCCAGAGAGCTGGAGCATGATGCTCCACAGGTCCAAAAAAGTTTCAAACTTGTCAAATGATAGTTTTTTGCAGTTTCTTCTCCATATAACTCCTAGAAACTGACTCTAAACCATATTTTAGGGGGGGAAAAGAGCAAAGAGTTGCCATTTTTCAATTCTTATGGCTTCCCACACTAGAAACTCCGCTAGATTTTGAATTTTCAACTGAAGAAAGTTTGTCAGTTTTGATGCACAAAAATTATATGATTGAGTTCTAGTGAAGAAGAGGCTTATCAAAGAAAGGGGATTTATGAATCAAGGATTCAACACGCCGAATACTCGAGTAGAAGAGACTATTGTGCAGAGCCATTGGGAAGTGCTTTGCTACACTACTGCCAGTGTTGTTATTCCCGTAGTAAAAGAATTTTATGCAAATCTTCATGGGATCAACCAACAAATGATTTACGTGTGTGGTAAGTTTGTTTAATTCACTCCTTCAAGGATAAAAGAGATGCTTATGATTGAAAATGTGTCTATCTACCATTATGCAAACTTTACCCCTACCAGAGAGAAAATGAATGAACTCTACCTCTACCTTACGAACGAAGAAGCTAATTGGGAGACTAGAGATGATGGAAATGTAAGTTTTACTTCATCATTTTTAAATCCAGTTTCAAAATCCTGACACTTCTTTATTGCATTAAAATTACTGCCTACCATGAAAATTAGTAAGGTCACTAAGGAGAGTGTCATTCTGAATTACTATATTCAAACCAGACAACCTATTGATGTTGGAGCTATTATTTTGAAATCATTTTTGGGTTTGATTATGAATGGATCTACAATTAGACTGGGACATTCATCCACTATTTTCTTACTTTGTAGTTAATCACAAGAACCTTATGAAAGTTGCGCAAAAGTGCTACTTCCTTGGAAGCCAATGGATCCAGAAGTCTAGTGCAACTGTATTGGAATGGGATATGAAAATGATATGACTGTACTGATGTATCAAGGATCTCAGAATTCATCATCTATTCAGCCCTACTACAGCCCTACTACAACAACGAGTGCACTTTCAAAGAGGATCAAGAAGATAGAAAAAGATGTGCAGAGTCTCATGCACATGATTGGGAATATTGCTGAAATGATGGATCATCTAGATTAGAGACTAAAGAAACATTTTGAACTTACAAGGGCATATTGAAGATGGATTAGTACGTATGTTCAAGAAACATGCTTGGATTGAGAAAGAAAATTCAAATAATGAGTTTCCATTTTGACCTTCTAAAATTTGTATGTGCACTACCAATCGGTGGGAGATATCCAGGAGGATGATAGTGAAGATGATGATTAATCTTAATTCATGCACATAATGTTTTGTGTAGTACTATTTATTTTAGTGTGTTGTGTTTGATTGCATTTCCAATCTAATGAACACTATCTATGCTTATGTTTTAAATTTTAATGTTTAGATTTCAGTGTTAGGATGTTGGTTCGCTTTAGAACTCCAAATTTGATGTTTGTTAGCTTGAAAAATGTTAGCTTGTAATGGCACAAATTTAATATATAAATGTAATTTTTGTTTTGTTTGTGAAAATTTGGTATTAGTGTGATGTTTATATATGCTTAGAAAGGTTTATTTGAGTTAAATACAGGTTGACGTAAAGCGATACGGAGCAAATTTCCACAAAAACTGAAATATGGAAAATTTGAGCTCTCGCGCATGATGCGCCAACTTACAAAGACTTGGCGCATGAAACGCCAAAGGTCTGAACACGCTATAATGCCTAGAAAACCATGCAATCACATGAACAAACTCCATTTTTGCTACTTGAGTTATCTTCTACCTTAAGACCTTAGTTTAGGGCATCACATTGTAGGCGAAAGAGAAGGATTTAGAGGCTAAAAACTATAGATTTGATCTTCTCTTGGTAAGAGCTTCACTTTAACTTAAAAATTTTTTATTTTCATCATGGATTTTGGGAGATCAAAAATTGGAATTTTTGATGAAAAATTTTAAAGAAAACTCATGGTGAAATGTTTCTTACCAAATAACCTTGCTTTAGGAGTTAGATTTTTTATTTAGTAATTTATTAGGACTATGTTTGGATTTTTATAGAATTTTCAAATGGCTCCCTGAGTTAAGAGAAGAAAGTCGTTTGAGGACTTCAATGCATGAAGATTTGTTAGTTTTAAAGCCCAACATAGTTACAATACTCAGATGGAGACCAAGAGAATGATCCAAGAGACTGCGTTTGCAAACCCAGGAGGCGAGGTTGAAAGGCTGATTCTTGCCAGGAATTATGAAAGATTCTGCTATTTCACTACGTAGCAATTATCCCGATGGTTCGGGAGTTTTATGCAAACCTGAGATGCACTACTCATGATCACATCCTACTTAAAGGCAAACAAGTTGAGTTTACTGCTGATCAGATCAATACTTTTTATGGTTTGAGGGGTGTATTTTTCGTTGAATATGATGCATTTGTGATGACTGATTCATCACTGGAGGAAGTGATTGCATTTTTTAATGATGGAAGAGAGGAATGAAAGATTAAGAATAACAAGATAGTTAACTTCCCTGCTTCTATGTTGACTATTCAGTCAAAAATATGGCACCACTTCATTTCTGCCAGATTGTTGCCAACAAATCATTTGGCTGATGTTACTAAAGATAGAGTTATACTCAACTATTGCATTCATAACATGAAGGTAATAGATGTGGGTGCACTTATAGTTCAACATGCTCAAAATATTGTTGGTAGTTCTACAACTGAAGGATTGAGATACCCTACCTTGATTTTCACTTTATGTGAACAATCAGGAGTAGAATCCTAAAGAAATGAAGAGATATTGCAGCCATAAAATCCGATTGAGAGACATATGATTCGAAGAGTAGAATCATTTATTGTGTCTAGAAGTGGAAGAAGGGATAGGCCCTCTACATCTGTTATAGGGGCATCTACTTCTAGACTGTATCACTTGAAGGTATTATAGACCAACTGATGATTCAACAGATGGATATAGTAAATATTCAAACTCTGTTGGGAGAAATAGGAGCAAGGAATCCATATAATGATGAATATCAGCAGAGGAGAGTTCAACATGATTTTGACTTTGAAAATGCCATGGTAAGACACCTTAGAGGTGAATCTAATGTGTACTTTCCTACTTGCCCCAGTTTCACTCCTTATGGCCCCATCCATGATGAAGAAGAAGAAGAAGAATTAGATGATGAAGAGGGAGGAGATGAAGATCGATGTTTTATGAGTCTTGTTTAGTTGTTTTGATGTCTCTTTGTTGTTTGTGTTTGTATTGGGATGTACTTTTATTTGAAACTTGTTATAGTAAAAGACTTTTTATCTTGTGTTGTAAATTTAATCTGTAAAAGTAATTATAGACTTTCGTGTTGTGTTGTGAACTGAATTTATAGTAGTATTTGTAGACTTTCAATTTTTTTCTGTATTTTAAGTATTTTTAGTTTAGTTTCTTAGTTTTTGTATTTTTATTTTTATTCTCAGCAAGTTCTCTAGAATATATTATGTTTTATTTAATACTTTAAATCCTGTATGTAGTTTTACAGTTAGTGCCTACGGGATACCAAAGCCCAGTTTCATAGTCAGAAATCTTCTATAGGGCAGTTTTTATTTTCATGCATTTACTGTTTTCTTTCACCTATTAAATTTTATATTCAAAATATTTTTAAAGTCATTTCAAAACTTAAGTTTGGGGGAAAGAAAAATTTATTTTGAAAAGGAGTAAACTAAATTTTATTTGTCCTTGAGTAACTATATTTTTAAAATTAATTTAACATGGTCTAGGTCATTAAGATTTAACTTTAAATGATTATACTTTTGTTTATAAGTATTATGGTAAATTTAAGTAAAGAGTTTTTAATAATGAAGGTCAATTCTATAGTTGAAGATATTTGGTATGATAGGATGAAACTATATTTTTCTATTTAAAGTAAAGAAAATTGTATTTTTGAAGTGTTAAGAATTTTAGAGTTTCATGTAAAAAGAAAGGAATGAGACTTTATGAAAAATCATAAACTAATATGAATTTATAAAGTGAGAAAGCAATAGAGTTTTAACTTTAAGAAGATGATAGCGAAGTTCAAAATCATTAAAAGTTATTTAGATATAGTAATCCTCACTTGAAAAAGAAAAATAAAAAGAAAAGAAAGGATTAAAAGGATCCTAAAAGAAAAGAAAAAGAAAAAGAAAAGAAAAAAAAGTGAGGAGAAGCTTGAGGAGATGTCTAATAAAGAATTAGCTTCACTTGAATCAACTTAAGGAAAAAACTTTATTACATTTTCTAAACTTGTATTGTATTATTAGTAGCATTCCTAGTAAAGTTTTCATGAAATTCTTTTCCATATGAATGTTCTACATGTCATTAATATGACAAATTACCGACAACCTAAGAGAGTAAGGGGTAATTTATTACCAAATGTTGGTGAAAAATATCATATGTTTTATCCCCTCTCTGAAGGTCATCAAGAATAGATGATACTATTCTAATATCCCACTTCATATCCCTTGTTTAGCACACATAAGCAATGTCATCACCGTCCTCGCCACAAAGAATTGCAATTCTTCTTAAAATGAATAGAGATTCAGAAACCCCTATGGTATCGATATCTAGGACTCCAATAGAGCCCTTTATTACTTGTAGATACGTATACTTGCATTGATATTTAAGAGAGATTTGATAGTTTTTATAAAAAAAGTTGTACAGGATAAATTATTTTTATAAAAAATGTTTTGTTAGGATTATATTGCATATTTATTATAAACCTGCCTGCATTGACTTTTTGGTGCCGTTAAGTGGTGTGAACTTCACAAATATTTGCATATACAAATCTCCCGTGTCAAAATCTAAAACAAGTCATTAGAAAAATACGAGCGAGTAAAACAAAACTTGATGCCACATATAGAAGGTTGGGACAAAATATAATATATTGGTAAAGGTGGGGGCTCAGAGCTAGGTTATGTGCATCCAACTTTGGACAAAACCTACTGGTCAGACAATCTCAGAAGGGCATGTCCTAGCCTAATTAGGATGATTAACCAATGGATATTCATAAATTTGTATTCAAAATTCTTTTACTTTTTCATGTATATAAAGTTTGATTTAACATTCAAAAGCAACGATGTTTAAAGAAAAACATGTTTTGATTGTATTTAAATATATTTTAGGAATTTTAGATTATCACAAGTTAATCATCCTGATCAGACTAAAATTACCGACAACCTAAGAGAGTAAGGGGTAATTTATTACCAAATGTTGGTGAAAAATACCATATGTTTTAGCCCCTCTATGAAGGTCATCAAGAATAGATGATATTATTCTAATATCCCGCTTCATATCCCTCGTTTAGCACACATAAGCAATGTCATCACCGTCCTCAACATCAAGAATTGCAATTCTTCTTAAAATGAATAGAGATTCAGAAATCTTAAATTTGATTACTAAGTCTTCCTAACTTAGAATTTGATTCTAAGTTATTAAAGGATTTTTCTTAAATTTAGCTATTCTATTTATTAAACTAAAGTATAGAAGTTATAAGTTAATCTATATCCTAAGTCATATGCTTTTATGTAAGAAAAGTGTCACTTGAGGACAAGTAACATTTAAGTTTGGGAGATTTTTATACACTAAAAAAATATATTATTTTAAGTACCTATTTTATGCTTATTTTTGTTGATATTGCACTTTAAAGAAGGGTATTTTGGTTTTTTTGTTGTTGCAGGTATATCATTTTTAGGATTTGGAGCAAAATATATCATTTTTAGGGTTGTTGCAGGTATATCATTTTTAGGATTTGGAGCAAAAATGGCAAAAAAGATGAAATTTGGAGCAAAAAGAGCCAATTTTGAATTCTGACGCATGATGCACCAGATTGGCGCACCACATTCCAGTGAGTTGGCACATGATGCGCCAGGGATGACTTTTTAAAATTAAGGTGGTTCAAGACAAATTTTTGCGCGAGTTTCAAAAGGACAGTTATTCTACACACCCCTTGGAGTGATTCAATGCATCTATACAATTTGGAATGTTCTTTTATGAAGGGATATGACTCTTTGATCAAATGACACATCTTTTGAATTCAAAAGAGTTGACTTTTGGAGGAAAATTTTGAAGGGAATTATGAGTTCTTTTCTAAAGGAGGCAGCTCAAAATAAAAGAGGAAGACTTCATAGAGTAAAGAAGAGGCTTTTGTGTGTGACATGAGAGAGAAAGAGAAAGTGGCGTGAGGGTTAGAGAGAGAGAAGAGGAAATTTTATTCTAGGTTTGTAAGAGAAGAGGGAAGGTGAGAGATTTCTTTTTCATTACATTTCTAAAAGAGAATTGGGAGTGATTGTAAAGAGAGAAAGGCTTGGAGAGAACTTCTAGGGATTTTCTTGGGAAGGATTGTGAGATAAGTTGTATTTTTATTTCTTCTATTTTGTAAACTTATTTTTGTATATGAAATTTGGTTTTGTGTAGTCTTCTTTATCATTCTCCCTACTTTGAAAATATGGTTTTGTGAAGAATAGATTTTGTTTTCTACGGTTTTAAATCATAATAATTTCTGAAGATTTGAACTCTGATCTTCATTTACTTTTTAATTTAGCCAATGGAAATGTTAAAATTTGTTGAGAGGATTAAAAGGATCCTAAAAGAAAAGAAAAAGAAAAAGAAAAGAAAAAAAAGTGAGGAGAAGCTTGAGGAGATGTCTAATAAAGAATTAGCTTCACTTGAATCAACTTAAGGAAAAAACTTTATTACATTTTCTAAACTTGTATTGTATTATTAGTAGCATTCCTAGTAAAGTTTTCATGAAATTCTTTTCCATATGAATGTTCTACATGTCATTAATATGACAAATTACCGACAACCTAAGAGAGTAAGGGGTAATTTATTACCAAATGTTGGTGAAAAATATCATATGTTTTATCCCCTCTCTGAAGGTCATCAAGAATAGATGATACTATTCTAATATCCCACTTCATATCCCTTGTTTAGCACACATAAGCAATGTCATCACCGTCCTCGCCACAAAGAATTGCAATTCTTCTTAAAATGAATAGAGATTCAGAAACCCCTATGGTATCGATATCTAGGACTCCAATAGAGCCCTTTATTACTTGTAGATACGTATACTTGCATTGATATTTAAGAGAGATTTGATAGTTTTTATAAAAAAAGTTGTACAGGATAAATTATTTTTATAAAAAATGTTTTGTTAGGATTATATTGCATATTTATTATAAACCTGCCTGCATTGACTTTTTGGTGCCGTTAAGTGGTGTGAACTTCACAAATATTTGCATATACAAATCTCCTGTGTCAAAATCTAAAACAAATCATCAGAAAAACACGAGCGAGTAAAACAACACTTGATGCCACATATAGAAGGTTGGGACAAAATATAATATATTGGTAAAGGTGGGGGCTCAGAGCTAGGTTATGTGCATCCAACTTTGGACAAAACCTACTGGTCAGACAATCTCAGAAGGGCATGTCCTAGCCTAATTAGGATGATTAACCAATGGATATTCATAAATTTGTATTCAAAATTCTTTTACTTTTTCATGTATATAAAGTTTGATTTAACATTCAAAAGCAATGATGTTTCAAGAAAAACATGTTTTGATTGTATTTAAATATATTTTAGGAATTTTAGATTATCACAAGTTAATCATTCTGATCAGACTAAAATTACCGACAATCTAAGAGAGTAAGGGGTAATTTATTACAAATGTTGGTGAAAAAGTCGGTTGGTGAAAAATATCATATGTTTTATCCCCTCTCTGAAGGTCATCAAGAATAGATGATACTATTCTAATATCCCACTTCATATCCCTCGTTTAGCACACATAAGCAATGTCATCACCGTCCTCTCCACCAAGACCTCTGACTTATACTAGCCCAATGATCTATATGTGGCACATACAAATATTCCTAGTTGCTCATAAGGATTGGAATACCTTTTGCAAGTCTCAAACCCTTGAGCATTGGTTTTAAATGTAGGATAAGCAGGACATGCTATTTTATTTTAATTTGTGAATTAATGGGTCTCAAAGCATGATTGGTGGATCCCTATGAGTCTTGAGGATGATTTTACAACAAAGATCAATAAATTCAAATGTTCTTTGAAATGTTAGAATTTTACAAAGATATTGGGTGCATATCCCTAAAACAACTTTGAAATCCTGCGGTCATTCCCAGCTCATTTGACCTTATTGTCCTATTAGATTAATCAATCTTGATTAAATTAGGGTTTATTTGTAATGTTTTAACTTGTGTTTAGTGAACTTTAGTGTTGGGTTAACCCATGAGTAGATAACTAGCCATTCATTTGAAGTCATATTTAAAAATTATGTGAATAAGTGCCCTTAGGGATAAACATAGTTATTAAGGAATCTTTTACTCTTTAGATCAGGTTAGGACTTATCATGTTTTGAAAATGTTTATAATAAATTTCATTCACCTTTCTAATCCTCATTAAGTCATATTGGATTAAACTTAGTTCACTTACCAAACTCTTAAGTCCTTTAAGGACAAGGTTGTAAATTTGAAAATATTAATAAGCAAAGTGTTCAATTCTTATTCAAAGGTCAAATCATCACTTAATTATGAATTAGAGGCTTTCAATTATTGAGTTAATGTCTTCCCATCACAACATTTTATTCAACTTCCATCCTACAACAATTTAGAAAATTGCAATTTTACCCTTTTGTAGCAAATGGTGTAAATTTGTTTCCTACCTTCTATCCCTATAGATTTTAATCACCTCAAAGGTATTAATGATCACAACTATTACTTAATTCCCCTCTGATTTGACCTAAATCTTTATTAAAGTTCAAAATTCCAAAATTACCATTTTAGCCTTAGGGTTCCTTACTTCATAATCTCATAATCCCAAATGATATGAGATTTTGTTGTTGCCTTACTCATGGGCTAACCTTCACATTAGATGAGAACTTGTGTTTTTCTAAATTTTATTTAATTTTTAATATTTATTTATAAGTCAAATTAGGTATTTTCAATAATAATTTATTTAGTTAACCAAAATTATTTCTCTGCCCTTAAGAAAAATTTAGGAGGTTCATCTAGGTCATAGGACCCTTAGAAATAATTTTAGTGAAATTTTAAATTATATTTGAATTTTCATAATTTTTTAGATAATTTTAATGATTAAATAGTTATAAAATATATTTCTATTTCAAAAATTAACTTTTATAATTTTCACGAGTCTCTCTGACCTCAAGGAACTTAGAGACTTTTAATTTTTTATATTTATTTTTTTTAGTCATTTTATTAAAAAATATTGGAAAATTAATTTAACTGTTAAAAATACATTTTAACATCTTTAAAAATTTATGAAAATATTTAAAAGTAGTTTTCTATTATAAGGAAAGAATTTGAGACATTTTGAGGTATATTTGTGTTTTTATGATTTTTAGCTAATTTTAATTATTTTTAAATTGAAAAATAGCTTAAAAATGATTTTTTTTTCATTTTGACATCAATTTTATTTTTTCTTAAGCTCCTCTGGTCTCAAGGAATTACCCAAACTAAATTTCATAATTTTCTGACCTTTATTTTCTTTTATATAATTATTTTAAGAAAAAAATCTTAATTACTTGGAAAATACATTTTGATATTAAAAATTATTTTTCTCGCTTTCAAATTTTTACAAGGACATTACAAAATCTTTTCCTTCATATTGGGATGTTTTGACAATTTTTTTGAATTATTTTTTTTTAATTTTTGGTATTTTTCTTAATTTTAAAGTGAGAAAATAGACTTTAAATATTTAAAATTTGATTTTTATTTTTTCTAAGTTTCTTTGACCATAATGAACCTACCAAACCAAATTTTTATAATTTTCTAACTTATATTTGATTTTTTATAATTATTTTATTAAATAATGTCAAGAGTCTTAGGAAAATAGGGTTTTTCATCATTGGTATGCCCATTTGCCCGTCCAGTGCAATCTTGGTCGTTTGTTCAAAACACGCAGAAACAAACAACATCCCTTCATCATCCCTAATCGCCTTCACCCAAGAACCGTTCATGTTTTAACCTTAAGATCTCACTTGATACTCAATCAAATTAAGTACGGTTTATTTCTACACCTTTATCTAAGTGAGACGAACACATCTATACGACTAGATACACATAAAATGTAACTTTTCTTCACAATGTCCCAAACTGAGGGCAAAATTTGGGATTTTGATCAGTACCTTTGCCCAAGAGGCAAGGCCTCAATTTGGTTTGTTACTGAGCTTTGCCTTGAGTCCACAAACCTCCTCTAAGTGTTAATTTGATCAGAGATGGGGTCTACGTGTAATCTAGACCAAGAGGTGACTCGGATTTGGTTTAGAGGTGGGTTAGAGTGCTCGGGAGAGGGTGCTTTTTATGTGGAGCTTCTTCTCTTGCTCTAGGGAAGCATTTGAAGAGCTCAATTGGGAGTTTTTAAATGGTTTGTGTTATCTCCATGAAATGACTTGAGGTTTGAGTTGGAAATTAGGATTTATTAGTGGTGGGGAGTGGCTGAAGACAGCGGAATTGCAAGTCACTACTTTGTGGGGAGGTCTGAGAGAAATTTGGTAGTTTCCCTAAGGTTATGGTTCTCTTCTTATTTGGTCGTGAAGGGGTGGTCTTACTTATAGACAAGGCCATGGCTACCAACAAAGCAAGCCAGGGTGGCCAAAGTAAAGCTTAGGTGGAGGGAAGAGAGGCTATAATGTCCAATAGGAGTGAGCCAAGTCAAGGAGTTTGAATTTTAGTTTTTGTCCATGGGTGACCTCTTGGGCTTGGTGTTTTACAGTGGCTAGAGTGGTTGGTTGGCCAAGTTAAGGTTACCTCCACACTATGGGAGGTCAGTTGTGGAGAGAAGTGAGGTCAATTGAGTTCAAGCATGGGCGATTTCAATTATCCAGAGGAAGGGGGTAAGTTTTGGTTGAGCTTGGGTATATCCACTTAGGAATGGGCTTAGACAATTCCAAAGGTGATGGGGGAGAGTGGTCAACCCCATGGGATTTTTGGGTGGCTAGGATTGCATGAGAATTTTGTGTTTGGTGGTTTTATGAGAGAGGTTGAATGATTTGGTGGGAGGTGAAAGGAAGTATTACTTTTACTATATTTGGTGTCCATGGGCCATATGATGCCCATGGATGGTTCCATTGAGGCTCTCATGACATGCATGGCTCATGGTAAATTTTCATGAGAAAGGGATTTGGTAATTTTGGATTTTTGGTGGGGCGAAGTCAAAATATTAAATTTGGGTGGGGCTTAAGCATGTATGGCATGTGCATGACTTAGTTTGATTAAATGGGTGATGAAATAAATAAAAAAATGGAAGATGAATTTGTCATGTGGACCTTTGGATTTGAAAGTGTGGGCTTGGGTTTTGTGCAATTAAAATTGTTTATGGAAGGCTTTAGAAAGATGGGCTTTTTAATTTTGATTGTGGTGGGCTTAATGGAATATGGGAGACTTCAATGAAAAGAAACTTCATTTTGGGCTTGAATCTGGTAGAATTGGGATTTAGTATGGTAAAATTGAGTTTGGGATGACTTTGGTGAAAATTGGGGGTAAATTGGGGATTTTGGGTTACTTTGGTAATTTTGCAAAATTTGAGTCAATTTGGTTAATTTTGGGGAGCTCGGGGTATTTTAGGACAATTGGGACATTTCGATGAAGTTTAGGAATAATTTGGGGTGGAAAATAGGTGTTTTGAGCATTAGGTGCATTTTGGGAATTTGAGGGATTTTGGTCAATTTTTGGAAATTTGGTAATTTTTGGTTCATTTGGACAAATTAAAATGGGTTGAAATGATTTTTGGTGAGGAGTTTAAATTTTGACGAATATTGGGTATTTTTGGATATTTGGAGTATTTTGGGAAAATTGGGTAAGATGATCATGCATGTCGTGCTTAGCCAACTTGGAAGCATAGTACACCAAATGAGAAGTCATTTTTGAATCTCCTCATGTTGTTCCTAGCCATCTTAGCCAAAGTTTAAGGGCTTGGGACCACCCATATGAGTTTCTTAAAGGCTTAAGGAGGTGGGTCTAGTGTAAGTGATTTTAGAGTTTTAGGGTATGTGAAGAACTAATGGGTTTGAGTGCGTGTGGGTGTGTTTGAGACCAGATCTGAGTCACCCAGGGTTGTCTTAAGGTGCATTGAACCTACAAGAACTCACCCTTGACTCACCATATGTCGGTCTTAGACATCCCAAATGACATTTTGGGGCTTATGACCACTTAGGTGAGACCTCACAAAAGGGTTTAGAATTTCTAGGTGGGGTGTAGATTCCCTCACTAGTTCTCCAAGAAAGTCCATAGGAAAGTCCTTAAGGCTAGATCCTAGATTCCTAAAGAGAAGAATTAACCTCATAAAAAATGAGGTCAATAAAGGTAAGGGAAGAGTCTTAGTTCCACAGATCAATAAATCCCAAAGATGTTTCTCATCTAGATGATTAGATCCATTCTACGATAATATTTTTATTTTTTAATATAATATATTATTCTTAGAATATCGTATCCAATCATTTTGAAAGAAGTCTTTCAAGATATATTCTGGATCCCATAAGAGAAATCCCCACAACATATGTGTCCCCTATCTAATCTGAGGATCATATAGGATTTAGATTGTTTGAATTGGTAGTTTTCTATAAGCACGAGCCTCATTAGTTAATTACATGTTAAGTGACCGAAATCACTTAAGAAAAATTTTGATTAAGACTGTGATTATGTCTTTGTTGGCATCAATCTTTGATGTCACAATTATAAGATGTCAACTTGAGCATTACAAAATTTGTATTGATGTATATGTTGATTCTCATAGTCCTATACATCAATTAGGGCCTCCGATAAGTGTTTTTGTCACAAAACTCAGGTTGTTATTGATTCAACCTTACTTAGGAAAGCTTGTCATTAGGTGGCATCAGTTTCTTTACAGAATAAGTTTGTTTATCATTGTGAATTTTGAAGGTCATTCCCCATCCATTCATAACCTCTCATTGCCAAGGGAAGTCATAAAACTCCTCCATTAAAATTTTACATAAAATCTGGGTTCGTTCTATTACACCTATACAGTGGTTCAAGATGCCCATCGACTTTAAAAATATATAATATAAAACCTATAAATATTCATTTTTGAAGTTATGGGACCATATTTCAATGATACATAGTCTCTCATAACTTATAGATTGATAAAACCATTTTCTAAACATATTTTGTGGAGACTTGGGCTTACCAAGCCAGACCAGAGCCTAGGCACCAGACTAGAGCAACAACACGCCTAGAACAACTCCAAAGTCCTTAAAACCAAGATCCTGTCAAATAAACGCTCAATCCTAGTGTCTAGATGTCAGGACCTAGTGCTTAAGCACCCATAATTGGTGCTTAGGAGCCTAGAACAAGTCTGATCGGTCAGTATAAAATTGATAAGGTAGAAAGTAGGCAACCTGACCCTGAACATGGTTCCTAGACGCTAGGTCCTAGTGTCTAGGTGCCAAGACCTAGCACCTAGGCTTCCACATGCTTTTAGATGAGAAAAACGTTTTGGGGTTGGCTTGATCCACACAACAGGGAGAAATATATAAGGAAATTATGGGGAGATAAAATTTTGATTTCTTTGGGGAGCTAGGTTTTGGAAGAAGAGGGTTTTCCTCTTCTTCTCCTTCTTCTTCTTCTATTGCTTTTCCTCCTCCCGTGGGAGTTCTCCTTTTTCCTTAATTAATTTCCTGAAGAGCAGGCTTTGGATTTTGCATGTGCATTACCTTCGTGTCTTGATAAAAAATTAAACTAATTAAGTGAGTAACCCATGGTTGTAATGCTTTAATGTGCATTGTTTATCGATTAAATCTTGGTGAGCAATGTGAGTTATTGCATTGAGATTAACACACGTATGACTATGCTAAGGTTCTAAATGCTCAAGTATATGCCACCTTTCATATTACAGACTCACATTTAATAGTTCTTTATATTTTTTAAAGCCATGCAGTTTGAAAAACTAGATCATAAGTGAGGTCAACTCCTTTAAAATTCTTGAGTGATATTCATTAAACACCTTGGATCATTAGGAGGACAGGGCTAGTGTTGGCGACCCCGTGGAAGTTACACGATAACCTTCACGCCTATACTTCACACATGTTTTAGTGTTGTGATTAGGACACGCTGTGGTAGATGCTTTGCTAGTCTAGGACTGGGTTGCTTATATATACTTTTTGATGTCATGGTTATTGCTCTTTGGATTGTGTTCTAGCCAGACAACCTTTCCTTGTTGCTTTGTGTGTTTATTGGGTGTGAGACATGCACACTACTATTATTAAGGACAATTTTCTATGTAGGGGGCCATGCTTAAAATTAAATAAATAAGAAGGGAGGAGCAAGTAATGATTTAAAGGCTAACAGTTTCTGTAGATGCTGCTAAGCTCTCCTCCCACCAAGCATGGGCCATTATGTGTTGCATGTAAGTAACACATACTAACTTGTTGTGTTGTAGGTTGAGTCTTTTTTAGACTTTTACATGTATTTTTTGCTTAGATTCCTTAGGGAGTGTGTATTGGAAATAATGTTCGGGTACGAGTTTCGAGGTGTTTGATGCACAAAACCGCATGACGAGGACTAGGATTAACTTGCTGGTGTCCTGCAATGTAAATTGAATTTTCTATTATTGTATATCTTTAGGATCAAGCATGTATATACAAAACCTAACCACATTTTTCTACTTTTTGGGATATCTTGCAGACCCAACAACACCATGCCTTTTATATATTCATTTGGCTTGTCTACATTTGCGCAATGTGCTTGTCATTTACACTTTTCTTTGCTTGTGGTTTGTTTGAGAATCCCACGAGAATGTAAGCTAGGCTCATTAATGACCCAAAATCACTCTTTAAAAATCCTAATAATAAAAAAAATCAAGATAAATAAAAAAAATTTATCTTAATTTTAAAAGGAGCATTACTTTCTCGCATGGCGTTCGGGCTTATTTTAAAATGGGTTGTAATGCATAACTATCTCCCAAATCATCCTTAATAGGGCCTCCACATTTAATTATAAATAACTACATCGTTATGCATGTCTCAATGAGGAGCCCTCATACTCCTTCAATTGGCTAGCCCAACATAGATTTCTACTTAGGTGATTTTCTAATACGCTTATGGTATTAAAGGCATCCCTGACCCAGACAGGGTAGAAGTTTTTTGTGAGAGCGTTTTGGCTTTATAGCTAAACCTTTCTGTCCTACTCCATTCTTGTGGCATCTTCGTTATTCAATTGGTGAGTATAAGTCCCATTTAGGGCTAACGGGATTCCCTTAGACAATGCAATTCATGGATTGCTTCCAAGGGGACTTTAATCAAGTTGGGTCAACTACTTTTACAATCAGGTAGACTTTGGGTCTCTATAGCTTGGGTGTGTTGTTACTTCGCAATATACATCAGGGTTCCGCGGTGCACATTGTGACTTCATATGGGACTTCATTATAAGGAGTAAGTGGCAGTTGTCGATGGTCAGCAGTGGCCAACTGCAACTTGAGTTGCTCAGAGGAGGTTGCGGCAAAAGTTGGTCGGAGGGCGGTGGTTGCAGAAGTTGGTTGGAGGGCAGAGACAAATGGTGCTGACTAGAGGCGATGGCGATTGGAGTCGGTAGGCACTTGCGGTGGTGGCCTGAGTTGGTCGGTGGCAATCGGAGTTGGTCGGAGGTTGCGGGGGCATGAGTTTACCAACAGCTGTATGAGTAAGAAGTCAATGGTGGTTGAAGGTGCAGGAGGTCGAAGTTGGTTGATGGTGGTAGGCGGTTGCAGGAACAGAAGGCCGACGATGGTCAACAGTGGCTAGTATTTGCAGAAACGGGAGAGGTACGCTGATTCGTTAGTCCAAGATCATGGACTTCAACTCTCTTCTCCATGCTCTGGCATCCCTCTTACTCAGTGTCTAGTCCCTCCTTATGAGGGGTGTGGGGCTCTATTTATAGAGTCAATATTGCAAATAAAGAAGAAGTTTAGACCATTATTGATCAAATAACCCAGAAAGATCCACTTGATCAGGCAGCGTTTGATGGAAACTTTAGTATCTTAATGAAGTAAAAAATGAGTGATATTATACTCGT
This sequence comes from Phalaenopsis equestris, assembly GCF_001263595.1. Lineage (NCBI taxonomy): Eukaryota > Viridiplantae > Streptophyta > Magnoliopsida > Asparagales > Orchidaceae > Phalaenopsis > Phalaenopsis equestris. The sequence goes on along the minus strand of NW_018164444.1, from coordinate 71,221,428 downwards.
TGGATTCATCTTATCGAGATGCACAATTATAATATAATAATTTCATATTCATAATCCATTTTACCTTCCAATTATGCTCGTAAGGCTTCCAAAAGTGATTTAGGGGCTTGATGTAGGTTTGATTTGACTCGTATTAAATCATTTTTACTATCGTTTGGTCTTTCATCGAGCCGATTAGTTTTACAGTAAGTTTGTTGAAATCAAAGTTTTGAATGACTTTTAATCCATATTTGAATATTTGTTGAAATATTTGGATATGTGTCATGTCTCAAAATTTGTGATAGATGATAAAAATATATTGAGTGCGTGTCAATTTTATTTAAAATGCATTTAACTAACAATTTTTTTTATAATTTTAATTTCTTAAGTTCCTAATAATATAAAAATTAACTAAAGGAGCTACTTTTCAAAATTATTCCTTTATACTTTACTAAAAATTTATACTTAAATTATTAAAATAAAAATAATTTTTTATTATAAACGACCATTGAAAGGTCAATTTTTATAATTTTTTTATTAAAACCGTCTATCACAAAGAAGTTTTATATTCATAAAATTTTCTAAGCTCTGAATAAAAAAAAAATAGTTAGGGGAGCACCTTTCTAAAATTATGCCAAATTTATGCAACAGAACGGTAATTTTATCCATTAAGCTCATAATCGCCGTTTTTCTTCTACTTCGATAATATTACTCATATTATTATACGAGCAGAATTCGAACGGTAAAATACACATGCTTCCATCTGTAAACGAGCCTTATAGATTTGTGGAACAGAGTCTATTCTCTCTCCTCCACAAATGCAGACTTTCTGATCACCTATTCCAAATCCAATCCCAAATCATCATCCATGGCCTCCTCCAAAGTCGGCGCCTTGCTCCCAAATCCGCCATTGCCTTCTTTGAATCCAGCAATCCGCAATCCGCCCGTCAACTGTTCGATCAAATTCTTCAACCGGACACCGTTCTCTGGAACGTCATGTTCAAAGGCTCCGCAGAGGCCGGCCTCCACAGAGAGACGCTGCTGCTATTCACTCAAATGAAGAGGAGGGATGTAAGACCTAACCTCTTCACTTTTCCTTTTGTTATCAAGTCTTGTTCAATGATCCCTGCCCGTATGGCGGGAGATCAGGTTCATTGTTTTGCTTTAAAAACTGGCCTCAGATCGAACTTATTTGTCGGAACTTCCCTAATTGAAATGTATGCAATCAAGGTAGGAGCGGGGCTAGCTTATAAGATGTTTGAGGATATGCCTGAAAGAAATGTTGTTGTGTGGACTGCTATAATAAGAGCTTATATTGCTGTTGGTGATATGAAAAATGCTTTTAATCTTTTTAATCAGTTAGAAGAGCATGATGTGATAGTATGGGGCACCATGATTTCGGCTTTCATAGAACATGGAGATATTGCCACCGCAGAGGAGCTCTTTGCTAGTATGCCAGTGCGTGATGTTCAATCTTGGAATACTATGTTGTTTGGCTATGCCAATGTGGATTTTATTGGAGCTTGTGAGAGATTCTTTGCAATCATGCCTGTTAAGAATGTTTTCTCATGGAATGGGCTGATTCAAGGGCATGCTCGACATGGTAAGTTCTCGAATGTTTTGAATGTTTTCCATCAAATGCTTATTTCAACAAATATTAAGCCCAATGATGCTACTCTTTTGCTCGTGTTATCGTCATGTTCGAAGCTTGGTGCTCTCGATTGGGGGAGATGGATCCATTTGTATTCTAATAACAACGGATTCAATGGGAACATCTACATAAAAAATGGGCTCATCGACATGTATGCAAAATGTGGTTGCATCAACAGTGCAATCGATGTGTTCTCTGCAATGGAAAAGAGAGATGTCATTACTTGGAATTCTGATGGGATAACCTTTGTTGGAGTCCTGAGTGCCTGTGTCCACATGGGTCTTATCGAGAGAGGAATTCAATTTTTCAGAAACATGACAACGAGTTACTCTGTTGCTCCAGGGATTGAGCATTATGGCTGCATGGTGGACCTCCTTGGTCGAGTTGGCTTGCTTAATGACGCCATTTGCTTTGTAAAGGAGATGCCAATGGAGCCTGATGATGTTATTTGGAGTGCTCTGCTTGGGGCGTGTCGAGCATGGCGGCATATTTATTTAGCAGAGATAGCTATGAGTCGACTCGTGAGGCTCGTGCCTGATGATGCTGCCAATTATGTTGTGCTATCAAATATTTATGGTGATGTTGGAAGATGGAATGATGTTGGTAGACTGAAGAAGGTGTTGAGAAGAATGGATGTTGGAAAGTCACCTGGTTGTAGTCTTATTGAGGTGAACATGGAGGTGGTTGAGTTCTGTTCTTTGGATGTGAGACATGCAAGATCAAATGAGATTTATGAGATCTTAGTGAGTTTGACAAATATTTCGAGCTTTGTTGTAGTTGAATCAATACTTAACGAGCTTTGTAGTTCTGTTCTTTGGATGTGAGACATGCAAGATCAATCGAGATTTATGAGATCTTAGTGAGTTTGACAGATATTTCGAGCTTTGTTGTAGTTGAATCAATATTTAACGAGCTTTGCGAAGCGAGCTTTGTGACGTGAGAGAAGAGGGTAGCTACTAGAAATTTGAATAGTATACATCGACTTTCAGACTCATTAAAAGTTTTGCAAAGGAGTTGTTCCTTATTTTTCAAAAGTTGCAAATTAAATTCTTCATCCTCCTCTTCATCAAAATTTTAATCCTTGCAATTAACTTTTTTTGGAGCTAGTCTAGTTATTGAAATTACTCTGGGGGCATACCAAATAAAAAAATTTAAGGCAGTGAGAGAAAATTAAAACCTATGGTTTTTATTTTCGTTCATACCCTAACGCCATTTAGTTTGATGGGTGACCATGATTGCTTTGGTTTCACATCGTATAAGGTGTGTTTTAATTTGTTTTGCCGCTTTAACCGAGCATCATATATCATTTGGTGGTGGTCAAAATTGTTTGAGAAACCACTTAAGCTATTATAATGTTATTTTACATAGAGGCTATGCCGCTAATCTCTGCCCAAGTCTTTTCATCTTCATATTTAACCATAGAACATAAATCTTATTTATCATTTGCCTCATCAATGTCATGTTTGAAAATTTTATTCTCATTCTTTTAAACATAAATGAGACAATTTAAAGATTTTGATTTGTTTTTAGAGCCAACATGCCCTCTACAAATTTTGGTAACTTTAATCAATTCATCAAATGTGATATGTGACTCTTCATATGAGAAATTATTTATCTCATCATTGTCAATGCAGTGTCAATTTTTCATTTTTTTTTTACTTGAACTACTAAGGCTATTTGAATCTTTGTTCTCTTCTTCAATTGTTGTTTTATTCTTCTTTATCTACATAGGATTGACTCATTGTTGATCTTTGCACCTGTCTTTCTTGTTTCTCTAAACATAGCAGCAAGAGATTTAAAATACTTTTTTATTGGTTTGCCAACTAGCATTGAAATTTAACTCTTTTGGTCTAAAAACAGAATAAATTAATGTAATGATTTTAAATTTAATTCATCTAACTAAATCCTTTTTAAATCACAAATAAGAAGGTTTAACAAAAGAAATATTGTTTATACAAAAAAAGGTGGTGAATATCCATTCTCTAATAAATTACAAAGTTCTAAATTTTAAGATTTAAAAATGAAAGCATGTAAGTCTTCTAAAATACTTCATGTAAAATATCATGTAGATGGCCTAAATATAAATGACACAAAAATTAGTTATAGTTTTGATCAACTTGTTGTCCATTAGTATATTATGATTTTGGTATTTTGGAGTGTGTATAAGCCAGTCATTTTGTGGTTTTGATCATATATTTGCATGCTTGTATTTTTATCTTCAAGACATTTACATACATAGCACATAAATCTATTTTATTTACATATCGAACACCTAAACATTCGTATTTACATACATACCAATGAAATCTTTAACATCAAACCAACAATGCCACTAAAATTATTTTTTAAAAGAGAAATGTAGGTTTTCATGCATAGTTTTATGACATCATTGTCAAAATTATAATATCTATAAGATTCTTGTCTTCAAAGTGCTAGGGGGACTGGTGTGTAGCTTTAGGGATGTTTAGGGATGTTTGGATTTCCGCATCTTTCGAAAAGTGATAGAGATTCTCCTGTGAGGAATAGATAATACACAATGCTTGACCAAATTAGCTCAATTCTCATTAATAACTAATACTGAACCTCGGGACAAGGGAATGATGTATGCTCCATTGAACTCTCGAGGACCGAGTATTTTAATTTCCTTATCAAAGGCAATGTAACACTAACTCATAAGCGAGATCGCATAGAATGGCACTCATAATGTGTGGTGGAATGCAATCTTTTTTCTCATAAATGTTTTATATGTAACTTTTAGGGAATAGAAGAAGGCGTTATGATATGCCATTTTACATGTCTCTTAATCATGTATTTGAAAAGAACAGGTAGATAATCCACTTCTTCACCATGAACAATACCAGGTGGATGACTTTGGAGATCTCGTTTATAGTTGTAGAAGTGTCCAAACTGTAAGGTGGTTCTACATTTCTCTTTCATCCATCTTTTGAGTTCTAAATAAGTATGTTTTTTTAATAAACCCTATTAGCCTTTTATCTAGAGCTCACACACACAACTTCAACAATTCTCCTCTATTTGAAATCACTGAAAACCCTAATATATTGTTGTAATCCTTCTAGTATATTGATCGGTTTGCCTCTCAACCATTCAAAGTGCTCGTTGAATGTTATGCGGATGACTTACTCGTCAAGAGAAGACAAAAGGACAACCATGTGTATGATTTGAGAATCGTCTTCGAATGCTTGCGACAATTTAATCTCAAGATGAATCCCTTAAACTGTGCCTTTGCTGTCACCTCAAGGACGTTCTCAGGATTCGTTATTCATCGTCATGGGATTAAAATTGGCCCCCTTAAGATTAGGGCAATGTTAAATATTCCTCCTCCGAGAAATTTGACCTAACAACAACATTTCCAAGAATAGTTGGCATTAATAAGACATTTCATTTCTAACTTATCAGGTAGGTGTCAACCTCTCACTGCCTTAACCAGAAAGGATGTCAAATTTGTGTGGGATGGTAAATGCCAACACACTTTTGAAAGCATCAAACAATACTTAATGACACCTTCTATTTTAGCAGCCCCTATCTCGAAAAGGCCTTTGATCTTCTACACCGCGACTTTAGACGACTCCCTTAGAACCTTGCTAGCCCAAGTTAATGATGAGGGTAAAGAAAATGCATTGTACTACCTAAGTTATCGTCTAATTCCTACTGAATAAGGTATCCAGTAATTGAGAAACATTGTTTAGTTGTGATCTTAGTCACTCAAAAGCTCAGGCACTACATGATATCTCATACGGTGACTCTCATCTCGAGAGTCAACCCTCTACAATACCTAGGACTCGGCCGACGCTCTCTGGAAGATTGGCTAAGTGGGCGATGATTCTACTCCAATTTGGCATAAATTTTGTACCTTTGCGTGTCATCAAAGGAAAAATACTAGCATACTTCTTAGCAGCACTCCCGATACCGGTAGGGTCCCCTCTCCACGATGATTTGTCCGATGAACAAATATTGGAGATCGAAGGTTCTCACACTCGTTGTTGGGAACTATACTTTGATGGAGCTTTATCTTCTTATAAAGACAAAAACATGCAAACAATCGTACCTGGCAAAGCAAGGGTAGGATTGATTTTCATCACTCTAAACCAACCAATGATGTCATTCTCTTACCACTTGACAGAGTCTTGCACGAACAATGAAGCTGAGTATGAGACATTTATAATTGGCTAGGAACTTAAAGTATTAATGGAAATCGAAGACATCGACATCTTGCATTCTCAGCTTATCATCAACCAAGTTGTTAGAAAGTACAAAATAATGAAACGAAGGCTTAAACAATACTTCTACTGCACAATGATAGTGTTGGAATAAATCCCAAGTGTTACGTTTTTTCGAGTTCCGAGGTGAGACAACTCACTAGCAGATGCTTTGTCAAATCTTGCAAAGGGGTTCACCTGCTCGGAAGATGACCATGTTCAGATTTCAATTTAAGGACGACAAGTTCTCTCTTAAATAGATATGGACAACCTTTACAAAATTAGTGCCAATGCGATAGTAGCAGCTACCAAAAAGGAAGAAGAAAAAGGTTGGCGACAACCGATCATTGAAATTTTGTTATCTAGAAGATTACCATAACTTAGTTCTGCTTCGAACCAAAAGAAACAACAAGCATTGTCTTACACGCTAGTTAACAACGATCTCTACCATAGGTCTTTTGACCAGGTGTGGTTTGATTCCCACTTCTAGGTGTATTCACACTCTGGGAGCTTATGAAAGTTTCTGTGTCGTATCAATAATATCATATTTTGAGTCTGGAATGTCAATCCCACAGGGAACGAGGAAATTAGACTTAAGAGAAGTTCTAGTCTACTAGGTTATTACTTAGCTTGGAATTTAGATCAGGGTAAAGATCTTGTTGGCATCAATTTTTGATGTCACGAGTGTAGGGTGTCCGCTCGAGTGCTAAGGAACGTTGTTTGATGCACGTGTTGACTCTTGTAGTGCGAGACATCCACTTCTGACCCACGGGCACGTGTTGAGGGACACCTGACCAAGGTCATCTTGCTAGGATTTGGCTTTTACCTAGGCAAAGGCTAGTCAACATTTAGCACTTAAGACAGCTCAGATCAGGTCGACACATATTATTCGTCGCACCGCGTGAGAAGTTGACTTAAATTGGCTCGATCGTCAACAAAGTTGTCCAGATGACCTCTGACGACGAAATGGACCGCATTAACGCTTTCGGAACGTCAATTTTATCTGGGAAGGACACCTATCTTGTTGGGGTTCCGTGCACGTGCGAAAACTGCCCAAATAGAGGAGTTTAAATAAAAAAATATCATTATTAAAAAAAAGGAAAAGAAAATTAAAATCCCTAAATGTCTCACGTGATCTCCAAACCGCGGATCCCCCCTCCCTCTCGATTCATGAAAACCATAC
>NW_018164444.1:71207402-71214200 GCF_001263595.1 Phalaenopsis equestris | reverse complement strand
TGGGCCCGCCGCTGATCTCCTCTTCGCCTCTAGGGTCCTTACCCGAAGCATTTTCGTGCAGCCGGCTCGCCACCTTCTTCCCCTCGGCCACCCGCCTCTTCTTCCCCGACGATGCTCTGGTGGCCTTCCTCGACGCCAGCATCCAGATCTCGATGGTCCTAGCTCTCCCTCGCGCAGATCCTAAGCGAGATTCTGGAACCTTCGCATTCCCTTTAGGTTTTGGCGGGGGAAGCTTTTTCTTCGTTGCTTTCCTCTCCCACCGGCAAAGTTTTCGTTGGCGAAGTCATCGTCATGAGCATCCTTTTCCTCGCTGTCGGGGTGGTGACGACGTCACGGCATGTGGGGGTTCGTCCAACCCCTCCTCTTGAAGGTACATTTTGGTTATATTTTCATATGCCTTATCCATTATTTTTGGTACTTTGCATACCTCCCTCATTGCCTCTTTCTGTTGTTCTGTGCACGTTCTGCGAGGTACACTGGCGTACAGACCGAACACTGGCGGCTCGACGCGTGGGCTCTCCTCCAGCATAAAGAAAACGCGTCTATAACCATCATGGAGGTGAGATCCTTTAAACTCCTAGCTGTCTCTAGATTTTAGTGGTGTATAGGCTTGTGGATTCGATCACCCACATGGGGTGCGTGCGCAAGCGTGGGTCGGCGCGATGACGTGCCTGTACGATGGATTATTGGTTTTCCTAGAGTTAGCCCTTAAGTTAGGACTTCATGTGCATAACCAAACGCCCTCTGTAGAGCCGAGTGTCTTTAATTTATCGTGAGCCTTAGATCTTTACCCCGTCGGGTCGAAATCCCAATTTTTCATAGTTTTGGGGCTCCTAATCTCCCTTGGAGGGATTAGTTGAGTTCGATCTTAGAGAACGGGAAAAGCTTTGTAGGTTGTCCGTCCTATAAGATCGTCGGTGTTTGTAGAGCGGAAAAGGCTTTGCAGTTAGTCCGCCTTATGAATGGTGAAGAGTTTCCCCTACAAGAAATCAGAGGGGGGGGGGAACCCCTCGCATTGCCACGCCAAAGGCTACGATGCCGCAAATCCAAGCGCGTCAGCCCTAGGTTTCCCAGGTGAGGTCGTTAGTATGAGCATGGCTCGTTATCATATGTGGTCGTTTGGACCTCATTGTTTACAAATGCATTTTTTGCATGTTACATATTGTATGTCATATATCGTACTTTCACTTGCATTCTGCACCTTACATTTGCACTTGCACCTTGCACCTTGCATTTACACGTTGTACTTGCACTTCCACCTTGTACCTTGCACTTGCACTTGCACCGACACCACTTGTGCCTCGATCAGTCGTCCCGAACCGGTCGGCACCCCTGTGTCTCAGTGAGTTATCCTGAACCGGTCACATCACTTGTGTTTCAGCAGGCTACCATAGCCTAGTTGGCACAACACTTTGGTTTAAGCGGATGCTCCATCCCGATCGACCTACCACTTGCTTCTTTGCATGTTGTGTTAGTCACATCACTTGTGTTTTAGTCGGCTATCCTGGTCTGGTTGGCACAACACTTTGGTTTGATCAAATGCTCTATCACGATCGATCGACCACTTGCTCCTTTGCATGTTGTGTATGTGCATGTACATGCTTGCCTGCTTGCATGTTGCATCTTGTATGTGTTAGCTTGCACGATCATTATCATTTTCTTGTGTTGCATTTCTTCATATCATTGCCTTATCGGCGTACCCTCTTTTCGGGTGGCTCCTATCGTTACGACATGCCCATTCCTCCGAGTTATTGTTTTACCGGCATACTTTCTTTTTGTGTCGCTGTCGTTACGACATGTCCATTTACTCAGGTCACTGCCTTACCGACATACCCTCTTTTTGGGTCGCTGTTGTCACGACATGCCCACCTTCGGGTCACTGCCTTACTGGTATACCCTCTTCTCGGGTCACTGCCTTTTCGGCATACCCACTTGTTTGGGTCGCTGCCGTCACGACATGCCCACCTTTAGGTCACTGCCTTACTAGTATACCCTTTTTTCAGGCTCCTACCACCACGACATGCCCACCTTCGGGTCACTATCTTACTCGCATACCCTCTTCTTGGGCTACTGCCGTCACGGCATGCCCACCTTCGGGTCACTACCTTACCGGCATACCTCTTTTCAGGTCGTTGCTGTCACGGTATGCCCACCTTCCGGTCACTGCCTTACTGATATGCCCCTTTTTTGGGCGCCTACTGCCACGACATGTCATATCCTACGAGTCACCGCCTTCATGACATACTCTTTATCACTACATGTATGTTTTGATTTGCTTGTTGCATTTGCATGTTTGCATGAATAGCGAGCCAGACTCGTTATGAGAGTGACCATGTGTTGGTCACGATGCCTTAACGAGCATTGCTTACTGTGTTGATCCCGGTGAGCAATGCGAGTTAAGTCATCGGGATTGACACGAGTATGACTGTATCAAAGATCTAATAGATCTAACTCGTGTCACCACTCTTCGTGAAATCCTTTAGATCCTTCAGATCTTTAGGACAGACTGGTATGGCGACCCCGTCAAAGTCATACTATACTCAGACTTACCCCGTACTTAGATACTAGATTGATGCACTTTTCGTTAGATGGTGTGCTAAGCTAAGATTTAGGGTGCTATGTAGCCTTTTTGATGCCTGGCTATTGTTCTTTGCTTGATTGGTTATCCTAGCCAAGTATCTTTCTTTTGCATTGTTCTTGTGGTGTGACTACATGCTGCATATGTATGGTAGTGTGTTAGGGCGTTTTTCTGCAGGGAGCCATGCCTATTTATGCACACACACAAGTACTGCTTTGGGGGAGCAAATAATGGTTTCAGACCCTTTTGCTTGCAGGTATTATTAGCTCTCCCACTTTTAAGACATGGCTCATGATATGTTATTTCTATGTAAGCTTTTCTGTTGATACTTGTTTTCATGCAGGATTAAGTTTTTTTTTCTTTTCTTATGTACTTTTTTAGAGTCTAGGAGAGTCTTGTAGCAGAAATAAGATACGTGGCATGGGTTTCGAGGAATTTGGCACGGGAACCATGTGGAGGGGACCAGGAGCAGATGCTCGTGCCCCGTATCTTAATTCTGCATTTTATATTGATGTATAGAATTAGGATCGGGCATGTATATGGGAGTTTATATGCGGATTTCGACCGCTCTTTTTTTTTTCTGTGATATGTTGCCGACCCAGCGGCACCGGCATGTTTATTATTTTGATTTAGCTCGTTTTTCTTTTTTGCATCATATTTATTTAAATTCCTCATGTTCTACAAAATACTAAATAAAATATCCAAGATAATTAAAATTTATGATTAAAATATTCAGGATTTAAAAATTGCAACATTTACTTTCCTGCATATATTAATAGGGTCCCCACAATACTTAGACTGCTTTAGACATTTGCATTCATATTTACATGTCCCAAGGAGGAGTCGCCGTGCTTCTCCAACCTGACTGGCCCAACATACTTTTATATAGGTGGTTGTTTAGTGCGTTTATGGTGTTAGAAGGCTCCCCGACCCAGACATGGTATAAATCCTTTTGTTTGGAGTGTTTCGAGCTTTGTAGTTGAACCTCCACTTTCTTTTCTTTCCTGAGGCATCTTTCCCAAACAGTTCCCCCCGTTTGGAGGTTCAGCTTTTAGTCATAGGATAAAGTTTCCTTTCTTTGACCTTAAGGCTACCGAAGTTCCCGTAGACGATGCAATTCACGGATTGTTAACTGGGAACCTCAGGATATGTTGGGTCGGCTACCTTCACGACCAGGTAGACTTAGGGTCCTAGTAGTTGTTTATGATGCGTCCGTGGTATCCCGACCCAGTTATCTCTACCTTTTAGGATTACTCTACCTTCCTTTTGTTGATACCTTTGAGCCCTGTCGCTCCTTAACTTCGTCGATGTCATTTTGACGGTCCGACCATTTGGGATACGACGATTTGTCCTTTGCCCTTGCGGCCTGGACGTGCTTTGACGTGTTGCGATATCCCCGTCAAGATGATTTAGGATATTTCGCGGGCCATGTGTGTCGATTAGCCGCTACCCATTCAGAATGTGAGAGATTTGCTCTCTGGCCGATGGCTTAGCGTGAGCTCTGAAGCATCGGGACTGCTTCCACACGGAAAAACCTTTTTTTGATTGCCTAAATCCCAAGTCTATGATAATATAAGCGAAACTCCTTTTATCGAGAGTATTCTTGGGTATCCCCCAAGATATAATTAATCAGTTGGAACACGTTCCTTTAGGAGTGCTCTTGACCCCAAAATAGGTACATACACCTGACTCTCTGGTTATGAGTAGTCTACGTAGGTATTTTTTTCGCGGATATTGGTTTAAGGTGCCTCCTCCCGATCTTGTTTGGGGAGATATTCATGACCTATCATTGCGAGGTTTATCACACGTAGACTCTCCACGTTTTAATTTTTCTTTTACTTGTCTTTTTGTCGTATGTCCCTTCTTATTCGGTTTCACTCCTCTTCGAATCATTGATATGATTCAAGAGGGAGATTTGTTCGAATAAGGGAAGTATACGACGATCGACAAGCTGACGACTCGTTTTAAAATAAAAAAGAGAAAAAACAAACAGAAACAAATCTAAAAAAATAATACTACGGTAGTGCATTCGGTTTTAAAGGTTAAATCCTATAATAATATTACTTATACTAATTATATTGGTGATTATCAAGTTAGAGAATTACCTTCCTTTGTAATGATATAAGTGGAGTGAAGGAAATATAAAGTGTCAATTATGAATGTGACTAGTGACAAATAACAACAACTCTCTTCTTTACCCTCTACGGAGTGCATAAAGAATTTTGGTTAATTGACTTTAATTACTTAAATCTCAACTTGAACCCATCAAAGACTATTTTCCTAACATTTGCATCTCCCTACAAAGTACTTGCACCATACTCTATAGATCAATGTGAATAACCTAGTTGTTCTATCGTAGCTCTCCTGAGTCATTATGGATCACAACACATTTTAACAAATTACTTGACCATAATGAATAGTAAATGAAGAACCAAAGATTACTCATAACCTTAAAAACTTAAAATCAGTTTTAAAAACAGTTTACACTCCTACACATTCTACTTAATCATCACAAGGAAAAGTAAAAGGGAACTACTCGGAAAGTATGAAGAACACATCACAAAGCATCATTGGAAATAAGAAAATTCACTAAATATTTGTGTTTACATAAATACAATAATAAAAGCACACATTACTTAGCTTTCTCTACTTTACATAACTCTGAGTCTGCTTCTCCAAAGTTATCTCGGTCCCTTGCTGCTCACCATGATACTCTCCTCATAATATTACTCAATTCCTCACCAGAAGACCAAGGAAAACCTATCCTACTAATCCTCCAACAAACCTTACTTCTCCCTTTCCTTGATACCTCCAATAGATTGTATAAAATCTTCATAAAAGCTCCATGCTTGGTTGAGTAACTCCCCAGGAACTAGGGTCGCTTTGCTAGAAACTGCCTCCAGCAATTGCTAGCACGTAGGCTTTAGGCTATCTGTTTGTAGAAATCAGTAGGGGCACATTGACACCCATGGGTTTGGCGCCTAGGCAACAATAAGGCAGAGCCTTAGCACCACCCAATGGCTGGTGCTAAGGTGCTAGTCTCTCAGGTTGTCAGGGCAAAGACTGGCGCCTAGGTGTCCAAGAGTCTGGCGCCTAGGCACTAGTCTCTTGTGAGCTCCTTTGCTTCAAGTCTCCACCACTTTGCTCCACTTTTAATACATGTTATACCTGTAAGAAAAACATAAATATATCTTTCTTTAAAATGCAATTTCATCCATAAAAAATAAAAAAATTGTAGGGGATAAAAACATTCTTTTCTAAACATCAAAATCCCCCCAAAATTAAAGGTTACTTATCTTCAAGTAACATGAGAATTTAAATATTAAATTTATTAATTTGAGAAAGTGGGTTTCATAAAAACTATCAACAATTATCCATAATGAATTTCAAAGTGTACAAATAGGATAACTCTAGTAAACAGGTTTAGCCCTAAGGTCTAAGAATCCTTGCATCCAACCAAGGAAGCCTGATTTCCTATTTACTTCAAAAAAAAAATGAACACTTGTTGAATAGTATCTTTGATGGTAGAAAACTAGAATTTAAGCACTCCTTTAAAAAAAAGTACACTATAAGTGATACATCACCTTGAAAGGTAAGTATATCATTTGATAACGGTTTGAATATATAAACTAAATAATTTATTACATCTGTTTGGTCTGCGAAACCTTTTTTGTGTGACCTACAAGTCCTCTATCTAATACAAAGAGATTAAACAGGGTTTAAATTATTTGGGTTCTTAATTCCTTATAGAGGCCAACCCATGTAATTAACTACATCTTAGGCAACTGAAGTCACCTAAGAAAACTCTCGATTAAGATCAAGAGTTTTGTCTTCAAGAATTCAATGTTTACTTTTCATGATTGTTTATAAAAAAGTCAAGTGGGAATGGCTCATAATAGGAACATTTATTTTTGAAATCCAAAGGAGCAAAAAGTATGAGATGCCACAGATCCTGATACAAACCTCAACGACTTCCTAAACTATCTTATTATTTGGTTTTATATTTTGAAAAAGATATTACTTCGATGTTTCAATATGATAATTTATTTAGAGTTTAAGACTTTGACCAAAGGAAAATATGTTGAGATTTTCATACCTATTTTAAACTGTCTTTAATGATATTACACTTTAAAGAAATGTATTTTTAATGTTTTGTTGCAGAAATGATGAATTAGGGTCATTGGAGCAAAAATATACAAAAAGGAGCGAATTTGGAGTGA
>NW_018164444.1:71205528-71205920 GCF_001263595.1 Phalaenopsis equestris | reverse complement strand
ACTTTAACATTATTGAATATTATATTTATACATCTTAATCAAATTAGACACATCTATAAAGTCGCGATCAAGTATTTGGACGCTGTTGCTGGAAATTAAATCTTCTAGTAGCGCCATCGAATTCTTGTATTTGTCAATTTACAAAAAGTCGGTAAGTTTTTGGCGCCGTTCCCGAAAAGTGAGTGAGTAAAATTACGATCAGAGTAATGGACAAATTAAGATTATTAGAAAATTTTTACTTAAATTACAACTTTTTTTATTTTTATATTTAGTTAATTATATTACTGAGTACTGATTTCAAATTGTATGCGTAAATTTGAACCTGAAAATCTTATACCCTACGATTCGGAATTAGAACACACTGTTAGAAGGATTAGAAAATCAAGAAGAGA
>NW_018164444.1:71204100-71204990 GCF_001263595.1 Phalaenopsis equestris | reverse complement strand
TGTCAGATTGATGGAGAGTCAATATATGAAGCTTGGGAGAGATTTAAAGATCTTTTTAGGAAGTTTCTTCATCATTCGTTACCAGATTGGTTAATAATTCAAACTTTTTATAATGGATTAGTGGGATCTCTTAGATCGATTATAGATGCTGCGGCTGGTGGATATTTAATGTCAAAACCTTTTGATGAGACTTATTCATTAATAGAAGAGATGACTACCAAAAATTTTCAATGACCCTCTGAGCGGGAAAATCCTAAAAGAGTAGTTAGTATCTATGATTCTGAGGCAATATCCATGTTAGCTTCATAGTTTGCTGCAATATCAAAGAAATTAGATCATTTTGGGATGAATTATTCTTTAACACCTCCTATGAGGGAAGAAAATTCATCTGGGCAATTTGTGGATGTTCAACCTTCATATGAGACCTTAAATGCTATTAATAGACCCAACAACCCATATTCGAACTATTATAACTCAGGTTGGAAAAATCATCCAAATTTTAATTGGAATAACAATTTTTCTACAAATCAACAATGGGCAAACAACTTAGTGAACCCATTAGGAAATTCATCCAACCAAATAAATGTTAACTATAGACCTTCTTATCCTCCAGGATTTAACAGTAATACTCAAATTAAGGAGAAGATTGTCTATGGAAGAGCTCATATTAAACATGAGTCAACAATTACAGAATCAAGGAAATCAATTACAGATTCAAGGAAATCAATTACAACATCAAGGAAATGCTATTAAGAATATTGAAAACCAATTAGAGCATATCGCTACTGCGCTTAGTAACCGAACATTAGGAACTTTTCCTAGTACTGTGGAACCAAATCCTAAAGATCAAGGAAAAGAACAAATCAAGGCGATTCAATTACGAAGTGGAA